>NC_081799.1:23537319-23875256 GCF_963082965.1 Carassius carassius
AGCTTGATTGCCACAATACACATTAATAAACAAGTTTGGATTGACATGAAGGGTGAGTAGATGATCACTGAGTGAATTATTCCTTTAATACAACATGAAAAAAGCTAAAGTAAGTCACTGAAGAATCTGAGAGACTCAAATGACTCTTTAGCGGTTCGCTGACCTCTTTAGAGACACGGCCGTTCATAACAGCCACTTCTCAAACCACAAAGGCAGAGGAACCAGACGTGTGTGATGCGCTCTGTGTGTGTGTGTGTTTGTCTGACAAACCTGTGTCCTTATCGATAGGAATAACCACCTGCCGAGACCGGGCCTGGTCTCTCGGAGATCTGAGCCGGTTATTAGTGGAAAGTAAGTTCTGGTTCTGGCTCGCCTGTCCTTACGGCAGCTCCTGGCCTTGCTCTTCCTCAAGGAATGCTCTTGCTTGTCTAATCTGCATCACCTTGCTTCACCTGTAGATGCGAGCATCACGGTCTCACATGCATTGAGAACCCTCACCATTTAATGCGCAGAATGACGATCAAATCAACCTGCGATGGGACAACAAAAACATAATTTTCAGGTTGATTTGATTGGGTGACGATTCTGGGCATTAAAACCTCTGTGTGTCGTAAGAGCGTAGGGGAACGTCATGAGAGAAATCGCATGGAGAAGACAGAGTTCGAATGACATGCCGCTTGTGGCTTGGACGTGTGTGTGAGTGCGTGTTTGTCAATCTCCATCTTTGCCATGATCCTGCATTGCATGTGACACTGATAATGATCGTTCAGAGATGCACATGTGACTTATTATTATTTCCTCCAGTCAGCTTGAATACATTCACTCTAATGTGTCGCATTATTCAATTTTCCTTAGTGGATTTATATAAGTAATAAAATGCTTGAAATTTAAGAGAGGTGGATGCTTTGTGAAGTCTTACGTCAAATGTTTAAACTGATTAATTAGATTTCGGGCTGCATTCATCACATTTGAACAATAGGGAGAGCCAACAGTACTCCAAAATGATCCGCTTTTGGGAAATACTGCACAGGTCTTTAGTTGCACCACTATCTAGTGAGTTTCCTTCTAAGATAGCATCCAAAAAAAGTGTCTGAAATAGACACTCATGGGGACTGACCTTTCACATTTGACTTCACAATTGATTACAATAAAAAAAATTTAAGCTAGCAATTCTATGCTCTAATAAGCAAAATGGTTTAGTGTTGTTTTTTTAAATTGGAAACATGAAATAAATGTAAAATAACATAAATATATTCTTCATACACACACATATATATATATATATATATTTAGAATAAAAATTTCTCTCTTTTTTATGATGTATAAAATGTATAGACCATAACATTTATATCTTTATTTAATAATTATTATCAATTATGAACATTTCTTTTAATATTTTTCAGTAGTCATCAGAATGTATTTATATTTGTACATTTATATATCTAACATTTGTAAAATAAATAAATTTGTAATTTTATAATCCGCATTCATCTTGCTTCTTTTATAGATGAAATGTATATAATATAAATGTATTATTAGAAACACTTTTAATGATACTTTGGCAATGCATACTTTTTTTATTTGTCCAAAATTAAACACCTTAAAAGTTTTTGCTTGCTACTTATCTTTTGGGATAATCTTTGCATTTGAAGCACACTTAAATTGCTCCCTCAAGTAGATTTATTTGGAACAGAACGTGAGAATACAATAGAGGTGTAATTATTGAATTATATGACTTCAGTTGCATGATAAAACAAGCACATGAACAGCAGAACGATCTGAGAGCCCAGATCACATAGCTAAAGCAAATGGAATGGTGATGGATGATATCACAGGAAATTGTCAGATCAGTGCACTTCCTCTCTCTGGCCTGATTTTCGCAAGCTCAGAGTGTTTCTCTATGTAACCCTGCACCAGCTCATGGATTATATAGAGTCCCCAGGGATGGCGGGCACACAGGAAATATCATGTCGATTCCTGATATTACCCTCTACCGTCACAACTGCTCTTGGAGTTTTAGTAGTTCATTGGCAGCATTGCACGTAATGTACTGCTGGGAAGTCTGATTCATTTTTCGCCAATCACTTTGTTTAGATTTCAATGAACAGGTTTCAAGACACTACACAAATCTCACTTTTTACATTTGGGTTTTTTCAAAAGAATAATTAATTTTCAGTTTGAGGCCTGAAATATTCTTGTCTACATGTTTTCTAGGTATGCAAGCTTGTCATTTCTTTCCAGAATGTCAGAAAACAACTCATAACGCAACTCAAATACGCTTTGCATTCTCTGTGCTGCCACAAGGGGTGCTGAACTGAGCATCAACAAGAACTATCTGTGGTCCGTTTTCTCTTTTAGCTCAACTGTCATGGAGCAACTGTTTGCAGGTGTTCTTAAGAAGAAAACTGCTAAAGCTAGTTGAACTGTTTAACTGAATAATATCACATCTGATGTAGTGGCACATTTCAAGAAAACTTTGAAATTGAAAATGTGAAGAACATGATTGCCCCCTTGAGCGTCATTACTGCCACATTCATTGTCAACTCAAAAAGATTATGTTAGTATACCATGTCACCTAAAACATATATGCATGTTTAAATGTTTTATCTTTCTTTATTTAGTTTATGGTTCCTATGGTCATGAAAAATTGTAATTATAAGGGAATCAGGCCTGGAAAGTCATGGAAAGTAATAAAATCGTATAAAATCATGGCCATTTCTTTAGTCAATAAAATTTGTGTAGTTATGCTCAGCATTTTAAAATGTGCATCTACTATAAAAAATGTTTAATTGAATTTCGTATTATAGTACCATTAAAATACTATTACTAATTATGATTATACGATAATTATGCTATTATTAATACTATTATACTAGTTTTAATTAATGTTAAAATTAACATGTTGAATTAATTTTTATTAAAAAAAATTGTGTTTTTATTTTAATTTTAGTAAAAATCTTCATCATTTTGTAAATGTGAATGCATGTTATTTATTTGAACAATTAAGTATTTTATTACCTAATTTATTTCACTTGTTTCATTTTTTTAATTATGAATTACTTTATTTACCTTTTTTTTTTACTGATTTTACTATATTCTTGACTTGAAGATAGTCTTTGACAGAAAACAAACAAACAAAGTATTGTGCAATGCCAAGTGTCTCTTTTTTTCATTATATTTCAAAGAGCTCACATTAAGATGAGCCGGTGCCGTCTGTATCTTCCACTGAAATTACGGTTTGCTACCTCTCCATATAGCTCTTCTGAAAGGTACTGAGCAGAGCGCTGATAAACCATAGTTAGTTCTCTTCCCCGTGCAACGCTGCCAGCATCAGAAACACACACAGATGTGGGGTTCATCTGGAGTTCACACGCATGATCTGGACAGAGTAGCGTGCAGGATAGCGTTCACATTCCCACTCCAGTTAAAGCTGCACTGAAAAGTCTTTAAATGAGCAGGTTGTCGGTTGTGAAATGGCAGCAGGTTGTTGCACTTGTCGAAGCCGTGGCCTTGTGCTATGTTAAGCGTGCAGGCATACTGCAGCAGTTGGACGGGAGCGCGTGATATGCTACACACGGCTGCCAGTGACCTTTTCCTCCGGGACAGCGTGTGGACATGTAGCGCTAAGGGACGCCGTCATGCATACATGCACACACATGGACGTACAGACACACAGCATCATGCTAAACCGCAGGAGCGTCAGCGACACACACGTGCTGAAACTGAGTCGGGCCACGCGTGAAATTAGACGCTTCTTCAGCCAGCCGGATGACAGACCGAGATGGTACATGGTGTTAAGGGCTGTTCTGGAGGTCTCCTTCTTTGCTCAGAAATCCAGACGTGACCTCCAACTTCTCCCAACATACTGGCATGCTTCTCACTGACTGCTCTCTTACGACTGCATACTTGCTGCCTCCCCACCGCAGCGACTAACTGCACTCACATGCGCTGCTGTCCTGCTGTTGCTCTCGCCACTAGACGCTCACTAACTGCATTTCTGAGCCTGAATGATGCGAAGGCAGAACGGTGACAGGTCAGGTCATCCCATTAAAGGGGCTTTCACACTGACACAGATTTACTACTACTAGTTTCTGTGCTTACGGTCAGGGAAAACTTGGAATTATCTGGGAATTGGAAATTAATAAAATATATTTATTTGTGACTCCAGTTTTTGTAGTTATACTCCACATTAAATAGTTATTTATTCGTTACAAGGATCCTGAATAAAATTGAAGGTTTTTTGCATCATATTTCACATTTCCCCATCAAATCAGGACAGTGAGGATTATAGTGTTGATGGGATCAGACTGCTGCCTACCTAGTGAACACTCAAAATCCGTCTTTTTAAGTACCCAGTCAGCAGCATTTTTGGCCGTTGTAGACACAACTTTTGGAGCCCAGAAATCAAGTGAATCTAGTGCTTGATGGAAATGTAGATGTTTGGTCATTTATGATGTTTAAATCTAATTTTTGTTTTTAATCTTTTTGTTCTTGAATTCTTTGTGCATAAGCGCTATTATTGCATAATGAAAGTCTCCTGTATTTTCAAAACTTGGAATTGACGCTTTTGACCCGATTAGACATGAGCAGCATGTGCGATGCTAACCGAATGTCTCACGGTGAGATCTGAATGAACGGAGGTGGTCCACACACTGTAGTGAACATTCACTAGCATTAATGCAAGCGTGTCCCTGCCTTGTTGTCTCTTGTCACACAGACAAACCATATCTCACCAAATGAAAGAATATCATGCAATCTGATCTTTTGGGAAAAATCTGCACTTTTATTAATGATATGGTTCGTTTGTTATGACAAATGCATGCAACATTATAAACATGCGTATAAGAGAGTCATCATTTTCTTTGGCTGTGTACCTGAGGTGTGTATGTCACACTGCTGATTTTCTGACTCTCTCCGTTCTCTTGCAGTCATGGAGATGACCTCATCGTCACGCCGTTTGCACAGGTCAGTGACACAGGAAGCAGTTCTGGGTGAATCTCATTCAGGCCCTTCTGCACTGCTAAAGTCAACATGAAACTCTTTTGCAACCCGTTTTGCTTCCATAATACTACATACCACACAGGACATTCGGCGAGAAAAATTGTAGGGAAGGAATTTTATTCATCAAGTGAACTGATGTAACTGATGGGATAGTGAAAAGTGCCTGGTTATGTCAAAAAATCAAAGTTGTTTTATTTATTTCTTTGTGAAAAATGATTATGAAGTTCAACATTTTTTTGGTTTGAAATAAAATGCATATGTGAATAATGCACTAAAAGACATGAAATGTATGTCACCATATTTAATAATACAAACCAATTTTTTTGTTTTTTGAACATGATGGATAAACTAAACTACAGAGACTCAACGTCAGTGACCTCTTGTGTTTTACTTTGCTCTTCAAGGTGCTGGCTAGTTTAAGGACGGTACGGAATAACTTTGCAGCGTTAACCAACCTCCAGCAAGATCGAACATCCAACAAGTGAGTGCAGTTACGTGAAAAATTCAGCTTTGCAGTCGTCATGGACCGTTGTTGACGTGCAAAAAGAGCAGAAGAGGAAACTCAAAAATCAAATGTGTTATCTATAATTCTTTCTGCTTTTTTTATGCTGAATTTTCACAGGCGATCCCCCATGTGTAATCAGCCTCCTCTCTCAAAGGCCTCCTTCACAGGTGAGATTTTTATACCTTTTCAGAAATGCAGTTCAGGTAAACTATACTGCAAACTGAAGTTATTAACTTGATTTCAAAACTTTAAACTGTGTACTTCATTCCATTGTACTGTTCTATCTTGCTTTACATGGTATTTCCCATGCATCCTATGTAAAATGTTAATATTTAGCATTTTTGATGGCAGACTTTATCTAAATACAGTTTGAGATCTCTTCAGAAACACATATGAAGTTACTAGGATGAGAACATCTAAAGAAGCAGATGTTTTATTTTGCTCGCTATTTAATCAAGATATTATGGAGATCTTATTGGTGTTTGTTCTTTGCTGTTGGATTCGGTTCTCTTGATCAAACCTGTCATAGCAGCTGTAAACCTCTAGAGAGCGACAAAACACATTACATTCATGCAGTAACCTCTTTTATTTTTCAGCAAGGCTGCTCAATTTTGCAGTGATCGCATTTAACTTAATACACTTCTCTGCATTATTGTAGAAAAGAGATGCACTGCGTAGCCAAAAAGTTTGTGGACATATTAAAGACTAGTAGTTTTGAAATGACATGCTATGTATGGTTTCCCATTGGTTTTGATATCATTTAGATTTTTAAACCTCTAAACTGAATTTATATTGGTCTGTATTAATTATTTTCCACCTTCTTTGCATGCGTTTTCCCTTTAAGTTGATGTGTAATAATACTGATATCTGGCTTTGACAAATCAGAGCACAGTTTGAGATCTGAAACTCTAGAGGAGATGCATGAGATTATGCATGGTGTTTTTCTCAAGAGAAACATCTAAGAAGCAGATCAACACCACATTAAATACCAATAATTTTCACATTAGATGCTTATAACAGGTCTGGTTTTTGGGCATATGCATGCTTGTGTCCATATATTGTATATAGATGCATGAGGAACACATCTTCCAAAAGAAGTAAGCATAACCTGCTTTGACATTCGTGAATCTTTCACCCCATTCGAATTGTGCAAAGCTGTTATTAATAGATGTGGCGCAGCTGGCAGCCCTCCAATCTGACATGATACTCGCAAATGCACGGCATCTCGCTTTCACGCTCGGCCAGAGACGCGCTTCAAGTTCGGGAAAGCACGTGTTGGCGTCTTGCTGAGACTTGCAAGATGAGTCTGTCAATCAAGATGCTCCCCATCACTTGTCCTTCACGCAAATGTCTGATATAGAAACACACACAACTCACACCAACACTTCCTCACTTTAGTGCACATGCTAACTGGGAATTGAAAAAAAAACGAGGCCCTAAATCAAAGTTGCACTTTCCTCAGTGGCACCTGCCGATATGGAATGATTTGGACCATTATCAGCTCCATCTAAACATATATAGCAGCTGCTTAAAATATAGAGGTCCCGCCCTTGCTTTGTAATAATTCGACAGCGGTTGCCTGGCAACCTGATGGCGGATGGCATAAGCATCTCAAAAAGAAGGATTCTCACGAGAATGACCTGGTTTTTCACACGGGTGCTTCTTCGAAAGTGGCATCTGGGTGATCTCGGGCTGGTTTTCTGAAGGTGTTTGCGTCAGCCTGAGGCTTCTGTTTCCCACGGCTGCTTTCTCGCTATAACTGAAGAGGTCTTGTGTATTTCAAGACTGCTGACCCACTGAGGGGTGACATTAAGGTTTTCTCAGAAACCGTTTGGCATCTAGCGGGGCCAGGTGGTGGCTGGGAGTGATTTATCTGAAGTCTGTCACAACTCTGACCTGTTTGTGTGATGTTTGATGAGCTACAGTATATGGGTCAGTCGTTTACTTCAGAAAGGCCACCACTGAGAAGCGGTTTTTATTCATTTGAATTTAGCAGCAAAGCAGGCGAACTGTCAGGTTTGGACATTCTGGATATAGTAAATGTGGGGTTGCCAGGTGTTTTTTGTAACATATATTCAGAAACAGGAAAAATAAGTCTAATATATTAAACTCTAAAAGTCTAAGTCATATTTCACTACAAAAAAGCAAACCGTTTAATTGGAGACAATTTTGTGATCATAATGGCAAGCATTTTTAATTTGTATTTATTTGTGCCTTCAATTTAAACAATATTTGAATTAAAATTAAAATACTACATAATAATTCTAATTCTATTAAAATACTACAGCTTTTTTATCTTATTATTAAAAATGTCATTGTGATAAATGTATTTTATATATTTTAAAATATAATTAAAAATGTAGTTTATTCCTGTGATCAAAGCTGTATTTTCAGCATCATTACTCCAGTCTTCAGTGTCACATGATCTTTCAGAAATCATTCTAATATGCGGATTTGCTGCCCAAGAAACATTTCTGATTATTATCATTTAATTGAAAACAGTTGTAATGCTTAATGATTTTTTGTGAAAATCATTATGCATTATTTTCAGGATAATTGGAAAGATTAGAAGATTTAAATGTAAATGTATTTTAAATAGAAATCTTTTGTCAAATTATAGAAGTCTTACTGTCATTTTTGATCAATTTAATGCATCTTTGCTGAATAAAAGTATAAATGGATACATAGGCACCTTAAGGTAGGATTCTGATCAAATTGAACCGTTTTGATCGTTTTCAAATAGGCTTTTATGGACTAAAATATTGAAAAATGACTCGGATATTTCTTGACCAAGGGATGCTTGGTCTTTTTTGGTGCATCTCTGAATTGCTTTATTTTAAAACTGTAGCTTTGTCTGGCATCCAGTCGGTCTCTGGCGTTCCTCTCTTGTGGACTCCACTCCAGAGTTTGACTGCAGTCCTGTCCTGCTCTCAGTCACAGCAGCTTCTGAGGGGCCGGCCTCTGGTGTCGCACCGAACACAAGAAGAATGCCATTGACGTCAGAGGAGATGTTGTCAGCAAGGACAGTGGACCCCTGCTCTTGAATTCTCCTCAGAGTGATTGGACAGCTGTTTGAGGAGAGGGCTAAAGAAATGGGGGAGAGAATGCCACAATTTCCCCCATTTTCCCATCCTTTTCCCTTTTTAAACCTTTCAACTGTGCATTTTCTCTTTTTTTGTGGGGCTAGTGTGTCACCAAGCTGTTTTTCTCCCCTGACACTTGAATTATGATAGACAAAGCTGCTGTTGCCCTGAGTGTGCACAGAGCTGCATGTCAGATTTTCTCAGTATAGTCCTCTAAAGGTTGCCCTGTAACAAAAGCACTAAGATCCTGTGACCTCTGAAGTGCGTGTTGTGATTGTGTCACGCTTGTTTTGATGAATGCTTTTCTTGTAACTGTAGCTCTCCTCTGTGTAACTCAATACACACAGGTAGAATTGCAACAGTTTTGAGTTATTGTTCATCATCTGTGCGGTATGAAGTATGAACATCCTGTGACGTAGGTTAGGGTTTTAAATGCACTAGACAACTAGTTAACTGCACAACCCTGACATAAGCTAGGATTATAAAAAAAAATGAAAACTGGCCCTGAACGGACCTCATTGGTCCCATAACGAGGATTATTTTCAGTGGTAATATGCGTAGATTGACTGTCATGTAAATGTAATCTTCCAGCATCACAGTGAATAAATCTGCATTGAAATGGCATACAGCTGAACTAAACAGCCTCCCAGGAGCATTCTGGGACATGAAAGAGCAGTAGCTATCTCAAGCAATCTGTCTGTCATGAGTAAAGCCACCTCTCTCAAAAATATTTAATTCTGTTAATGCAGGGGCGGGGCTACGGTTGGCCACCCCACCCACGTCAGCCGTTTTGATCTTTTTTTTCGTGACACGAACCATTGTTTATTTAACGCTGAACATCTTTATTAGGGATGCACCGGTTGACCGGCCATAAATCGGAACCGGCCGGTTTTTGATTAAAATACGCGATCGGCAAACGATTTTTCCGTATACTGTACCGGTCCGCACCCTGAACACGAGTAGACCGTGAAGAGATGTTCAGATCAACTTCTCACGTGCTGGATGAGAAACAAAACGGACTAAACTGTGACAAACCTGAAATATTTATATAGCATAGGCCTACTTTTATTTAGTCTCACTGGTAAAGACCTTTTTTTTTTTTTTAAAAGCAAATTTTAAAACTAAAACAAATACTGAATGCTGATTAAGAAACATCTTATTGAATGTGTGTTGATTGTGTTGTTTGGATTGTAGAACTATGCAGTTGTTGCCTTTAATTTCACATGGTTACAGTTAATCTTTTAACACAAGGCCAGTTCTCTGTAGTTTCAACCCAATTCAAAAACAAAAGCTAAATGCTGATGTCTGTACCATCTATGTTTGTATTAAATGTAGGCTTCTTACTGTGCAGTTACTGCCATTAATTTCAGATGGTTATGGTTATTGTTTTCAATAGCCAAAAGCCAGTTTGGCCTATTAAATACCAAATAAACATCTTGTTTATGCACACTTTCCTTCTTTCTTGTTTATTGCTTAAAGATAATTGAAAAAAATCGGAAATTGGTATCGGAATCAGCCATGAAAAATCATGATCGTGCATCCCTAATCTTTATGACCACATCAAACTGGAGCCGTTTCAGACGTGCGCTCCAACTTTACCTCAGCACCAAACATAGCGCGTGCTCCTCAATTGCACACACAAATATGTCAGCGCGCACTATAGCCTGTATCATTTCATATCAAATTGTGAAATTAGTTATGTCATCAGTTAAGTCATGAAGTTACCAAATAGGCAATTAAAACTGCTTTAAATCTGTGCATGTAGGCCTATGTATGTATGTGTTATATAAGTCATGTAGTGAACATGTATTGAACACATTAAGAACATGAAATGCAGTGGTTTTCCAAACACCAGACAAAAAACCTAATAACCAGCTGCTGTGATGTCTGGTAATCAAAGATCAAAAGAAAAAAAGGCTTTAAGGATTCATCTATATTTAATTTAGTTTTAATCTTCATTTATGTGAAGATTATTTGAAGTTCACTTAAATTAGAAGTTAGTTTAAATAGTCTAATTAAAAAGTATAATAATAAATAGAGACATCAGAGTGATACTGGCCTTCTGTCATAAAAATAAATGTCATTATACAAATATTAATTATATACTGACTTTGTTGTTTCAACATTCATTTGAAGATTGAATTTTAATGCAATGTAGAATTATTTTTTAAAATCTTTAATGTTAAGTGGGATTAATCATGATTAAATTCAGAAAAAAAGTGATACTTTTTTAAATTATTTTTTTATTATTAATTATTATATATTATCTAAACATTTTTAAAATTTTATGTACAATAAGCTAACCCATGTTGTGGTAAATTTGATCTTCCTTTCAGATGTTGTGAAACTCTAGTCCCGAGCCGTGTCACACATAAGAAAGAACTGCAGCATGCATTTTTAATACACATTTGTAACAGAGATCTGGCCCCATTTTGCTGACAGTAGTGAGTCTCCAGGGAAGCCGGGCTCCTGCTCCAGTGCTCCGGTCCAGATCTTGCGTCTCTCGCTGCATCGTGCTCTCCAGCTCTGTAGGTTTGTGGTTTCACAGGAAGCCGCTCGTGTTTGTGTAAAGCAATGCCTTCTATGTCATGTCTGTGTAGCTGAGGAGCCGCACTGCTGTCTCACTGTGTTGCTTGTGCAAGCTCTTTTTTACGACTCTGGATATCGCTGCTGCCCGAGCTCTCCAGGAGCAGGAGTCTCTGTCTGGGGGGTTAAAGCCAGTAGGAGGTGCTGAGGAGACCCTTTGCGTTTTCTCTCTTTTGTTGTGAGACAGAGCGTCAGCTATAAGACATCCTCAGAAGTTCATGGACCTGTGGAGGAGACTAAACCAGCGTATGGACATGGGATTGTTAAGGCAACCCGCTGGGAATTAGTAGAAGTGGATTAAAAAGGGAATCTCTGTGCTCGTATGTGTGTGTCTGTTTTGTTTTTCTAGGAGCATGGGGCTCTGGTGCGCTCTACACCAGGAGCCCTGCACGGCTGGACTAACAGCGGTGTGACTCCGTTTTATTGCGTTAACTGACTCTGGAGTTTTCAGAGGACGACGAGCAGCTCGTACTTGATCCTTTAGCCCTGATCTTTTCAGCACAGCATGAAGAGTCACCCATGTGTCCACCCTGGGCATCCCAGCATGGCTGTGTTCGACGTGGACGATGTCCGGGAAGCCTCGGCTAGCCCAGTCAAACGCCTCAAAACTGACCATTCCCTTCCCTGTCTCCCTCCAGAGGAGGCCTACCAGAAACTGGCCACCGAGACCCTGGAGGAGCTGGACTGGTGCCTGGACCAGCTGGAGACACTGCAGACCCGACACTCCGTCAGCGAGATGGCCTCCAACAAGGTGAGTCACCGTTCAACTTCCCACCTAACACATGGTATTTTCCACTCAGGAGCTTACATCACACCTAAGAACGAAGGGCTTCCCCTTGACTTAATGTCATTACCGCCACTGCCCAGGGGAGCTCAGGTAATTGGTGTGATTTGGCAGGGCTGTTGGCTCACAGACGGGAGACGTTATCAGGTAGCGATAGAGCCAAGATGGCTGCCCCAGGGGGGTGCACTTTCAGGGAGATACACACACGAGTCATGTACGTGAGGGATTGTGAGTCAGGGTTGTCCATCACACATCCTGCTTCAGCATAACCGATGAAACACCAAATGCTTGTTGCCCCACTTTGTGAGTAGAACAGCCGATGTTTATGCATGCATGTGTGCATGTCTAGCCCATGCTGGAAGACCTTTAGTCAGACTGAAGCATCATTGTTGTTGGAATCGTGGGTCTGTGGGAGGGAGGTCAGATTGCTGGGGATCATGTTTAGCATTGTTGATGACTACACAGGCATCTTTTAATGTAGCATGCCACTGTGCCCAGGACTGCAGGCTCCAGCAAAGCTTCCCTGTAATTTCTTTTTGTGGAGGGGGGTTAGGGAAATATGGGATAGATGTCTTGTTTTGGTTTATGCATTTGGTGCAGGTCTGAGAGGAGTGGTCAAGGTCATGAATCATATTTCACATTGGAACTAGGTGATATAATGTTGGTTGTCATGTAAACTTGAATGTCTTCTGTTGGATTTTGGTAGTTTGAATAGTTGTTCCACAAACTGGATTTTAAAATGTTTTAAAACTAAAACATGAGGTGTGTTTGGATGTGCTAATATTACTAATCAAAAATTACGTTTTGATGTATTTATGGTAGGAAATGGACAAAATATCTTCATGGAACATGATCTTTATTTAATATCCTAATGATTTTGGGCATAAAAGAAAAATCGATCATTTAGTTCCCATACAATGTTTTTTTTTGGCTATTGCTAAAAATATACCCCAGAGACATTTGAGGTTGCATTCATGTCTATAGCACAAATAAAGTTTAATGCAAAACTCTAACCCCAAGTATAATATAATGTAAAGTGTATGACATATCAAGAGTCAAGGATGTACCTAAAGTATGGACATTATTAATGGTCCTTGTCAAAATACATTCATACAAGTGTATATATAAACATAGATATGTATTTTTTTGTATATGTATTTTGTTAAATCCAACACCATCAAACTATGAAATGGAAACATGTTTGTTGGAACATCCCATATTAGACAATGTTTAAATAGAAATATCCTATTTTTTTCTGCTAACTAATACAATTTCTTACAATCTGTGGGGATTATGCAAACTGTTTACAGTGATGCCGATTACGTAACCTTACCATATCATCAGACTTTATTGCTGAATAGGCAGGAAACAGGCCAGTCTTTGTAGAACTGGTTTTAGGTCAGAAACTGGCTTTTGACTTCAGTTGTTGTTGTTTCTGCTTCTTGGCCCAAGACAGAACAGTCCACCTTCAAGTTTCTTCTGTAGATACAAGTTCCCTCCTTCATTGTGCATCTGTGGACATTTTTAATCTCCAACAGCACACTCTCCTCATTCAATACTGAAATACTGTAAGTTACACACTTGTATGTAGCACATGCTTTTACATAGTGTCTCACTGCTGATATAGAATGAGATGCTGCGTGTCTAAACTAGCCCAGGCATGACATCACAGCATCCCGACAGCATATGGGAGGGTTTTAACATTCACACACAGCAAAGCCAGACTCATGCTAATGACATAACTGCATCAGTGTCCTCATATCTATCACAATGTGCCTAACCATTTCAGGCCCAGATAAGTGTGTTTAGGAAGAGAGCTGCTATGATGCTGTAATGTTTGCTAGCTTTGTGCCCAGTGTAGTGCGTGTGCATCGTCTGCGCTGTCTCTCAGCCCACTGCAGGGCTCAATTTGTCTGCGTTGCCATGGCGGCTGCAAGCATGTGAGATCCTGCACAAGCCTGTTTGTCTGCGCTGTGACAGGGTGGGCATGTTGATGCTGTGTGTGTGTACTGTAGGTATTCTGTTCATCAGTATGCAGCGTGGCAGGCCTATGCCGGTGATTCAGGAGCATGCTCAGTTCATTCAAAAACAAACCATAAAACAGGCAGGAGAGACTGAGGGGCCGTGAAGGAGGGCTGGCTTCTGATTGGTCCGTTGATTCAGTGTGAAACACCTCACACACCTGATCATCATAATACCATGCGAAAAGATGCAAATGAAAACGTTGCTCAGATATGAACTGTGTTCTGTAACAAATGCAAATTATTGTGTTCTCTGATCTCTGGCTGCTTTATTGCATAACATACACTGGGTCTTAAAACATAGAATAATTGTAAAATGTACCGTTTGACAGACTCTTTTACTGGTATCAGTATTTATTTAGAGACATAAAGATTCAGACTCATCCCCTATGAGCATGAAAACAATAAATCCAACATCAGCAACTAAATTATCCTATGAGCCGTCAACTAAAGGCTCAGATTTTGAGGATTTTATGGATTTAAACCAGTGGTTCTCAACCTTTTTTCCCCACTGGGCCGCACTATGGTCCAAGTGCATGTCTCGCGGGCTGCACGCATATCATTTACATATTGCGTCACCAATATAAACCAACCAGATTTATAGTATTATAGCCTAAATATTATGATATCTAATCGATAACATTAATTGTAATAAATAAAAGATTCTACACACCATTAATAAAACACCTGATGCTGTCGGGAGCTGACCAGTTTTGTGAAGTTCAGCTTGAAAAGAGTAACAGCACAATTAAGTTGTGATTGTTAGTTGCAGTCTGTAACTTACAATCACAACTTCAATGACTTGACATGCGACATTGCAAAAAATGTTGATGCACATATGGATAGCACTTTCGAACTGAATAATCTGAGGTTCCAAATTTGTCCATTCTGATGCTCAATTTTACTGAACTAATGGTTGCTAATGACTAATTTAATTCTGCCAAAGTGCGTGCTTGTAAGTGTTTGTTAAATGCATAACGTTAATTAGCCTTCGTGAGTACTGGTCAGCTCATGTATGAAAATATTATATTAAAAACAAAACTATTTTACATTAACATTATAGCTTATATTTGTTTGGTACATTTTTTAATTAATGTAAAAACTAAAATGAATTGTAAAACTAAAAGTTATTTTTTTAATTGTGTCCAGTATGGTGGGCCACATTTGAATTTGTGACAGGCAAATTCATGCTAATTGAGAACCACTGATTTAAGCGAACCCCTAACCTTAAGAATTAAATGAGGGCTGTTTGTGCTCCAGACAGGAATGATTCCTCAAATAATGTGTCTTGAGAGTGTTGTTACTTCACTAAATGAGCCTACAAATTTAAAATAAAGGTTGGACTTGATCCATATCATAGATCACCACAATATTAATATATAATTATTAATATTTTATGTATGGTTTCATAACAGCTGAAGGAAAAAAAAAAACTGAACTTTTTTTTAACAGTGGTTTACTGAACAAATTGCTCTTTCTTTAAATAAATTAATTTATAATAAAACTGTTCAGCTTGTGCTGTAAACTATAGGGTGCTCTTTTACATTACTATAAGGTGACTTTTAACAACAGAGCCCAAACTTAAATTTAGTTACTATATATTTTTAACTGTAATAATGAGCACTCAAATTAAAAAATGTGCAAACATATAAATTGTTTTTTTTTATTAACTTCTAAATTATACAATTTCTATTTGTTGTTGAAATATAAGAATTTACAAGAGTCATAACTTCTTTCATTAAATATGTATTTAAACACATACATTAAATAAATAAGACACCACTAACAGGTAAAGTAAAAAGAATGAAGTATAGTCTAATATTTAGCAAAATGCTCTTCTCTAGACTTCATTTCTCAAGCAAATACCGAGCTGTGGACACTGATGACTTACCTGAGGTGAATAAAATGCTACGTGACATTTTGTTTACAAGATGTTTTAATGACATCTTTCCATGATCAAAACAGTGATCAAACGATTACATGAGGGGTGAGATGTTCACTCAGGTATACTTCGTGTTAAAACTAGTAATAAAGAGGAAGGGGTGATCTGATAACACTCACTCGCATTTATTTATTTATATATATATATACACACACACAAAATATATTGATAATATATAATGTATGTAAATAATTGTATAAATGAAGTTATGAAGCTTTTAAGCAGTTTTGTGTAGAATAGATTACACTGTAATGCCCTATTAATTTTAGTTCTTTATCTCTAGCTTATCTAGAAAGCTGTTATCTTAGCTGTTTCTCTTTCTATATGGTACCAAGTTAAAGACTTCCCATTACAGCAGATCTGGATTTACCAGAGTATCCAACTTCCCCTCCATGAAACTCCTGAAACAGCACCCCACAGAGCCCTGCCAGAGCCCAAGGGAAGAAAGACAGAAGGAAATGTGGGTTATGGAGGGGGTCCGGCGTATGGGATGAGGGGTATCTGTCGCCAGTGGCTTTCTTGAATGATTTGGATCCTGCACGCGCGCTGTGGTGAAGCCTTTGGCGTCACATTGGTCCTCTCAGAAGCAGCAGCCGCAAAGCACGAAACGTTGAATGATACTCAAAGAGTCCGCCGACGGCTTTAATCAAAGCCACACGAGGCCTCGGATCCAGCCAGAATTCACCAAGACTACTTCACAGAAAACCACAGAGCTCTGTTCCCCTCACCAGAGAGAACAAACAGCCTTCATATGAGCAACCCAGACACATAATGTGCCACAAATTTTCAATTCCTGCATCAGATTTAGCCCTTTTGTGCACTTAAACTGTTGGTTCATCCAGTTCCAGGATGCATTTAGTATCTGTCAGATGTGTTTGGAATTATGTGTTATTATGAGTGTGTGCATATTCCCAATAAAACTTGACGTGGCGATAATTAGATCTCCAGAAATAGCTTTGCCTTTCTGATGACGAGCATGAAAGTTGTCCGGGGCAGATTTTGGGGTGTGGTCGGAGGTTTTCCCCCTTGCTTCCATCAGCATGAAACCGGCCTCAACCTGCAGCAGATTCTTCCTATGGCGCGACCACACTGCCTGTAGTTAGCGCTAGTCTATAATTAATCATAATCCACTGTAGTGTAGGATCTTGTTTCATGTACGTTTATTACAGCTCACTCTTCAGCAAGACTAGTGGTGGGTTATTAGACCAGTATGATATTGCAGTATATATATTAAAAAAGTAATTTTTCTGAAAACAACCCAAAAATGTTTTCTATGTGAAGTTACATCATTATTTCTTTTGATAATTTTTTTATTGACTTATTATTATTTAATGAATCTTTTTTGGTGAAGATATTAGATTATTTATTAATAAAGATTATTATTATTTATTTTCACTATTTTTTATTTACTTGTTTTTTTTTCAAAATAAAACATCTGACATCAGTGCAAAAACAGCTTCAAATTACGGCTTCTCACAGTGTCACACAGTAAATCACAACGATCACAATAACAACACAACTAATCAAAATACAAACAAATAAACATAAAGCAAACCAAAATAACGTGTCAGCTAAGATTTAAAAAATACCAATAACTTTTTGAATTTTTGATAGTCTCTTCATTCTTTACCAATTACACATCATTGTAAAAATCAAAACGAAAGAAAAAAAAACGGAAAAATGAAAATATTATTTTTTTATTGTCCAGATTTTATATGCAGCATCAGACATGCATTTATGCAACAAAATGTCTCTAAAATGTTTTTTGTTTTTAATCAGATGACAGAGGACATAATGATTATAAAGGTCGTGTTTTGTTCTTATTTTTGAGCATTGTTCAGTAGGTAATAGTAGGTCAGTAGAAGTTCTTGATAAATTGACATACACAGCGATTCTCTCAAGCTTAATTTCCTTGTTTATGACGAACCACATAATGTGTTGCTTTGCATTAAAGAAATGCTTTGACGTAAAACCCTACCACAGAGGCTTCATACTTCTCCTTATAATGTAGTATTGTTGTTGTGTGGTAAAGGCTTCAGGTTCATATTCAAATCAACCACAAACAAATCCGGCCAATGGCTATTGCTTTCATAAACGAGCCCCTGATCTATCATTTGTTTTTCAAATGAGAAACATCACTGGCAACATGAAAGCCTCGTGTTATGCTTGCATGGGGGTCGATATCTCCATATGAATGCTGGCGTATTGTTCCAGACATGTTTGTTTTATTTTCAGATTTTTGTTCCCTTTTGCAGTTCATCAGTGTCATCAAAGACGCCCACTTCTGATTAGCCTTTGATTCGAGAAAGGAAGTGGGTTCACCTAGGTCAATAGGTGAATATTTACACTCTAACAGGAGTTTGTTTTACAGTCTGAAACGTTTAACTACTTCCTCTTTTTGACTCTCAATGGTTTTGAAATGAATTTTAAACTTCTTTGACAGTGTACAGTGGCATTTTTTCAGTGGCCAATGTCGATGAGAGAAAAGAGGCCAATAGTCTTATCAAATAAATCATTGAGCATTAAATATTATTTTATATTAAATAAATCATTGAGCATTAAATATTATTTGAGATAATAACATTTTATTTTATTTTATTGAAATTCAATTCAGATTTTTTAAATATATTTTATGTATATTATGTATAAAATCCAATTTAATCCATTTTATTTTTTGTTTTGTTTGTTTACTTTTAATTATATATATATATATATATATATATATATATATATATATATATATATATATATATATATATATATAATTATTATTATTATTATATACATTTTTTTTCTAGAAATTTAACCCAGAAATGTTTTTATTTTATATTAAATGTTATATATTTTATTGTGTATATTTATTATATTGTATACATTATTGGGTTTTTTTTTTTTTGGCAATTTTAATTTTATTTAGTTTATGGTATTTCAATATTTGAAAGAAATATTAATGAAATAATTATAAATATATAATCAAAAATATATATACATATATAAATATAAACATTTTTATGTTATTATTGAAACACCACTATACAATTAGACTCAGGGTGCAAGGTTTGAAAACAGAAATTGCTTATTATCCCTCAACATTGATGACGTTGATGTTAGAAATGATGCAAGAGGAAGCTCCTGCTTCTGATCAGTCATTGCCGAAATATCATCCGAATTATAATGGTCTATCAATACTTGATGAGATAACGTCAACAGATAGACCCCACCAGGAGCCGCTCATGAGTCATCTCTGCCGTATGATTATAGCAGGTACAAGGTGAGCTGTGAAAACCCAAACCAAAACCAAAATGCAAACAATCAATTTTGACCTCTATATATTTACTTATCTTCATTTATTGAGGGCTTTGTGTCGTCATGAATTGATGTATTCAAATAATGTGTGGTACACCACATGTAAATTATATGCATGTTAGCAGAGATTAATATTTTATGCAAAAAACCAAACAGGACAGTTTCTGTGCACTGTGTTTTTTATTTGGTAAGTTTTGAAGTTTTTCTGCCATACACAGATATTTTCTGTGTTAATGGTGTGTTAATGGTGCATTTTTTTATGCAAGACAAGAAAATATTTTTAGGTCTGGCAAATTAATGTGACTTAAAGGTTTGCCCTCCTTTATGTAATCTGAAAAAATAAATTCTAAATTATATTTTACATGAAGAAAATTAAGGCCATTTAGGTCGTTTTTGTATTGCAACATCATTCTCATGTATCATGAGATACACTCTCAACTCTTCTGAATAATTTTAAACTCTTCTGAGTCTTAACTTGCTGCTGGATTTCCATATATTTACCTTTACTGAGCCAGCGTTTTAAAGTGTTTCCCCCTGGTCTATCTGCTGCTGCTCACATCTGGTTGCCGTGATTCACCTGCACTGTCTCTGCCTGTTGCTGCTGTCTCCGTGTGAGATCAAACGGGTCACTGGAGTTGCGTCAAGTTGTCCTTGTGCAATGGCTGTGTAACAACTCTTGGATGTTATCATGCAACTTCATATGATCACCTGGATTATTTGCGATCTGATTTTATCAGGAACCAGCGTAAAGCAGTGGACCGAACTTCTGGACTTCACCATGCTGAGGTACTCTCTCTCTGATCTTTTGTCCCTGGGACACCATGGCCGTCCAGATATCAGCGTCATACAAACTTTGCGTTCCATGCAGCCCCTCCGCCGGCCTAGTTATAATCATAGAGGCTCTCGTCAGAGTCGCTCTACTGCCGGTGCTGGAGTCACTGCACTTTGGTCGAACCGCAGGCGCTCGCTGCGTCGTACTTCTGGTTGCCGTGGAATCGGCCATAGTAACCTACGCTATCCAGAGGTTCTCTCTCAAAAACCCGCGGCGAATGTGTGCTGTAGCACTATGCGACTTGCTCACTTCAACACGAGGTCAATAAACAATAAAACGGCACTTATCACTGACACTATCCTTGACAGGAAAATTGATATTCTCTGTCTCAGTGAAACCTGGCATAAAGACAATGACTATCTTAATTTGAACATGTGTGCCCCATCTGGATATTAATATATTGACGTGCCTCGAGCTTCGGGTAAGGGTGGTGGCTTGGCTGCAATATTTGTATCAAATATATCAATTGATGTTATTGATGCTCCTACTGTTTCATCATTTGAATGTCTGTTTTTTAAGTCAATGGTGCTTCACCTGTTCTTGTGCTGCTAATTTATCATCCACCAAAACCTAATCCTTTATTTTTTTCTGAGTTTACTGAGTTGCTGACACTTCTTAGTCCACTCTGTCCGTCTATGGTCTTGACTGGTGATGTCAATTTCCACATTGATAATCCAAACTGTGTCAAAACTGCTACCTTTTTGGACATTTTGGATGGTTTTGACTTTAAACAGCATGTTACTTTTCCGACCCATAGGCTGGGCCATATATTGGATGTGGTATGTTCTGCTGGTGTTGGTATCCAATCTCTGGATAGTATCGACATGAGTATAAGTGATCATAGACTTATTACTTTTGACATAAATGTTACGTCTTTACAATCTATTTCTGAGCACACTATCAAATTCCGTAACATCAAGCACATGGACTTCACTCTTTTTTCGACTTTTGTCTCTGGGCTTTCCACTACTAACTCCGTGGAGCATTATAATTCCATGCTTTCCTCACTTTTGGATGAGTTCGCACCTGTGCGAGAATGGCTTGTTACTTTTAGGAAACCCTGTCCATGGTTTACCCCGGATTTACGTTTAATGAAAGCTGCCGGAAGACAATTAGAACGGCAGTACAAAAAATTTGGCCTGACGGTGCACAGGCTTCTTTACACTGAACAACAGTCTGCTTACCATTCTGCTTTGAATACTGCACGTAAGAGCTACTATTCAAGCATCATTGGTAACGCTGCAACAAATTCTAAATCGCTGTTTAAGACTGTTGACAATCTTCTCAAACCAACTAAGGTCGTTGTTCATTCCTCTGTTGAACAGTGCAATAAGTTTCTTCATTATTTCACTGGTAAGGTTGAGGATATATATAGCACTTTAAATACCATCACTCCTCTTGAGCTAGTTAATATCCAGCCTTCAAACTTCCCAACTATTACCTTTTCAAACTTTGAAATGGTCGGAGATGATTTAATTATAAGTACAGTGAAGTCCATGAACTCTACAACCAGTATTTTAGATCCGGTTCCCTGCTCGGTCATCATGAACTGCCTTGCATCAATCTTCCCTTTTATGACTTCAATTGTGAACTTGTCATTGACTTCTGGAATTGTTCCTCCAGAACTAAAAATAGCTGTCATTACACCAGTCCTTAAGAAGACTGGTTGTGATGTATCTGATTTATCCAATTACAGGCCGATTTCTAACCTCCCATTCTTGGCTAAAGTTCTTTAGCGTGTTGTGGCTGTTCAGTTAAATAATCACCTAGCTCTGAACAGTCTCTTTGAACCTTTTCAATCTGGGTTCAGAAGAGGGCATACTACTGAAACCGCTTTAATTAGGGTCATAAATGATCTTCTTATCACGGCGGATTCAGGTGCATGCAGTATTTTGGTCCTGTTAGACCTCAGTGCTGCTTTTGACACTATATGTCACTCTCTTCTGCTTGACAGGCTGGAAAATTGGTTGGGTCTTTCTGGAGCTGTCCTCAATTGGTTTTCGGTCTTATTTAACGAATCGTGCCCAGTTTGTTGGCTTGGGTAACTACAAATCAGATACCGTGCCTGTTCGACAGGGAGTTCCTCAGGGTTCAGTATTGGGTCCAATATTATTTAATATTTATATGCTTCCACTTGGGCAGATCATTAGGAAACATGGTCTTGGTATCACTGCTATGCTGATGATACGCAGATTTACATCACCACTAGTCCTGATGTCCATTGCTCATTAATAGCTTTGCGTGGTTGTTTAGCAGAGATCAGTAACTGGATGCATAACAACTTCCTGAAGCTGAATGGCTCCAAAACTGAACTGATGCAGATTGGTACAGTGGCAGCTACTTGTAAGGCCGAGCAGATCAGTTTGATTGTTGATTCCTGTACGGTAATCCCCACTTCACAGGTTCGAAATCTTGGTGTCATTTTTGATTCACAATTATCATTTGAAGCACACATAAAACACATCTCTAAAACTACATTTTTCCACCTGAGAAACATAGCTCGACTTAGACCTTTTCTCTCTTTTGCAGACACAGAAAGGCTTATACATGCCTTCATAACAACTAGGTTAGATTATTGTAATGCCTTGTTCTCTGGCCTTCCAGCTAAATCGTTGAGCAAGCTTCAGTATATACAAAATTCTGCCGCTCGTGTACTCACTTGTACTTCTCCTCGTGAACACATTACACCGGTTCATTCACAATTACACTGGCTTCCCGTAAATGCGAGAATTGATTTTAAAATTCTTATTTTAAACTACAAGGCACTTCATGGGACTGCACCTGAGTATCTTTGTGAACTCATCAGCCCTTATATTCCATCACGCTCTATTCGCTCTACTAACTCTCTTTTACAACCCGAATTCCGGAAAAGTTGGGACGTTTTTTAAATTTTAATAAAATGAAAACTAAAAGACTTTCAAATCACATGAGCCAATATTTTATTCACAATAGAACATAGATAACATAGCAAATGTTTAAACTGAGAAAGTTTACAATTTTATGCACAAAATGAGCTCATTTCAATTTTGATTTCTGCTACAGGTCTCAAAATAGTTGGGACGGGGCATGTTTACCATGGTGTAGCATCTCCTTTTCTTTTCAAAACAGTTTGAAGACGTCTGGGCATTGAGGCTATGAGTTGCTGGAGTTTTGCTGTTGGAATTTGGTCCCATTCTTGCCTTATATAGATTTCCAGCTGCTGAAGAGTTCGTGGTCGTCTTTGACGTATTTTTCATTTAATGATGCGCCAAATGTTCTCTATAGGTGAAAGATCTGGACTGCAGGCAGGCCAGGTTAGCACCCGGACTCTTCTACGACGAAGCCATGCTGTTGTTATAGCTGCAGTATGTGGTTTTGCATTGTCCTGCTGAAATAAACAAGGCCTTCCCTGAAATAGACGTTGTTTGGAGGGAAGCATATGTTGCTCTAAAACCTTTATATACCTTTCAGCATTCACAGAGCCTTCCAAAACATGCAAGCTGCCCATACCGTATGCACTTATGCACCCCCATACCATCAGAGATGCTGGCTTTTGAACTGAACGCTGATAACATGCTGGAAGGTCTCCCTCCTCTTTAGCCCGGAGGACACGGCGTCCGTGATTTCCAACAAGAATGTCAAATTTGGACTCGTCTGACCATAAAACACTATTCCACTTTGAAATAGTCCATTTTAAATGAGCCTTGGCCCACAGGACACGACGGCGCTTCTGGACCATGTTCACATATGGCTTCCTTTTTGCATGATAGAGCTTTAGTTGGCATCTGCTGATGGCACGGCGGATTGTGTTTACCGACAGTGGTTTCTGAAAGTATTCCTGAGCCCATTTAGTAATGTCATTGACACAATCATGCCGATGAGTGATGCAGTGTCGTCTGAGAGCCCGAAGACCACGGGCATCCAATAAAGGTCTCCGGCCTTGTCCCTTACGCACAGAGATTTCTCCAGTTTCTCTGAATCTTTTGATGATGTTGTGCACTGTAGATGATGAGATTTGCAAAGCCTTTGCAATTTGACGTTGAGGAACATTGTTTTTAAAGTTTTCCACAATTTTTTTACGCAGTCTTTCACAGATTGGAGAGCCTCTGCCCATCTTTACTTCTGAGAGACTCTGCTTCTCTAAGACAAAGCTTTTATAGCTAATCATGTTACAGACCTGATATCAATTAACTTCATTAATCACTAGATGTTCTCCCAGCTGAATCTTTTCAAAGAGCCTTTTCATATAAAGCCCCTAAGCTATGGAATGTACTTTCTCTGCACGTCAGAAATGCACCAACGTTGGGTGATTTTAAAAAATTGATTAAGTCACATTTATTCAAGACTGTCTTTCTATAATGAATTGTTGTATTGCTTTTGGTGTTTTGTTTTACTTTATTTATTACTTTATTACTGTAGCGCTTTGGGTTTAAGAAAAGCGCATTACAAATAAAATGTATTATTATTATTATTATGTATAATTTTTCTTATTTTATATATATATATATATATATATATATATATATATATATATATATATATATATATATATATATATATATATATATATATATATATATAAATATATATGAAGCCTTTAAGTGTCATCTGAAATAAAAAAAATTATCAGGCTCCTATATTTATGTTCAGCTGTTTCATTATATATATATATATATATATATATATATATATATATATATATATATATATACTTTACAACTTTATCCATGTTTATCCTTAAATTATAATTATTATCTGTTTTAATTCTTAATTATTCATGATTAGTTTACAGATGTGGACTTAATGAAATGTGCCTGATTTCTAGAAGTGGCTATTTTTAGATCTGCTCTGTTTTTATTTGAATGGTTTGAGGGCGTCTGTTTGTCACACTGATTAGAAATAGTAGGTTACAGCTGACTGTTTTTAAAGTTCAGTTGATTGATAGATCTCTCTCTCTCTCTCTCTCTCTCTCTCTCTATCTGTGCAGTTCAAGCGGATGTTGAACAGGGAGTTAACGCACCTGTCTGAGATGAGCAGATCTGGTAACCAGGTCTCAGAGTTCATCTCCAACACATTTTTAGGTAAACCATCAGTCACAATACACAATGCTTTTGACTTGTGAGTGTAAGGGTGAGGTTTGGAGCTCTGGCTCTCACATTCACACTTTTCCATTGTTTCTCCAGACAAACAGCACGATGTGGAAATGCCCTCCCCACAGACTCAGAAGGAGAAAGACAAGAAGAAAAAGCCCATGTGTCAGATCAGCGGAGTGAAAAAACTCATGCACAGCACCAGCCTAACCAATTCCAACATCCCTCGCTTCGGGGTCAAGACGGATACAGAAGACTCCTTATCCAAGGTGAGCGGCGTGACCCTATTTGAGTTGGAGAGCTGCTTCAAACACTGAACCAGATCATCTCAACTGAATACTGATTGGACCTGATCGGAGACTCTTGTAGACCTTGATGAAAGGTGCTTTTTGTGCAATGACGTAGGTAGATGACGTGTGATTGGAAAGATTACATACCCTGCTGAAAAGAGCAGCTTTGAGCAGTATGTGTTTCCATGCTGTTCACCAGGAAGCCTGTCGACCAGATTGGTTTTTAACACTTTGGTTGACACTTTGGTTAAATTGGTATTTCGGCCAAAAATGTATGGTTGCATCACTAGTCATTTAATTCAGCGGCATCACACACAACACTGTCTAATGATTCCCTGCTCTGTTTCAGGAACTGGAGGACATAAACAAATGGGGCCTTAATGTTTTTAAAGTCACAGAGTTTTCAGGCAACAGGCCTTTAACGGTGATGATGTACACTATATTTCAGGTGAGACCAAACATTCACCGATCACCTTTATTTACTTTGCTAATAAATGTCTTGCGGTGCACAATTCATCAATGTTTGTTTTCATAACTTTCTTCACCACTGATGTAACCGGTCACGTGAACTGGGAATAATTGCATTAACCAGTAATACCATAGCCTACTTTTTAGGACCCCGTCAAAACCTGTGTCATGATGTTAAATGTGTTGCATGTTATCAGAAATGAACACTTTATTCATCTTTCTGTTTTTCTCTCCCACAGGAAAGGGATTTACTCAAAACATTTAAAATTCCCTTGGACACTTTCATAACGTACCTGATGACCTTAGAAGACCATTATCATGCCGATGTTGCGTATCACAATAACATTCACGCTGCTGACGTCACCCAGTCCACACACGTGCTGCTCTCCACGCCTGCTCTGGAGGTGAGGGATGATGCTTTCCTTGCGCTTTTCAAAAGAAATGAGAACATTTATAGAAACTCGGGGTCCTTTGGAAAACATCTCAGCTGAGAACGTCTGCTGCCCACATCGACCTATTCATCATTCAACAACTGGGTGTTTGTTGGTCATTTCACAAGGTTCGACCATAACAGAGGGTGTTTACATACTGTATAGAGGGCTGAAAATGGACAAGCAACAACTAAATTATGATTTTTTTCTTTTTTGGGGTGCACCTGGCCTCGACTAACATTATAAGCTGATTAAAGGTGAAAAGTGTTGCACGTGAGCCCTTTAGTTCAGATTTGATTTGACCTTGTGTGCTACTTGCTGGATTTCTAAAAAGGTTATGTGGTGAAGATAATGTCTGCTCTCACTCACCGTACATCCACATGTTGTTCTCTTCCAGGCGGTTTTCACAGACCTTGAAATTCTCGCTGCCATTTTCGCCAGTGCTATTCATGATGTGGACCACCCGGGTGTCTCCAACCAGTTCCTTATTAACACCAGTAAGTGTGCTGTATGAATATATGGTTTATTCAAACCAGATCCAAACAAGTGAGCATTTGATGTGTTGGATTGCTTCTTATTGGATTATATGGATTATTAAAAATCATAACAACAACAATAAAGTTTTTCAGCAGATTAAAAAAAGATTGTCTGCAGCCATGCGTTTAGTGTAAATTTTAAAGGGTTAATTATCTATTTTAATTTGGTAAATA
The DNA here is from genome assembly GCF_963082965.1 of Carassius carassius. NCBI lineage: Eukaryota > Metazoa > Chordata > Actinopteri > Cypriniformes > Cyprinidae > Carassius > Carassius carassius. The sequence continues at coordinate 23,564,348 of NC_081799.1, forward strand.
TTATAATATCATTATTTAAATTCATACATATAATAATATCATTATAACAATCTTAAGTGTAAAAATATAATCATCTTATTATTTACATTTCTGTAACCTAAATAATTAAACTAGAAAATATAACTGGACAAAATATATATCATTATTTAAATGTATAAATACAATAATTATAATAATTATATTTGTACATTTTAATAATTATAGAAATAGATATAAAGAGAGTATCTAATTATTTAAAAGAATAAATACAATAATCTCATTTTATGTCTAAATATAATAATCTATTTACATTTCTGTAATCTATTTAAATCTGTAAATATAATAACCTAACTATTTAAATGTATAAATATAATAATCTCTTAATTTTATCAATTCAACATAATTATGTACATTTCTAAATATAAATTTCTAAATATAGTCTGATTACTTCTCAATATAATAATCCAGTTACTTAAATGTATAACAATAATAATGTCATTTTGTACATTTCAATTTGGTCCACAAAAAAATAATAATAATGTTTTATTAGGTATAAAGGTTATAGTGACTACTTGTAATTAAGCCATAAGGTATGTTTTATTTATTACCTAAATAATCATTTAAAATATAGACGCATAAGAGCACAAATTAATCAAGTTATTCTTTCTCTAAAAGTTCCCCTAAAAGCTAAGGTTAATCGTTACTTAGAATAATGAAATTATATTTTACATTTAGTCATTTAGCAGACACTTTTATCCAAAGTGACTTACAGCGCATTCAGGATACAATTTTTTTTACCAGTATGTGTGTTCCCTGGGATTTGAACCCACGACCTTCTGTGCTACTAACGCAGTGCTCTACCAGCGAGCCACAGGAGCACTAGAATACATAATTTGTCCATTTGATAAATAAGTATATATAATAATGCCCTGAATGGCATCTCATGAGGTTTGCATGGTAATGGATGGAACGGTTGGGAGCAGATCACTCAATCCCATCAGCACACATCTGTCTGTTACATAACTTTATTTTGACATAAGAAGTGATGCACCGATAGGACACGATGATAAACGCGACTCAGGCCTCATGGGATTTTGTGTGTCCGTCTCTCCTGCGTCACGCTGTAATCTCTCACAGACAGTGTTGACACAGCTGTTTGTCACGCTCGTCTACAGATTAGCACAAGGTCACAGAGTTTGCCGTGTTTTCTTCATGTCTGCAGACTCGGAGTTGGCCCTCATGTACAATGACTCGTCGGTGCTGGAAAACCATCATCTGGCGGTGGGCTTCAAACTCCTGCAGGAGGAGAACTGTGACATCTTCCAGAACCTGAACAAGAAACAGAGACAATCGCTGCGCAAGATGGTCATCGACATCGTACGTCCCGCTCAAATGACGTTTAGCTTTGATGATGCTCCATCTGAATCTGGCTCAAGGTTTTTCTCGCACGTTTCTCCCAGGTCTTGGCGACTGATATGTCCAAACACATGAACCTGCTGGCCGATCTGAAGACCATGGTCGAGACCAAGAAGGTCACCAGTTCTGGAGTCTTGCTCTTGGATAACTACTCAGACAGGATACAAGTGAGTATTTTTTGACTTCCTGTAAACTCTGGCTCTATCAAAACACTGCTGAGTTTGTTCAAGCGGCCCAACGTAGCCACTTCTGGCTCAGCCAATGGCATGAATTGTGGGCAGGACTTTGTGATTTGTTGACCAGTGGGGTACATTCACAGTCAAACTTCCAAAACAGCATAGTGTGATTTTAAATCATATTTATCAGAATTAATTTCAAGTCGACTTATTTTTTTAAAAACAATTGTTGTAATTGTTTGTAAATGTAATTAAGAATCAATTAAATTCATAAACTTCAATCTAATGAGATATTAAGTGTTTAACTTTTGTGATTTTATTATTTAACTTATTGTTTTGTTTTATACATGTGGATTTGTTTATAACAATTTCTCAGCAGCATCTGACACTTATGATTTAAATGGTAAATTAAGCAGAAACTATAAATTCTTGGAACTTCAATAACTATCTAATGGTTTTTTTTTATTATTTTGTTACTTTTTTTGTTATGATTCTGATTTGTTGTAAATATAAGATGATGTATTTTTCAGCTGCATCTGACTCATTTTACAATATGTAAATTGGAAATTCATAGTACTTCAATAACTATCTAATGAGACATTCATAAGGATTAACACTATTTAACAATTTTTTATGATACTGATTTTTGTACAAATGGGATGTCATTTTCTCAGCTATATCTGACATATTTTACAATATTTAAATTGTACATTCATCTGAAATTATAACTTGTTAATTCATAGAATTTCCATAACTATCTAATGGTAAGTTTAACATTTTAAATGTAGATTTACATTTTAATAGCTTACGAATTTGTTTTAATTATAGGATATCTTTTTCTCAGCTGCATCAGACACATTATTCAGTATTTCTTCTCAGTGAAGCATGTGTTGATGTTCCTCAGGTGCTTCAGAACATGGTGCACTGTGCGGACCTCAGTAACCCCACCAAACCCCTGCAGCTGTACAAACAGTGGACGGACCGCATCATGGAGGAGTTCTTCAGTCAGGGCGACCGAGAGCGAGAGCGAGGGATGGAGATCAGCCCCATGTGTGACAAACACAACGCCTCTGTAGAGAAGACTCAGGTAGCTTCATCACTTCAAAAAGGAACTATAGAGGTTCTGGATCTGTGTTTCTTCCTTCTACCCTACTATGAGTCAAAAATAAAATGGTTAATTGTAAGATAAAGTGAAAAAGAAGAGAAAGCATTGCAAAGAAAAATTGGGACAATTTTTTTTCTATGATATTGTTAAATCTTATAAACATTATGAAATCAACAGACAGAACTACAAATTATTTTTAATTTGTAGTTGAAGTTTTAGTAATTTTGTTCTATACTTTAGACTTTAATTATTTTTTGTTGAATATATGTGTGTGTGTGTGTGTGTGAATGATGCAATCTAGGAAAACCCAAAACATGGTGAAATTGGACTGTTTTTAGGTTTTGATACCATGTGAAAACCCTTTCCAAAGCTGCTATTATTTGTCCATTGCTTGAACGTAACACAAGTTATGGCTATTTGAAGTTGGTGATTGCTATGATTTTTAGGAATGTAATTTTGAGGAAAACGGGTTTAAAGTGAGACAGGTTTGACTTTCAATTCACTGGTTTAATGAGCGCCATCTGTCAGGAGCGCTATACTACATCAGTACACAAACAGACTAACGTTATCCTGAAGAGGACAGTTTTCCCTTGTTTATCTGATCAACCCTTGAATGTTTAGACAGCACGAATAGTGTACCTAGTCATTGGACTCCTTCTCTTTAGTGACTTCATCAGATCCTTTATCTCTTGGTGTGAAATAGTCCATTATAACCTCCTTTAGAGCACTGACATCACCACGATTGAGCAGACTGAGATGAGCAAGATTAAGTGACCAGCTACTTCAGACTGTGTTGTTCCATCTCACCATATTTCAAATAAAAACAAATAAACTTTGCATGCCGTACCTTTATTATAAATGTTAGGTGGTTTATTTTGATACTGTAGGTGAACTGTTTTTGTGGTGTAAAGCACCTCTGAAGCACATTCTTAACACGAGAGACACTAAACAAGTGAATTTTGCCAAGATATTTTCAGAGATAATAGACAAGATGTTATAGAGTAATAATTGAATGAAAACTTAATTTGGACCAAAAATTGACATTCCTTTCTCAAATCTCCTGAAAAGACATTCGACAAGTTTTCCCAGATCACATCACACACACACACACACACACACACACACACACACATATATATATATATATATATATACAAAATGAAAAATGTACACTTTAAATAGCAATTAATGCTATAGAAATATGAATCAAATGCAATCAGTGTAAGTGTAATTCTCACGGCCGTCTCTGTCTCCAGGTGGGCTTCATTGACTACATCGTGCACCCGCTGTGGGAGACGTGGGCCGACCTCGTCCACCCGGACGCCCAGGACATCCTGGACACATTAGAGGACAACAGAGAGTGGTACCAGAGCACCATCCCACAGAGCCCGTCTCCCGCTCCCGACCAATCCGAGGAGGGCAGCCGCTCCGCCGGAGCAGACAAGTTCCAGTTTGAACTGACGCTGGAGGAGGACGGAGAATCCGACACAGAGAAAGACAGCGGCAGCCAGGCCGAGGAGGAGGAGGAGGAGGATGAAGAAGAAGAGGACGACAACAGCTGTAGTGATTCCAAAACTCTCATCACACAGGACTCAGAATCCACTGAGATTCCAGAAGCGGAGGAGGGAATTTCAGAGGAGGTTTCCACAGAACCCAGCATGGTGGAGGAGGAGGAGGACGAGGACGATGAGGAAGACGAGGAGGAGCAGTCAGCAGACACGTAGCAGCACGTCTGGACTAGCTAAATTAGCTGCCGCGACACAAATATTTAATAATAGACAATGAAATTGAGTTCCAAAGCGCACGTTGCACTCCGAGACCTCGGCCGCTCCTGTCTCGCTCTCTTTCTCTTTTCCGTCTCTCTACGAGCTGCCTGGAGACGAGAGGACACTAAGACTTCAGTAGGTTGTTGTTTTATTTGCACTCAGGAATAATATTTAGTCCTCTGTTTTTTCAAACTTGGTTTTGTTTACCTCGTCCTCCTCTGTGGTTCTCTGTGGACAGTGACAGAGAGGAAATTCTCCGCACAAAGCAATCAGAGGAGACGCCAGCGGGGATTCAAAGAGACCTTATTTTCTACCTTTTAAGTCTTCCTAAACTTTTGACCGAGAAAAATTTCACAAAAGACAAAAAAAAGAACAGCCCAGAGCTGTCATGGCCTCTTCGATGATTTTGTACGGTATACATACAGATTTTTACATAATTACTTTTTAAATAACAAAACAGCAGCTGTGCGTTTTTGAGGAAACTCTGCGTGAAGAGTAACTTGCAAGTACGTGACATGGGTTGTGCGCTTGCCACCATATTCACATCACTGCTGTCCCACACCGTCCTTTCTGAAGCTGTCCTTACATCTTTATTGTCTCTTTTACTTCGTCAAACACTTTACCTCCAACGAGCCTCTAAATACACCTACAGATGATTTATGTGCGTTCAATTCATATCTGATTTATTTCTGCCTTGTTTTGGAGAGGTTATTTCAGCAACACTGCACTTGAAGCCTGTAAAAAAAAAATATATATATATATATATATGTATGTATGTATAAAATGTGTAACATATAATGTTAAAGTATTAACATTACAAGCACCTAATTAATATGAATACACATTCAGTCTTTTATACGTATGACGTGTGTGTGTCTTAATATTAATGCAAATAATATTTATTATTAAAATATTCATATACATTACAGGCATCAAGTAATGTGTTACCAAACATACAGCTTTTAAGAACTTTATTATTGACGTTAATCAACATTCAAAGAGTTCTTGGTTTGTTTAATGCAGTTCAGACTGACACAAACATCCTGGTCATGGGTGCATCAGACATTCAGCCATTTATTTGCAGCACTTCCATTATAAAGACATCTGGAGATTTTTTTATAGCGTGTGAGACTGATTTTCTTTCCTTTTGCCTTATTCAGTTTTCACCTGCTGGATCTCACACGCTGAGTGACTGAAACTAAAACCACAAACTCCCAGAAACCACATCCATCCTGTGCATGCGTATTCTACAGTCGGAGAGTATTTGTCATGCAATGCCTTTAAAAATCCCCTGTTTCCCCATCTGTCATGATTCATTAGATCAGAGATCTCCTCTTAGGGCTAGATGCAGTTTAGCGTCAAAATCCACATTTCCATTTCATGCCCAAACTTCCCTCGCGCTCCAGACACGCACTATGTGACACATGGCTTTTAATAAGGACTTATTTATATCTGTATATGGTTTTAATTTATTTTTTGGCTTCTGTTTGAAAGCAGTACTGTAGCATAGAGCGTGTGGACTTGCAAGTTACTGGCCTCCTGTTTTTGGTCGTGTACATAGAACAAACTTTTTAAAGTCTGGAGTTAATATAATACGCTCACAGAAACTTGAAACCTGGCTCGAGTTGAACTGATTCTGTTATTTAAGTTTGTGCCATGATATTCTTTCCTCACCAGATGACCTTACCTGATTATTTTTTTTTGTTATATATAGATATATTTTTTGTTTGTTTTTTCCCCCGCTGTTTACAACAATGTATTTATTTTGCTGTATATATTGTAATGTTTGTTGTAAATGATGACAGATTCTAAACTTCATCCAGATGGAGTTGCTGTATTTGGTAAACTCTTGTTGAGAGAATGTTTATTATTATAAATAATATCCAATGTAAAAACAAAAAAACGACGATGACGATGATAATATTCTGTATAAAACGAGAAGGTCACCTTCAAACGTGTTTCTGGAGATCTGGGGAAAGCCAAACCATTAGAGACGAGTCACGCTGGTGTTTGGCCCCAGGGCTGTGCCTTAACTTAAAAACTCTTTGTTTGTGTCTGTCTGGTCTCTTTACGTGTTTCAGAGAACGATGTCTGCTGCCAGGGTATCAGGGCATCTTATGCGCCGCATTTAAAGCTAAAGCTTAGGATGCCTTGGGTTACTTCTTTTCATTTGTAGGTCCAAAAAAAGTGGCACAGCGGCTGCAATAGTCCCAGGACGGATCGGTTTGCCCTAGAGGTGCTTGGCTGCTTGTGATCTTTTACTTTCATGCTTTTCTTTAACTTCGTTCAGGTACCATCTGCTACCTTCATCTTATCCAGCCTTGTAGATGTGCTTATGCACTAAACTGAACGAGTCCTAGAGTTTCAGATGTTAGATGAGCATACTTTCTGACACATACTGTAGATTTTAGCAGCCCTGGACCAAAGCCAATCGTGGCTATTATTATTAATTACTGCTATTTTTTCAGTGTCATTAAAAGGTTAACATTTGATAAGTTCTGCTGATTAAAAACTGAAACACTTCTTTCAGTCTCTTACAGCCTTTTGCTGGTACTGTAGATCCATCTCCCATCGGTTTCAAGTCCATAAACTCATAAACTACAAGAAAAAAGACAGGAAAAAAAAACATTTTATATGCAACAAATGAAATAAAAGCATGGGTTGATTCCACACGTGTGTTTGGTGTTTGTATCTGTCGCAGATGTGAAGCTTGAGATGTCTTGGTAAGCTGAAGAACATGATTTGCTTTGGTTGCTCAATATCCTGATGAGCTAAAGCGAAAGTCTTGTGAGGTCTTCGCGGTTTCTGCGCCATCTAGTGGACGCGCAGCGAACAACATGCGTCACTCTCAAGGTTTGCTCTAGTTTTCGTTCAGAAGAGGCTCTTGCATTAAATACTAAGTACAATTTTATATACTGAGCCTTTTATTTTTTACAATATAATATAAATGAATAAAAATTATAAATAAAGAAGATTTAATATTCTGCATCAAACACCGTAGGAACCGAGCTGAAATTAACGTGTGAAATCAGTCACGCTAATGTATTTTTAGTAATATAAACTGGACATTTTTAATGGATCTAAAATCTAACTAAATATAGTCAATATTATATCCTTTATAATGCAAAATTATCTGAAAAAGAACATCAGCGTCTTCAGTTGAATATAAAGTAAAACTGTAGAACTGCCTCCACCTGGTGGCCACACAGAGTAACTACGTTTCCAAGCGACTGATAAAAAGTAGTAGTAAATATATTATTTTTGAGATTTATAATCTTTTCAATTTATGTTTCATAAATTAAGGTTTAAGTTTCAATTTATGTCACCATCTAAGATTAATCAGTTCGTTGATATGCGCTTATAATAATAATAATAATAAGAGATTCTCTCTCGCGGTCTCTCTCTCTCTCTCTCTCTCTCTCTCTCTATATATATATACATATATATATATGCGTGGTTTTATATTTATATCAATAAATGAATTACATCGTGTCGTCTCTATGTGATAAAGGTAATACTGTGGCAATAATATTGGCATTTTTAGTACTCTTACAATGTATGCATGGATATCACGTGGGTATAAAACTACTGTATGCTTGCTATCGTTCATCTTTAAATGGTAAAATAGGAAGAAAAAAAAACCTTACCTTATAAACATTTACCATGGTAATCAAGGTTCTGCCTAAACACCCTATCATCACTGCTACAAAGAAATAAACCTTAAAATCAGACTCCGCTATGGTCGAAAATATGCTGGTATGGTATAATAATGCGTTTTAGTTCAGTTTAAACCACTGATATAAATGCGAACATAAAAATTTATGTAGAGTTATTCACCGATCAAACATTTTGTAATATAGATTATAAGATCCATTCATTCGATTGATTTCACTGCTGACTACATCCTGAAATGATGCTGCTGAAGCACTGAAAAAAACGTCAGATAATCTTTTTTTTAATGTAGAATAAGGATGCAACAGTCGGATTGAGCTAAATACAATTTTTTGTTTCGGTTTTGTTTGTGTTTTTGTTTCTCAACGGAATGCATTGACTCAAAACGAGCTTTACCAAACTGATAGAAATCGAGGCGAGCATCTCTTTAGAAATGAATGTGCTTTGTCATGCTTGTCCTTACCCTTTACTTCCGGTAGGTGGCAGTGAAGCCAAAACAACGCCATTAAACTGACCTTTAAAGTGGAAAAATCATTGAGGAATCAAATATTCCTTAATCTTCTGAGATGTGTTAATTTGAAGTGAATAGACCATTTGTTGCTTACGGTAACTTTAATACAGTATGCTTTGTCTAAGTATGTCTAAGTTAGACTCGTCCAGAATGATCGTCGTGACGTATTATGTGCAATAAAACACAAACATAGCAATTTAAGATTACCTCTAGTGAGTATAAAGACACGTATTTTCACATTGTATATAATTATCAAGAAACCTACTCAGGGGCGATTTCTAAGATTTTCATTTTAGGGGGACTCAGGCCCAATGAGGGTATATATAAAAAAATACAATTAATATATAAATAAAATACAAAATGTTTGACTAAATAAGGTAGGGTGTATACTAAACTTAATGCAGTATTCCACTGTATTGCATAGATAGATATAACATTTGAGTACTGAATAAGCCAAATACAAACCTTAAAAACCCGTTTACTGTACAAACACAAAATTTTACTGTTTGTTTGCATTTCTAGTACAACCCTCTTTGTTTAGCTCAAGTAGCCTATACAAACCTCTTTGCCACATGCACTGTGATATGTTTTATATTTAATGTATTTTTAAAATAAAAATGGCATGATCGTTTTATAAAGTGTGTTTATGCGTGTTCATTTTCGCTTGAGGAAACAGCTGTGGTGTGATGAGGGGTGAAAACTTTACAGTAGATGGGAAACCGATTGCAATCGCCTTTATATTTTGTAAACTGTATTAATGACAAAGAACTGCACAGATGCAGATATTATAACAATCTATCGTTAAATGTACTCCTCCTCTGTTTCTCAGTCTCCTGATTGAAGAACACGCTGGAAGACGGGGAAGAGCCGATTGACTAGGCATTTACGAATTCGTACAGTTTATGGAGCTTATCGCAAAATTTTATGGGGGCTGAGTAGTCAAAAATGGCCTAGCGATGCGCGTGTACCTGCTCAAGCAAAATCAGCATCGAGTGTTCACTTTCAGCGCTGAGGAGTGTTGAGAAAAGAAACCTCGCAGGGGAGGCTAGCCTCTCTTCTGGTATATCAACCAATCATAGAGATGTAAATTACGTGATATTAGTTTGAACGTCTCCTGCTGCACTGATAATGTACCACTTATGAGTATCAATATTGTATATTTGATCGCCAAACAGATTTATCATTCAAACAGTTTATTCATAAATTAAAAATAAAGGGAGAACACACCTAAGCTAGGCTAACGTTACAGCAGTCAGCTCTTTTAAAAGGTGCTATATGTAAGTTTTTGACTCTACTAAAGCAAACTGTGTGTCAAAGTTACTTTTCTAAGCGATGTGCCTTGAATAAATCTACCGCATCACCCTGATTCCCTCGTTGGAAACCCAGTAGGGGTTGATTATTGCGAGCGTTTATCGCCAAGGTTTTTCGATTTGGGGCAGCTGTGGCCTAATGGTTAGAGAGCTAGACTAGTTACCAGAAGGTTTGAGTCTCGGTACTGGCAGGAGTTGTAGGTTGGGACAGTGGCGGCTTCAGACAATTTTGATTGGGGGGGCAATGGGGGGTCCTGGTCATTTCAAGGGGGGTCTCATGAAAACCAACAAAAAATACAGTGGACACAGCTAACAACTGCATATTACTGCTACTAAACAACAAAAACAACACAGCATATCGACTACTTTGTTTTTAATTAATTAATCAATTGCAGTTTGCAAACAATATGCTCAAACTTTAAAGGGCTGGTTCACCCAAAAATTTAAATTGTGTCATTAATGACTCACCCTCATGTTGTTTCAAACCCGTAAGACCTCCGTTCACCTTCTGAACATAGTTTAAGATATTTTAGATTTAGTCCGAGAGCTCTCGGTCCCTCCATTGAAGCTGTGTGTACGGTATACTGTCCATGTCCAGAAAGGTAAGAAAAACATCATCAAAGTAGTCCATGTGACATCAGAGGGTCAGTTAGAATTTTTTGAAGCATCGAAAATAAATTTTGGTCCAAAAATAGCAAAAACTATGCCTTTATTCAGCATTGTCTTCTCTTCTGGGTCTGTTGTGAGATTTCAAACCACAGCAGTTTAGTGATATCCGGTTCGTGAACAAATCATTCGATGTAACCGGATCTTTTTGAACCAGTTCACCAAATCGAACTAAATCGTTTGAAACGGTTCGCGTCTCCAATACGCATTAATCCACAAATGACTTAAGCTGTTAACTTTTTTAATGTGGCTGACGCTCCCTCTGTGCAGAGACCTTTGGAGGGGCAGGTGCTCAAAGTAAAAAAGGGGCACATGGAACAAGGCTTTAAATGGCGCTGTTCAAAATATCAATACAGCAATATATTGTGATGCATTCCTTGCTGATTCGCGTATCGATATGGATGATTATGTATTGATACAGCAGCAAATGCTTTGATGCAGTTTTGAAAAAGAAACAATAGAGAAGACAATTTTAAGTTTAAAATAATAATAGCTCTGGGATTAGAAACTGAAATGTCTTAAATTGACCCAACCTGATGGCTTTTTCTTCTCTGTTCTACAGAATAATTAAAAACAGTGGTTATAGTAAAAACTATAGAAAACACTTGTGCCTCTACATTTTCCTCTTTTTCTTCCTCCATCTCCATCTCCTCATCTGGTCTATTACTTTCCACTCTCTGTCCATCTAGGAACAAGGCTCAATTTACTATTTCAGCATTAATCTATTATTTTAACCATCACTACTACTCTTGCACCCAATCAATAAGTCCACCTTAAATATTGATACAAAACATTAAAAAACTGATACACTGGAATATAGCGATTAATATTATTATTACTGTTGTAGTTGTTGTCTAAAATTGAACACCTTTGCAATGTAAACAAATGACAGGCTGCATTTGTTATTCATATCCTTCACACTGCACTTTGATGGCAGGTATATTATGCATTTTTTTATTGGCATTGATATTTATACATTTATTTCCAGAGAGATATTATTGAGTTTACAGGCTAAAGTGGTCTTGTTGTAAACACTGTTGCTATTGTAGAAAAAAAAATATTTGCGTCACATTTAAAATATAATTAGATTTTAATTCATTTCTGAATTGTTTTTATTTTTATAATGATAATTCAGAGAATGAGAAAATCTGAATAAGCCTTACCAGTGTTGTGATAATTATTTTTAAGGCACTCTACGTGTTAAAAAATAAATAAGTACTGTAATATAATAAAAGTTCAGTCAAATAACATAAAAAAGACCAGACCCCTCGATGCCACTACAGGCTACACACAGCAATATAAACAACATATCTGCATGTTCTCACATCACATCGTTCTTGTAAAATAATAAGTAAATAAACATCAAAATCACTTCGCTGAGAATGAAACACCACTTACTGGCTGCCACGGTGTTGAAAATATCCTCTAGCAATTAAAAAATGCGCGTGCGGCGTGAGGAATCCCGGTCGGATGAGGTCAGCGTCGTCAGGTGAAAGGTCGTCATGTTGGTCATTTTATTTACGGCTAAATTATTATTAATAAATTGTACTAATGTTATGATTGGGCGTGGGCAGGCATTCACAAAAGGGAATGTTATTACAAAAAAAAAAAAACCGAGGAAATTTTGCCTTGACAAATGGGCACTTAAGGGGTAAAGGAGCAGGTGCTCAAGTGAACCGGTTCTTTCGGACAGTTCGATCAAATAAACCATAGACAGTAAAAGAAATGGACACAGCGACTCCATTGGATTCAACGGAGACAAATGAAGTCAATTAGAAGCACGCACTTCCTGGAGGTCGGGCGTACTGCGCAGACTCAAACTGAGCATGATGACAGATGTCACGTGAGCAACCTGTAAATCTTCTAACCACTGTGCCAAGAGAACATAGGCGTCGATTTCGGGGGGGACGGGGGGCAGATTTCGTCATGAGTCATTTTGTACCCACCACCTTTTTTTTTTTTTTAAACCTCGAGTTCTGCTGCTGCGCTGGCTACACGCTTTTCTGTTCATTAAAACTGCAACAACTGTAACATTGGGATACGTTCTATGTTGGGGGAGGGGGAGTCATCGTGTCACTGTTATTATTTTCTCTATATGCCGGTTTCAACGGCAACAACATAAACAAACGTTACAGCGCATGCGCGCTTTTGCGGACCTAACTTAACTTCCGGTAGACTTCCAAATAGAATCAATAACATCAGCCAAGTCCCTCTAGAGTAGATATTTTTTGATAACAAACAAAATATGTTTGCTGCATGGATCAGGCGGACTTAATGAGAATGCAAATCCATTCTTTGCCAATAGGAGATGTTTTAAAGCATAGACATAAAGCGCGAGAAATGGAGGTTTCCCCAGTAACAGCTGTAAACAAAGTACGCTCACACACGCTGCTTTATCAGGCATATAACATGCAAGTCTTCCTTCAGAAATACAGCGATATAAAAAACACCTGTGCCTCGTTTTGATATTTAAACATATAAATGTAAGGGATTATTATTATTAAACGTGCAGTACATAACGTTACTCATGTTTATTCAGCGAAGCCTTTTTGAAAATCGATCAGTTTTAAAATTGTGGTGAGTTTCCAAAAATAAATAAATGTATGGGAAACACATCCCGCAGCACAACCACCTGAGCCCTCAGTCTACTCATCGCCTTGACTTTAACCGCGTTTGTAGAAGGCACTGCAGCCAGACCGATATACACAACACAGACCGGAAGTTAACTTAGGTCCAGGCGCGTGCGCCCGATGAAACCGTCTATATGACTATCGCGCTTCTTTTTTTTAAAGAATGTTTTTCAAATGAGTTGACAGTTTGGAATGGACAGTGAACGAGCGGGAACGAGGCTACCTAGTCTTTGCTGGGTTTGGCCAGAATTTCTGGCGAATGTATCATAGACGAGCAAGTCATTTAGCCTTCATACAATATCACAAGGTTGCATCCTAGTGCCATGGACTATAACATATCAAAGTGATAACTTGTAGAACAAATGGATGTTGTTGTACACACAGCAAGGGTCTGCAGACCATTGACACAAAGGTAAGACGCGATAACTTATGTTTATTAAGATTTGCTGGTATTATGGCTAGGTCTTGTGCATTTGCACACAAGGGATCGGCTGTTTTAATTCTTCTCTTGCAATTAATGTTACGTTAGACTTCCTTAGCCACCAACTTAATTAGCTAGTTACGGTTTGCGTTCATACAGCAAGTGTTGGGGAAGATGATTGTTGAGTAGTCAGTATCTTGTTTAATTATTGCTTGAATCTATTGCTGAATTCTGAAATAGTTGTGATGATGATGATGATGATGATGATGAGGAATGGATCAAGTTTTAGTCAAAATGCCTGATGTAGATTGGATGGATGCATGTTGTTGTGAATTGAGAGCAGTCAGATCATGGTGTGATAGTCAATAGTGTTCATGTGCTACACGTATTTTTGCTTTTTCAATCTTGATAAAATTTGTAGTGCTTAAGTTGTGTTTTGTGTAGATATGGTAAATTGTACTGGGAATTAAATCAAATTATTACATGGCTTGGTTGAATTCCACTGTAGAATGAAGTCTGTTATTTCTTGATAATAACACCGTTGCCATGAAAAACAGAGCGTTGGTATGGACGCGGCAGGATTCTAATCGTAGAGACGGAACTATTTTCTTTAGCGGAAGCAATACAATCGTGTTTAAATCAATAAACTCTTTTTTAAATCAATATTTTGTGTCAAATTATTGATTTATTTGGTGGGTAGCCATGTAATAAGCGGGATAATGTAGAGCGAGGCCCGATTTTGGGTTAGATTTTTTTCCCCGTTTTCAGTGGTTATAACAAAGCAACATGAAAGAGAAATTTGGTAATCATTGTTTAGGTACATTAAACCACGTCATGGCCATGTCATATTGTCAACATGGTACTTATATGATGATATGAAGCAGATTAGTGGGTCATATATCATATGTCTAATGCTTTGTACGGCTTTCTTCTTCATAAAACGAGTCGGACATCATCACATTTTTGTATACATTTTTATTTATTTACATTAATAAGATACAGGACGTCTTTCAAAACATGACCTGCGCGAAAGAGAAAAAAAAATGCATCATTGTACCCACCACTTCTGAAAATGCACTTCTGAATGCGTCTCTGTCCCCACCACATTTCAAACCAAACTGACGCCAATGCAAGAGAAATCTGAATCTTACAGAGAAGGCGAGCGTGAACAGGAGCACATTTTGGTAAGTATTCCGATAAATTATCTCCCTTGACTTTATGCCTCAACGCCCCCCCTATAGCCTCATAGACTGTAAAAGATTGCCTGCGAGCTTCTCCTCCTGTCCATACTGTAATTTCTCTACTGTGCGACAGAGAGTCGCAGGTTATGACGCAATCGTTAGCCTATTTTTTTTACCAAAACTTCTTCTTCAGGACCATAACGTAAGATACAAGGTAATGGAGCCTTTTATACATTTTTGTGTTTCTTTAGAAATAATTAATGGACAAATGGAGTCTTTAAACGCCTCAGATGTAAAGTTATTCGCTGTCAAAGTGACGCCAAAATTAATGGGAGTCGATGGAATGCTAACAGCAGGTGGGGGTCCGCTAGCCAATGGCGGCGCCCAGGGGTGCTTCAAAAAAATATGAAACCCTGCCCCCCTGAAATAAACCAGTTGAAAAAAAAAAAACGGTTCACCGGTTCTTTTGCGCTCGATGTTATGTCATTGGCGATGACTGCCCTTCATTCAAGCCTTCGATTTACCCGCGCTTATAACATTAGCAAAGAATCAGTTCAGAATTAATCATCAAAAGAATCAGTTCGGTTCAGACGAGCTGTGTGTCAGTCTGCTTCACACTGAATCACGCATGCGCAGTATCATCAGCTCCTCGGTTCTCGAATCAGACGCGTCCGACAGAAACGGTTCTCGGTTCAGTGTACGAATAAATGTCGAAATAATAATTATTTATTATTGTTCTGCGTAGTTTGAAGAGAAACATTTTTTCATCTTCATCCCGGATATATACATATATTCCGATGCCGATATGCTGAGAAAGTAAACTAAAAATGACTACGATCTAAACCTATATAAACTATACCTCTCTGTCCCAGTACAAGTGGTTGAAATCAGATCAGTATAGTCTGAAAAGGCTCTGTTACATCTAGTCTGTAGAACGTCACAAAGGTGAGTGGGGAAGACCAGCTAGCCACAGCACAGATTTCCTGATTAGAAATGCCGTTAAATAGCACCCAGGATGTAGCTATCCCGCTAGTTGTGTGAGCCCGTGACTCTCATGGGAGATCCACATTCGCATTAGTATAACATAACACTAGTGGTGTTGCGGCACCCTCTGATGCTTCGCTGCTGTGTACAATGATTTTGGTTTCACAAACCCGGTTTTTGTCTGCTGCACTTCCCGGTTGTTACAGCAGGGTGGGGAGGCAGATAATCAGACTGATATACTTTCACAGAGGATCTGAAACTTGGTCGGTTCGGATGATAAGGCCAGACCACCGGCTTTCTGGGGAGACAAACCTCAAAGGCCCCTTCCCTCTTCCATAGATCGCATTGTTGCTGCATCGCTGTAACAGTCGTGCTGAACAGAGATTTTGGATCAATGGTGCCATACTTTCTCAGAGAGTCCGGACAAATGTCTGCTGAGGACAGCTTCCAAAAATCTTCCAAAGGGAAGAGAGCAAGAATGCTGAGACAGCAGGTAGCTGCGGTTTATATACAGGGAGGCGGGACTCCTTGATCGCTGCAGTGATTGGTCTGCCGTGGTTGGCAGACGTGTGTCATTAGAGTTTCAATCAGTCATGCCTGGGGCGTTCCCATAGTAAGACACCGAACAAATGTTAGAAAGAGAACCTTTAAAATCAAAATGACAGGACCGGAAGTGTTAAAAAATAACAATTTCTGGTGTCATGCCAAAAATTGATTGTCTGCCGAAAACTGATTGCCCTCTGTAATCACTTTTTGGCAAGTGTAAAACTGCATTTTATGTTTTTTATTGGCCATTTAAAGGTCTTTCAACAGGTTAAAAGGACTGCTTGAGCTAAATGACTTGATTGCATTCATGAGTGTTTTATTTGACAGATTATTGCTCATGCAGTTCTTTTTACCTGTTGAAATAAATGGCCAACAAAACCCATAAAATGCAGTTTAACACTTGCCAAAAAGTGATTACAGTGGGCAATCAGTTTTCATGATTTTTTTTAGCATGACACCTGGAACAAAAAATTTACAAATACAGCAAAAGAGCACTGAAATATCAACACAATAAGAATATTTATTGGTATTTTCAACAGTAATTGATACACTTTTGTCATACACGCCACACATATAGAACAACCAGCTCTAGAGTGATTCCTTCAACAAAAATATTAGAAATCACTGTGGATATCACAAGTAAGGTCCAACGATGTTTTTCCACACAAACCAAAAGTTAATCAGCACTTTTTAAAAATAAATTATTTTTTGAATAAAATCACATTTTAAATAAAATCCCCACATTTTGGGAACAGTATCTTAAAGCCTCAGATTAATTAAGAAAAATTCAAATGAACATTTTAATGTTCTGAGGGGACTTTGGAAATTGCACAGTTCCTCTTTGAGGTAAAAGCAAATCTGACGTGTTATTGATAAAATTAGGAAAATAAATAATTTAAATGCAAACAAAGAGGTTTACTGTCTAACAAGAAAGTACCAAGGTTTTTTTTTTTGGACATAGCATGGTAAAATAATATCTTTTGACACAGAAATCATTGCCATCTGATATCCAACTTAACTATAGTACAAGTACTTTTTGTATATTTAGATGTTCTCACTCCCTTTTGAGCTTGTATTTAAAAAGCTGTTTTATGCATGCTGTACACCTGAAATGACAGCTATTGTAAAACTACTGCAGTAGAGTGATTGCAGATATATAGCCCTATGCATGCGCTAAATGAATGAGATTTACACACAAAGAAAAACTACAAAGATGACTTGCAACAAGATCCACATTTACTTTTCTCCATACTAGTATATACACCAACACACACACACTCACATACTGATGTAACTCCACAGTATATTGTCTTAATGTCAGCACAAAGATAGTTTAACACAGAAGGTGAGGCAGAGCAATCATCCATACATACATGGGTAACGATAGTGTGCAAAATCAGCATGGCACATTAAGATGCTCCCCACACACACACACACACACACACACAGTCATTCAACTATATACAAGAGATAGGGTTTCGAAATATTGCACTTGCTGGCCCACTGCACCCCACATACTGAGGGATGCATAAATGAACAAAGAAGATTATACAGATAAAGGTATCTAAATAGAGATGCCATACAATTTCATGCAGGGATGATGCTAAACATAGCTTGTGGTGAGGAAACAAGGTTGCTTTATTACTGATTTTCTTTATTCACATCAATGAACTATTAGCTATATATTGACCAGCGTATTCAGTCTGTGACTGCAATACATTTTTAATACGCCGGATATTGTAGGCCTAATGTTAAATAAACTTTTTTTGTACTACGCTCACAAAAACCACACACATCTACAGACCACACCATGTAGTTTAAGGGCTGAGTTTTCATTTTTTAACTTAGATTATTATACATTACATTGAAAGTTGGACAATCTCTAGGGATGAGAATCAAATAAAACCATCTTGAACTAGAAGATGAATTTCATGAAACCGATCAGCAACATGTCACGTTATATTTCAGGCCAAAATAATCAATATTTAAAATGTTATATATATATATATATATATATATATATATACTCAAAAAAAAAAAAAACTTCCATCCATGGCCAAAGTCTTTTAAGGTTCGTCGGATGAAATATTGATGAGTGACTAATTTCTCCTGAAAATAGCTGCCGACACATTTTCTTGGCTATTGCTGTATCATTTTACAAGACAAGCTCCAGCAAGCTTCGACCGGACTCAGCACAAACTCTGACTCTGCAACAGTGAAGCGGTTTCCTTCTTACATCTACAGTCTATCAATCCTCTGGCCATGAGCATGAAAGAAGATAAGAGCAGGGACAGCAAATCACATCCTCCACAAAGTAGCTTTTTAGCCAGCAGAGAAAAACAACCGACGACAGCGATAAACAGAAAAGAGAAATGGAGAAAAAAGGGCTTGGGGAAAAATACAAAATCCACTTCACCTAGAAGAACCTTTCGTTATCAGACACACGCAGCTCATGAAGCACATTTACTTGTTTTTTTAACTGTAAAGTCTGTTTGCTTTTAATAAATAGATAAATATTTCACTTAGTCTGCATTAATTCATTTATGATGATCAAACTAAATGTGAAGAAACATTAAATGCACATTTTCCTCCCTGTATTCAACAGCTACTTAAATCCACAATATTATATTAAACTGACTGAGGTAAATACAAAACTATATACACTAGATAGGTCATGTATTCATATAGATGACGTAATCTTTAATAATCTACGGTACACATATACACCGACTAGAGATATGCATCTGATTTCACTGATGGGAAATTTCATTTTGATTAATATGGCATGAATTCCTGACCTACAAAACGAATGTGTTTATGTGTATTAATGCAATTTTGTAGCATTGCCATTAAGATCCTTTCCCTTGAGCACCTGATCCTTCACTAAGCCCCACCCTAAAACAAATTCTGGCCACTCCTACATCAGCACTGTGGCCGGACAGTCCTGTGTGATGTAATTATATTTACATTTTTGAAAATTTAAAATATGTCAATTTAGAATCATCCAAAACTATTTGAAAAAAAAAAAAATCAGTTTACTCTAATTCATAACTACGTTTTTATTTGATTTTTTATTTATTCGCAACTATGTAAGTGGGGTTTAGTCAGTTTGATTGAGCTCTTAATCATAAAAAAACTAATTGTATTTGTTTATTGCATGCAATGTGGATGAAGTCTTGATGAAGTCAATGACAGTGCTGTAAAGACCGTTAGGACTTTGATTGACAGTAAAGAATGTGTCGGTATGAACTAGGCACCGTATAAACAGACGTGACTCTAGTGCAAAGGTGCTGGAACAAAACAGGCAAAAGTAGCAATTGTACACAACTCATTCTTGAGTTCTGGGTTCGTTTGGTCGGTTCACATGCACCAAGACAGATGTCTTTGGCTGCTGCATCTTATTTTAAAAAGCGACTCAAGAACCCCTGCATTGGGACTTTATGTTTTGTAATACAAGAACTTGTCCTGTTTGAACACCTCCTTGTGGTGCAGTGAGTCGCAGGCCATATATACCAAAAACTGATGACCAAAGAAATGCAACATATTCATATTTTTCAAGCTAGGTTTATCCATACCACTTTTTAAAACACTGAAAAACTGCTTGCCATTGATCAAGACTGCATCCATACGACAGCTTGTTTCCACTGGGTGTAAAGAGTCACATGACTTCTGACATGCACTGATCAGATTTAAGTTGTTCCAGCACCTGTATTCTATGACATTAAAGGATATATGCATCTATCTAAAGGTGTTACACACACACACTTGTGCTTCTATGTAAACTGAGCACTAACAGGCACAGTTGGGCTGCTGTGGTGGAGGAGGGTTATCCGTTAACCGGGCCGTTCCCTGGGTTCCTGTGGTCACGGCGGGGTCAGTCTCTAAACTCTCTGACATCTTGTCGCAGATTATATCCACCAGACGCTCAAAGGTCTGCTTCACGTTGATGTTGTCCTTGGCACTCGTTTCAAAAAATTCAAAACCTGGAAGACAGAAACGACACCAAAGCACAGTTTAGATGTCAGAAAACCGAGCGAGAAAATTCTATTCTACATATATCTCACTTCATCAAGACAGTTTTTATCTATTCAATATGTGCATATACTTGTTAAACATAAATAGTTAATATAACTAATATAAATTAAATACTGATGTAACAAGCAATAATTTATATATATATATACAATAAAGACCAAAAGTTTGGACACACCTTCTCATTCAGAGTTTTCTTTATTTTCATGACTATGAAAATTGTAGAGTCACACTGAAGGCATCAAGGGCTATTTGACCAAGAAGGAGAGTGATGGGGTGCTGCGCCAGATGACCTGGCCTCCACAGTCACCGGACCTGAACCCAATCGAGATGGTTTAGGGGTGAGCTGGACCGCAGACAGAAGGCAAAAGGGCCAACAAGTGCTAAGCATCTCTCGGGGAACTCCTTCAAGACTGTTGGAAGACCATTTCAGGTGACTACCTCTTGAAGCTCATCAAGAGAATGCCAAGAGTGTGCAAAGCAGTAATCAAAGCAAAAGGTGGCTACTTTGAAGAACCTACAATATGACATATTTTCAGTTGTTTCACACTTTTTTATGCATATAATTCCATATATAATTCCACAGTTTTGATGCCTTCAGTGTGAATCTACAATTTTCATAGTCATGAAAATAAAGAAAACTCTTTGAATGAGAAGGTGTGTCCAATCTTTTGGTCTGTACTGTGTATATATATATATATATAGTATAAATAACAATCCCAGAACATAATTCTGCAAGCTTAGTGAAACCAAATCCATCGTGTCAGAAAAACAAGACAAAATGATATTAAGTAATAAGTAATTAAACAATTATTATTATTAATAAGAATTATTCTATTTAAAAACTATAAAGAGTATTTTGTCCTTATTAAAGAATGGCATGGTTAGTTTAGTAACATGTGGCCATCATATGATTCAGTTGTTTGCTGCATCTCACACAAAGCACATTTCACACAACTTTAGGGTTAGGATATGTATACAGTAGTTATGTTTAGTATCTTATTTCAGTGACATTTCAGTCACATGCTCTTTCACAAATCATGACAATCCCTAATGAAATATAATTGATTTGATTTGATGGTCTGAAAATGACAAGGGTATGTCCTCTTTCACACCAAACATGCAGTAAGTCTGTCTATTTTCACCGTTCAGTCTGAGCTGTTCGCACATTCTAGTGTCATCCAATTATATGCGTTTAATTATCGCCCAAGTTCAAAGCTGTGACAGCTGTGATTCCCTCCATATGTTCTAATTTATGCACAGTAAAGATTTGCAAACATGAGAGACATCTAAGGTATATATTCCATCACAATGCTCATATAAGAGCAGATATGTTAGTTCTGTTCAGCTTGGATGGATAGAAAAGGAAAATACAAAGATAAATTTGACAAATAATATGCAATCAACAATAGAGCACAGCACAATAAACAGACTTTCAACTTTAAAAAAAAAAAACAGGAGAACACACTTCCCATCCTATGTTGATTATGTCAAAGGTTATGCATCCAATTAAAATCTGTATTTTGATGCAAATTTATCTGTAGCCATCTTGTAGGTTGCATGCCACGATCTCATCTTCAAAAAACACGAATAAATCTATTTAAACTATAAAAAAAACATGACAGACTGTTCAGTCTCTATTTAATGTCCAATGCAAAATCTGGGTCTTGAAGCAGAACTAGTTCAAATGAAATCATGCTGCCCACCTGACTGGCTCCACAGGTCCAGACGTTTCTAATTGGTCTCTGGATCAAACTCAGTTTTTGGGATGAGGTTAGGACGAGTGAACTTACCCAGCTGCTCTGCCAGCAGTCTGCCACTATCTGAAGACACGACCCTCTCCTCTTCCATGTCACACTTATTTCCCGCCAGGATGACCTGCGCGTTGTCCCACGAGTATGTCTTTATCTGGGTTGACCTAGTTAAAAACAAGCAAGGATGTTAGGATTAACTCTCACAATGCAATTATGGCCAACATACAGGTATGCAAATGAGTGAGCACCAGGACAAGAACATGCTGCATCGTGCATGTCCTATTTCCACTCTTCTTGTATTGCCATATACTGTATGTACATGGAGGACCAAACCTGCAGAAATGAATAAATAGATAATAGGAAAATAATAAAACAAATACAATTATTATTATTTTTTTACTTTATGTATATTTATTAACTTTTATATTTATTATTATTTTTATTTATTCTTATTATTATTTTAATAATTACATTTAATACATTTTAGCCTCCATATATACAGGACTTCACCCTTTTTTATCTGAAAACACATCGCCCAATTATTTGATACATTTTTACGTTATTTTTTATTCTTTATTTTATTTTTTCATATTTGATTATTTTTCTATTTATTTATTATTTATAATGATTTATTTGTAATTTCTTAAACTTCTCATCTGCAAACACATCATCCAATTATTTTTATTCTTTAACTTAATTTGTTATTCTTTCATTTATTTTTGTACATTTTCATATTTGTTTATTTTAATATTTATTTATTTTAAATTTCTACAGGCTTAGGTCTCCATCCTCTTGTCTGCAAACAAATCGCCTACTTTTAAAATCTATTCATATTTATTTTTATAATTTATTATCATTAAATTTTTTGTTTTGTTTTTATTGACTCATTTTAAAATGTATTTTTAAAATTATTAAACATTTCTGTTTTTATTTCACTATGATTTATATTTATTTGTATTTTTCTGCAGGTTTGAGCCTCCACATTTGTAGAGCTCCATCTTCCCATCTGCAAGCACATCACGTGTTAGTGTTTACAAACGATGTTTTATACACATCTCAGGTTTTAAAGGCTTGTATTGGTGTCATAGCAACAGCAGACAGCTGGTGCAGATTGAAACGTGTTATTCGCTGAAGCCCACGACACATTACAGTGTTTGCTCATGTATGTCGTAGTGATGCTGCAGAGACCGTGGTAAGAGTTGTTTCTGTGTTTCCCCAGCGTTTTCACATACGTCTGGTTTAATTAGGTATCTGTTCACTGACCACAGCTGCCGTCTCTTGAGTAACGTCAGACCCAGTTTCTTCTGTGAGCTCTACTCTGACGATAAGAGAAACTGTCACTAGTGCTTCAACTCTTTAGCTTGCAGAACTACATGCTCCTCATCATTTCAGGGAGTTATAGCTACTAGTAAGTTAAACTAGTAAGCTAAATCAACCTTACATGGCAAATTACTACGAAAAAAAGGTGTAATATCTTTTACATTACATTTATATTAAATACAATTACATAAATAGATAAATACAAACAAAAATAAATACAAATAAAATGTAAATATTTAAAAATAAAAACTTCTGGGAAAACTTATGACTAAAAGGATCTTTTGTTTATATATTTATTTTAATATTTATTTATTTGAAGCTACTTGAGAGGACATTCTGCTCTTTATTATAGGTTTTGTCATAATTTACTTTAGCATTTCTTTATTTCTAGCTCTTTCTTAATTCTCAGCACTTCAGATAAGCATTAAAATAAATAGCAATCACATAATGCATTTCAATAAGGCTTAGTGAAAAAAAAGAAATTAAAATAGATGACAGGAAATTTTTGACAGACAAATATGTTAAGGTATTATTATTATATTGCATTCAATATATTTATTTATTCAATGTGTTAATATAAATATTTACCATAAATATTAATATAAATATTACTTCAATTAAAATAATAGAAATAGTAAATAACATTTATTACTAATAATATTATTTTTTTATTTAGTACATTATGAAAATATTTTTAGTAAATATATTTATTTTTATTAATGTTTTTAATTATATAAAATAAATAGAAAGTGTAATATATTCTTATTAGAACATTGCATTGTTAGCGTTTCAAACCATATTTAGCTGAATGTCAAACCTCATGAGGATATGCTTTTTGTTAAGTGTTTTTGCAGTCATTTGCTCATAACAGACTTGTATGGTGCCAGATCTATAATTTTTTTGTCTGCTTTTATTCTAAGGAAGAGATCAGCATCAACATGGTGCCAGAATTAAATATCTACTGTAGGAAGATAACATCTGCTGATGAAGCAGTATAACTGCAAATTTACCTCCGAAGCTCTGTCCTTTCAGTAAATTCAGGTCTCATTTCTGCTTAATAACGTCATAAAGCTCAGACGACGAGTCTTCTTGTGGTTTTAATGACTCAGCAGCTGACTCAGTCGTCTTTTTCCGCTATATTCCTTCTGTTTCCGTTCCTCAGCCTCCTATCAGGATGTTCATTAGTCTGTCTTCTCACGCTAATTAAATCAACCTCTGCTCACTGACCCCAGCCGAACGCCCAGCAGAGCCGATCAATAGAGCGCCATCCATAAAGCCCTGAACCGAGCCCTACTGCTCTTTAATACTAAGAGAAATTTAAATGACTCTTATTAAATATTAAGCAGACGGATTCCTGAGGACTCAGTGATGCGACTTTTCCTCTAAGGTCTCTTTAACTGCTCACAGAAGACCGTTTAGTCCACCTGAATTCAAAAGTGAACCGATTGTGAATGAAATATTCAAAATAAGTCAGTTTGGTAACGCCTTTGTTTATAATGCATGATAAAGTATTGATAATGTACATTGTAATGCATTATGTTTTTAGAAATTATTGTAACCAAAGTTAAAATGCTTTATAATATGTGAAGGTTTGTTTGTCATGAGCTTTAATTTTCTAAAGGTGCAACAATAAATAGATAAGTATTACAATGTATTATAAATGTGGTTGTAATTATTAATTAGATCATACAATGCATTACAAGGTACATTACAAGGTCTAATTCGTGCATTAAAACTACATTTACAATGCATTATATATAAAAGCTTTAAGTTTTACTGTTTTCATAACATCTCATCAAAATATATCCTTTCTTTACCCCAAAACACGTCTATACTTAACAAAAACACACAAAAAAGCTATGTTAATCTAAATAAAAAATGAATAATTCTGTTTTTAAAATATAATAATGTTAACTAATTATATCATGACCTACATTTCATGGTTCAAACAAATCAAAATGAATAATGTCCTACTTTAAATTATTTCCCACTTAATTTTCTGTTTCACTCAGAAGTACAACATTTTATAAGTTAAAGCCGATGTGAAACACTACGCAGAACAAAATATTAAACATTACAATACAGGACCAACATTTAGTTTTCTTTGGAAAAACATGCAAAAAAATTAATATACACACACACACACTCACACACACACACACACACACACACACACATTAGTGGTCATTAAAAAAATGCATTGCAAAAAATTTTTTTATATAACAAAAAATGATCCTTTGGGTTTAACAGTTTTGTTGGTGACATATCTTTAAAGTTCTGTGTAAAAACCTGCTGCTATTATATTTATCCCCAACAATGAATCACTAAAGCTCGTGGTGATGTGTAATGAGATATTTCTCTGAACATCTTTCCTTCAGGCTCTCAGACTCACAGCGCTTGTGTTAGTGGAACAATAACATACACACAGTTCTCTTAAACACTGCTAACACACACACGCACACACACACAATCTGCTCAAATGCGTGATCACTGTATGGCCGTGAGGATTTGTCCAGGGGTCTCCTCCCACACGGCTCTGGGTCACTCACCAGTCCTGCACCGCTCCAAACGAATCCTCGTTAGTGATGTCATACATGAGGATGAAGCCCATGGCGCCACGATAGTACGCCGTGGTGATGGTGCGGTATCTCTCCTGCCCAGCAGTATCCTGAAAAAATACACACAAAACAGCTTTCTTAGTTTGGACACGCATTCGAAAAACACTCTTTTTTTTATAGAAGCCTATTTCTGCCATAGAATAGTTTTTTTGTTTTTTTTAGATATAAACAGATTTGTGAGATATAAACTTGCAATTGCAGGGAAAAAGTAGGAATTCTGTTTATATTTAATTTAATAATTTTATGTTTATATTTTATAAAACAAATATTATTTTTTAAATTTATATCTTATATAAATATATATAAATTATTATTTATTATTATTATTTCTAAATAAATAATATACATTTATATATTACATTTTAACAATTTTACTAATAAAAAAATATTATTTATATATTTTCTATTTGGAAAGAAAAAGTCAGAATTGTGAGATAAAAAGTCACAAATACCTTTTTTTTTATTTTTTATTATGTGGCATAAATGGGCTTTCACACTTTTTTCATCATAGTTTACACCAAAATACAATAATTCAGTTAACATTACAACTTACTATTGTCCTCTTGTCATCTCTGGATTTAAAATATGAATCAATCTTTATTACTTTACTATGATTTCATAGTAGTAACTATAATATTTTGCTAGAATTTATACTGTAAACAAAAAAGGTTTGAGTTACTGGAGTATGTTTACAAGCACATAGTATTTCAATTTTTCTACTTCAAAACATCACATTTAATTCGATGTGTTACTTTGCCAAATTCACTAGCAATATCTATGTGGAAGTGGTTTCAAAGCAAAATCTACAGCGATTGCAGTGTAGTTAATTATTGTATAAAGAACCTCAAAGCAGATTTGACATTTGATTGAAGATACATGCATTTCTTATCATTTAAATATTCATTTAACATTTCAGCAGGCATGATAAAGGCGAGTCATTTAACATTTAACTTCTTCCAGATTGTTCCCAAATTTAGCAGGGCCAAGGAGGAAAAGCGGAGACCTGCCAGGGGTTACCATGGCGATCGAGCAGTTCGGCAGGAAGCTTCAGTAGCGTGCGCTCGGTGGGTGGAGGCAACAGAGCCAAGTGTGGACCTTAAAGGGTCGTATTTTACACTTTTGTAGCATGTCATTTCTCCCAGCTGCCCAGTTATAAGTTAGTCAAGGATTCTTGCATTACAAACAGCAGAATTCAGTTTAAATGACCATTTCCACTGTCTCTGTGCATTGTTGTATTTTTATGATGGTTGTTCTTCAAGTTGCTGAATACTAAATGGCTATTGATAAGTAAAAGTGGGCTATTATATGTTAATAAGCTCATAATGAGCTCAGTTTCAACCCTTTCACATAAAATGATAGCAAAATGAGTATAAAAGAGCAGAAAAAATCCTGATAACGCAAATCAGTGTTGTGATATTAAAATGTCATATTACCTTTAGATATTATTTTAATAACCTTTTTAATAACTGCTTTATACAAAATTGCACAAAAAAACAAAAATTAAATTACAAATATTTGAATTAAAAATACATTAAAAATAAAGATATTTATAGTAAACAGAAATTAAACCATGGTAAATAGTAGTAGTAATAATAATCGCAGGATACTAAATTGTTATTTTAGTATAATTGAGATACCATTACAGTTTTTATTAAGTATCTTTTTATATTTTTATTTAGTTAAACATTTACTACATTGTTATTATTTTTTTAAATTGTATTAGGTTTGTTTTTTTATTTATTTAAATGAAATGAAAGAGAGGTTTTCTGGGAAACTAGCTGAAATAAATGAAGTTCAAGTCCAGTTTTGTTGTGTATTTTTGTCAATCTAATTAGTTTTCATTATGTATAGTTTTTATTCATTTTATTTCAATTTTATTTTTATTTAAAGTTAAATTCAATTAAAAAGAGAAATGTTTCATTGGAAACCAACTGAAATAAATTTCAGTTTTTTCTTTAATTAACGTGCACTATATTAAATAAAGTAATTTTTTTAGTAATTTAGTTTTATTTGTCTATAATAACCCTTAAGTTATCACGCATAACAAAGGCTCTTTAAAATTGAAAAAAAAATATAATAATTTTGTTTCTAGAGGTGGAATATGTTAGTACATTCTGAGACCATAATTTTTATCTTTACAATAATATACACTGTTCAATCAAAAAGATGTCTTTTTGTCATATAGTCATCCATGGGCCACTAACACTGACCTCTAGTGTGCAGCGGACCATAACAAACCGCCAAAACCCGAATCCTGCCCGCCCCGCAGTGTGTGTGCTCGTATGTGCCACACACAGATCCAGTGAGTCATTACACACACACACACACGCACAAAATGAAGCATCAGGCTCCATTAGGAGGCTTTATGATGATCTACTACCGCAAGCAACTATAAAATGGGCTCTGAGTGTCTCTTTATGGCTCTGTGAAAGGCTTCTATTTGGACACACACACACTTGAGTGGACGGCTCTAATTACCGCAAACAGAGCTGCTGATAAGAGCAAACGAAATGCGGTCGCTCCCTGAGCAGGTGCTGGTCAGACTCGTCCACGAGCTCTCCAGAGAGAGAAACATGCTCAGATTCACTGTCATAAGATACACATAACTCCTACAGTCTTTAAATTATGCCTGTCGATCAATTAAATGTAACAAATTAATCATTCATTAATTAAATGTATAATTTGCATTATTCTGACAGACCAGTAAATCAAAAAATATATTGTACAACAGAAAAAAGTAGCTAATAAATAGTAGTCAAATAATAAAAGTAATGAAGTATAAAATCCTGCAATTAAATCAGCCTTTTAAATTTAGTCCTATATAATACTTAAAAAAAAATAAAAATAACTGAATACAAATAAAAAGTCAAAGGGCTATTATAAATGGTTAAATAATTATTAAATAATAAAAAATTTAAAATAAATAATCAATGAAAAAATAATTTAATTTAAATAATTAAATATTTACAGCCCAAATTAACAGCCCTATTCTTAATATTTTTTATTCTCTATAAAATCATGAGGAAATGCAGCTTTAGCAGCCAAATACACATAAAATAAATAAAAACTAAAAAATGTAATTAAACAAACATGTTAAATAAGAAAACACAGCATCAGAAAAAAAGTTGATTAAATAATAACAATATATATTAAAAAAATCTAAAATAAAAAGAAATGTATTACTATTACAATCAAATAAAAAAATTCAAACAACAGGCCTACTTTTAAAATGAAATAAAAAATAATAAATTAACAACTATAAAATAAAATAAAAATCAGGCATGAGAAAATATACCTTTAGAAGTTCATAAATAAAGTATATTTTAAAATATATAAAAAGACAAACATATGTATTAATGCTTTAAATAATTAAATCATTGTAATTGACAACCCTACATTCATTATTTTCCATAAAGTAAGGGAGCACTATAAGATGTGTGAAGCAGATGGATGATTCATGTGAGTCTAATGCAAGCGGAATAGCTTCATATCCGACACGCGTAATGTTACTGAAGTATGACACTAATGTGAGTCAGCGTGAGCGGAGAGACGTCAATGTTAAAGCTGTTCAGGGGGTTAAAATGATGACTACTGGTAAACAACATCACGGCAAAACAGTAAATCATGTTAAATTGACAGAACTATTCTTAATATTTCTTTTTCTTTATAACATCAGTAACTAAAACATAGAACTAATTTGGTCAAATTGACAATATATTAAGTCGTGAACATGTTTGGAAAAAAGGAAAACTGGCTTACTTTAAAATCATTATATCCTTAATCTCATTGCCTCTAATACACCCGTTAGATGCTTGTAATAAATATGGCTTTTCTGTCTCTGGCTCAGTGGTTCGCAAACAAAAGGCTAAAAATTATATTCTCTAAAACAAAACAAAAATGATGGAATCATTACTGTAACAGACTCAGATGTGAGACAGGTGCTGTTGAAAGGTCAAGACTTATAACAGAGACAACACAACATCACACACTGACACAGGAAGAAAGATTTAGGGTCAGTCAGATTTATAAAGTTTTTGAAAGAAGTCTTCTCAAGGCTGCATTTATTTTATCAAAAATAGAGTAAAAACAGTAATATTGTGAAATATTTTTACAATTTAAAAATAGCTGTTTTCTGTTTTAATATATTGTAAAATGCAATTTATTCCTTTGATCAAAGCTGTATTTCAGCATCATTCCTCGAGTCTTCAGTGTCACATGATCCTTCAGAAATCATTCTTATATACTGAATTGAAGCTCAAGGAACATTTCTTACTATTATCAGTTGAAAACATCTGTGCTGGAAACCATTTATAATTTGCTGTGAGTATTTATTTTTTCATTTAATTTTTTTTATTATTAAATTATTAAATTAATTAATTATTATTAATTATTAAATTATTTTTGCTATTTATTATTTCCAAAAATACAATTATTTATTTTGAAAAAACTGTACTGACCTAATATTTTGAACAGTAATATATACTAAATATACTAAAACAGGAAAACCTAGTATTTATAAAGTATATGTAATATCCTTATCTATTTAAATTCTTCAATTTAAGTATTTATGTTTTTATTCATAATAATACAATTATTTAAAAAATATTTATAAATATAAACAGGTAAACACTGCTGTTTTGTTATATTGTCATTTATAAATTAAAACTTTTAAATATGCCTTTGCATTAAAAAAATGCATTAACTATTTTTTAACAAACAAGAAATATGAGGTTTTCAAGCTCAAATGATATTTGATTTTCCTCCTTTGAGCATTAAAGGATTAGAAAAGAGAGAGAGTATGGTTGTCATTTCCTGTATGGCAGAGCTGCGGTGGCGTCATTAAGGTAATGAAGAGCTTGTTCGTTAATGCATTGCCCTCATTCTGACGGGGCCGGGCCGTTCGCACACCATCCGAGAGATGCATGTGTCTGGAGACGCTCCAGATCCCACGCTGAGTTTTATTGATCTGTGACTCGTGTGGACTAAACCTTTATCCTGTCATAGGGCCAATAAATTAATGTTAGACAATGTGAGCGTGTCATTTAGGAGATGGGATGTTACCTCCGTCTTCTGGGGCTGCTGCAATGATTTGATTTAAAAGGGTGAATGCTGCGAGTGAGCGAAAATATTAAAGATCAGCAGCTGAGCAAATGAGGACTGGTGAAAAAACAGCAGACACTTTCACAGTCTGAGGGAGAGACGCTCGAGCACAGATCTTTAAAGAAATCAGTTCACGCTTGCAAAGAAATTCACAGACAGCAAGTCACAGAGAACCGTGACAGGCGATGAAGAAATGTCACACTTACAATATCACTACAGTTAATGATTGTTTAAACTCATACGGTTTATCCATCTACTGCAGATTTAAAAAAATCGAACACCAAGCAAACTAGTGCAGACAGCTTTTTATAATGGAAGACAAGCTTTGATGTGTCATAATATGCTTTCGTTTCTAGTTCTGCTAGCCCCGCCCTATAAAAAAATCTTTAAGTTGAGATTATGTTGAGATACTATTATATAGAGTTTTTTATAGCAACAAAAACTTTTATGGTTTTAGTTTTAGATAACCATAATAACCCTGATATTAAGCATCAGATATGTTTTTCCATGTGAACAGAAAAATTACCTCTTATACTTTTGATCATATGTATAATAAAATATCATTTTATAATATAATTAAATATAATATATCTTTTATATAAATAATAAATAATATTTAGTAAACTTTATTTTCATGGCATGAATAAATATGATTCCATTTCCCCTAAAAAAAATGTTTGTGTGTGTGTGTGCATGTCATTTTTATTTATTATATAAATAATACATCATATTTATTACACTTCTTAACATATTCTTGGGATGAATAAAGATGAATTAATTTCCAGAAGAATATTAATGTTGTTTCAATGTTTCTTTCAGCTGAAAGGCCTTTAGCTTTTTTTGGTTCTTCAGATTTCTTATCATAACACAGGCACCATTCAGGCGAACAAATTTAGATTCGCTTTTAGGACTTTTGATTTCAGAACGCTTGCACACAAAAACATAGAGCAAATCTCTGTGAATGAAAGAAGACGTACGCCAAGGGGAAAAGAAAACATGCGCACACACACATGAACTCACTCACTTCCCCGTTCTACCTCTACAATTTATCCCAAAAGGCTTCGTGGTTGAACGAGTGAGTGTAAAAATAGCTCAAGATGAATAGTCATGTCATCGGTGGTGGCGTCTCCTCTGACCACAACGCACACGGACGACAAACGTACAGTTTTTGGGAAGAAATGAAGCATTTAAAGCACAGGACTGGTAACGTTTTAAACCTAATTGTAAACTGATAACAACAACACTCCCATCCCACGACTGCAAATAAGATTACAGCCATTAGATGTTCATTTAAAAAGTAGGCTATAAATGATAAAATACAAGACAGAAAGCAAACCTCGTCAATTATTTATTGCAAGCAGTGATAAGACATTTGACTAAGATTGTCGCCCATCTTATAATTTATCATTTTTATTCATTCTATAAATTAATATTGTGACAGTTCAATACCGCATTGAGAATATATATGAAACTTATTTTGTTTCAAAGGTTTTTGAGAGAATTCTGGCTAAATGTTGTGTATATTACATATGTGCAATTTAATGGTAGCAAGTGAGATTTATTATATACAATACTTACTCAAAATGTACTCAAGAACCTGTAAAATGAGGACGCTGTCAAAAATAATGTCATAAATGCATTTTTAAATAACTGGTCAATTAACTTCTATTAACTAAATGAAACCTACATTTGGTGTGAGCATCCTTTGCGTTTAAAGCAGCTTTTGCCCTAAGAGTGTATGCGTGTATGTATACACAGTTGTGCTCATAAATTTACATGCACCTTACAGAATACGTTTATGTCCCCCGGCTCTTAATGCAGTGTGTTGCCTTCTTGAGCTTCAGCAAATGTTTCCACCTTTTGTAATAGCTGTGTATAAGTCTCTCGATTGCCCTCAGTGAGAAAGATTGATCTCAAAATCATACAGTCACTGTTGGAAAAGCTTCAAATAGGCAGAAGATGCTGGAAAACCAAAGAATGTGCAGGAGCTGGGGGATTTTTGTGAAGAACAGCAGGCTGGCAGAACTGCTCAGGACAAACGAGGGACTCATGAACAACCATCACAAAACAGAAAACCAGTCATGGATCATCCAGGGGCTCGCTCTTCATAAGTCGCTAACTTAGTTAGTTAGTCCGATTTGGCATGATCTTGAATTGGTTGGTTCTTCGAAGCTCATCCAGGAATAGCAAGAGGTCCGTAAGTTTAAACCTGCTCGGGACCAGGCTTATTTCATGTAAACAGAATTAGATTGCATCTTTTTAAGCAGAACTGACACTTAAAATCTGTCCGCTACCAACGCTACTTTATTACAAGAGTAGCCTACTGACAATAATTTAAAATAATAATCATTCAAAAATTAATTTAAAAATAATATAAAATGATGTGTTGTCTTTAATACTATAGACACAGCCGGTTTTACTCACTGAAAGATTTATTCGTCATAAAATAATTACTTCAGAATTGCATTAGAGTATTACTTACAGATAATGTAGAGTCATGCATGAATTTGAGTGATGATGCCATTATGGGAGGGGCTTGATGGAGCGAAAGAGATGCAGATAACATGATCTCTTGACCCTTAAGAAACTATAATTAATGCTGTCATGTAACAAATCTGTTCAAATATAAAAAATGTTTTTAAATATGATTAGCTAATTACTGTATTGAAATAACAATGTAAAGCCTGTACAAATATTAGAAATCGTGAATATAAATCATGTAAAAAGTAAAAAATAAAATAAAAACAGTGCACATTTCATTTATGTATTTTAACATTTATGTAGTTTTGTTCTCTTGGCTGTTTCTTTATAAAAGTTTTTCGTCCGTGTCTTTTTTAATTATATGATGTCATTATGCTGCTGTTATTATTGCATCTTGTGGAGTATATATAAACATCTTGTTATGTGAAATAGCTTATTCAGGAGAGTCCTAAATAAAAATAGTACGCGATTTTCATGATCCATCTTATTTAGTTAAAATGATTAACATATTTGCATATTCTGCAAGGGGTATGTAATCTTATGAGCACAACTGTATATATCAGAGATATTCAAATTTTAAATTGATCAAGTATTAGCCTCGATGATTTGTTAGTTATATAAGCTGGCATGGATTTAATCTGACAATATTAAAACATTATAATACTGATATACAGTAAATACAGCATATACTGTGAAGTGCAGTAAGTGAACTCTCTGTATGCCGGATGTTGTGCGATTAAAGCAGGTTCAGAGGTGTCAGGTGATCACAGAGTGATCTTAATAATACATGTGAGGTATGTGGGAACACTTCCTATTATGTTTCTTCTTGGAAACTCGTAATTAGTTCATTGTAACGCCTCCTCAACGAGCGTGAGGTGATATCTGAGAGTCTAGTTTCTTGACACACTTCTATAACCCTCAGTTCAGAGCAATGGGGGCAACGCTACTTAAACATGCGCTTAAACTCTGTTGATTACAATGGATGCATTCTATCAGGGCACAAAGTTTAGCTTGTTAGCTTCAACATTTCACCTTAACAAAAGGAATAGTTACTTGTCACGTTTTGGCCTAGCACAGTAATTATCAAGCATTCTGAGATGTGCATTGTCACTTTAAATGGCATGCCGGGACAGACTGGAAAGCTTTTCACCGGATTGATTGACTTGCATTCTTGAAACTCGAAATGAAGCCGCTCAGATCTATAATGCTAAATGAGCTATTCTCAAGGCGCTGAATGAGACACATGATTCATAGCTGATGCGGCTGAGCTTCCTGGAACAAAAACATTGAACCCAGCTGCTCCTGTCCTCTAGATCTGGCTAATATAATAAGAGAGCGACGGGAGCTATAAAGACCCTTGAGAATGGTTTACCACATTTATCCTGTGATAAACTCATGGCCAACATACTGAAATGTCCTAGGTTGCGTTTTGTGAAATATTTTTAAGTAACGGTCCAACAGCAGTATTTAATCAAACAAAAACTCAGATAATTCATCACACGCTAAAAATTTATTTCTCAGACATCCCAGTGCTTACAGTTTAACTAAAATTATTATGAACACACAATTTATTGATATAAAAACATTAAATTAGCAGTTAAATGGTGAGTTCACCAATTTTCAAACAGCTTTGTATGGTTAAAATCTCAGTAGTACGTAAACAAACAATGTGTATTACTGTTTCAACAAGGAGGTTCAACCAACTCAGAGTTAAAACTTGAACTCGGACCCCGAATAACTTGGACTTACCCTGAGATGGGAACTCTGAGTTTTCGGGTTCAGAAGAGCTGAATTGTTTTAGTTCAACCAACTCAGAGTAGGTTAACTCTGAGTTTAGCGTGTGCTAGGGATATGCCGGTATCAAAAAGCATATGTATTGATATAAGATTTGTTTTTATTACTTATACATAAATATGTATTATATTTATTAATATTTATTACACATACTTTTATTGGTATTAATAAAGAAAAATTCCACTTTTTTATTGCTACATTGTCGATAATATTAGTAAATGAACAATGTGTGTTATTTTTCTGTTTTTCCTGTTTTCGGTCTTTTCCAACCTTTCTTTGCCACAGCCCTTTTTCACTGTTTTTTTTTTTCAAGCATTTAACACCAAGAAAATTTTGTTTCTATTGCACAGACTGACAACTTTTATTAAAATTCTATCTTGCCAGCAGTGAATTAGCCCTTTAATAACAGCTGTGCTTGTGTAAAAATAAGTGATTGATCATATAATCAATGACAGTGGAACTCAGGTTGATGTAACTGTCCAAATGTGCAATCAATCAGTGTTGATGTTCAGTAATGATGTTATTGAATCAGTGACGTCAATGCCAATCAGTTTGGAAACCACATGCAGCAATTTTCAAGACAGGAATTTGCTTTAGGCTACTTTCCATACAGCTTGTGTATTACCTATAAAAAGATTATTGCTTTTCAATCAATCCGTATTAAAGATTCACATATTCACATTAAGGACAAAATAAATATATTTAGTGTCATGAAAAGATGATTCTCCAAGGGCTGAATAACTCTGGCAAAACTGAATCCTCAATTGCACATGAATGAAATCAGTTCGGTTTAAAGCATTAAAACCTTCCTGTTTCTGTCTGGTTTCTGAGAGCATGCATACTAGACGTCTCACAAATGTTCAAAACATCATTCCACTAAACCACTTTTATCCATCATGTTTGTTCACCGCCTGCTTTGGGCATTTTATCCATTTTGAGTCACAATGACTCAAAATGTATGTTTGTGCCAAAAAGACAGAATCTGGTAAATAATCTGTCTTGAAATATGATGCAACAAAGTGTCTTTTGTCTAGTACGTTAATATCTTGTCATAGATTAGTTTATCGATCATAAATTAAATTCATCACCCTAGGCAATGAATTTCCATGCACAAGGAGTCAGATGCACTCTTTACTTTTGAGAAGGAGAGAATATTGAACTGGAATATGCTGGCATCTGCCTAATTTAGTGGATTGCAATCCACCAGTTGAGAAGCACTGACCTGAGGCAAGTAAGGCGTCAATTTAATCTGCCTCATTTCAAGCTACATGGCTAGTCTAATAAAAACCTGCTGTCTAATGTAGGCCAACTCACCCATATCTGCAGTTTGATTCTTTTGTCGTTCTTGTAGACGGTTTTAACTTTGAAATCGATGCCCACGGTGCTCACAAACGCTGACGTGAAGGCGTCATCAGCATACCGGAAGAGAAACGACGTCTTTCCTACACTGCTGTTACCGATGATCAGCAGTTTGAACATGTAATCGAAGTTCTGGTCAGATCCTTCTTTTTGTGTCGCAGCCATCTGGAACGAGAAAAGACACTTTCAAACAAACCGCTTCGGCAACACACAGGTGCATTTTATCTGCACCAATAAATCTTCAAAAAGCTCATACAGTATGCATCTATTATTAAGCTACATTATATAAGATAATGGAAACTAATCAAGCAATCTGAACAGAAGACTGAAGAAGGTTAACAGTTTAAAATCTAACACTAAACTGCTGTTTATTAACAGAAACATTTGGATTAGAGGTCGACCGATATATCGCTCGGCCGATATATCAGGCCGATATTTGTCATTATTTCATATATCGGCATCAGCCGATATCCGTTTTTAGTAGCGGCGATTTAAAGTCAGGCACGTCGGCGGGCAGCCCCGTGTTATTGTTGCAGTGGAAAGTGCTGCTGCGCATGTGAAGGAGCCCAAGCCAAAACTTTTGGAAGATTCAACAACAGTCCTTGGGAGATAAAGGTAGTCAGAGAATCTCACTCTGTAAATGGGGTGGAGAAGTTGGCAGCTCTTACAAACGCGGCAGCGTGATTGAGGGCTCCGTTACTCCGCCCCGCTCAGAGACAGCAGCGTGCTCGGAGAGACAGCTGTCCTGGAGCTGCCCAGAACGGTGAATCACATTTGTTCGGAAGCATGGTTTGATGCAGACAATAGCCAGGTTTCCATCCAACTCATTTGCATTTAGGGATGTCAATATTCGATCATTTCCATGATCGATCGACGTTTAAATTAACGATCAATTAATAACCTTAATACTGCAAAATGCTTCTGCAGCGGTATTATTATTATTAACCACATCAACTCTGGGGACCCACCGGTGGGTCCATTATTGCATATGCCTAATTCTCAAAAAATCAAAATAACAGCTGAAGTGGTAATAATAAATAAACGCAATTGCAATGTTTTCAATTGACACTGTAGTATTAAAAATAAAATTATCCCAAACGTAACTGTGGCGCTTGTGGCTGTGCTGCGCAGTCAGTGAACCGCTTTTTCACATCAAACATTTTATGCAAGTATTATGACCAGTACTTTTTTTGTTTGATCCTGTTCTGCAAAATATTCGATTCAAAATGTTTGCGTTCTGCTAGACCTATTTGTTTTTTAAAAAATCCTGCATTTACAGAGCATTAGATCGAGACGCATGCGTGCGTGCATACGAGGACGAGCGAGCACGGGTTTGACTAGATGTATTTGGAGGAGGTTATTGCTCAGGTCTCGTTCTGCGCATATCCAAATGTTTCCACATTCGCAATGTATCTGAATGTTAAACAATAATATATATATATATATATTTTTAATGTAAACTAGACGGAAAAGATCATCCTCGAGCAAAAACGTCCTTGGCATAACAGCAGAGTGGACTAGTATAATACGGTCTATTTAAACTGACCTTTTAAACCTGTAACCTTTTATATGTTTGGTTGACTGTACCTTATTTTAATAATGAACAGACTGCGATGTAAGTTTGAAATTACAATGCACTTTAGATGTTCTGTGTCATTTATACCAAACACAAATGTTGCTGGTTGCTAGTGTGTTTGCAGCACTACTATTATTATTTTTTATATATATATTTTATTTTTTTATATTTTTCAGTTTAATTGATTTTTATTTATAACATTTTATTTATTTTATTTAAATGTATATTTAAGTTTACATTTATGTTCCAACAACCTTAAAAAATTCTGCTTGATAAATTCTCTAAAACATTTTTGTAAAGGATTGACTTTCTGATTGACTTATGTCTGTGCTCAATAAATGATAAGTTTAGAAATGTTGTGCATCCACTTATTATTAGTGTGACATTTTAGCATGCAAATGAAGGGGAAAACTTCAAGATATCGGCCCTAAAAATCGGCAGCACATATCGGCCATCGGCTGACCCTGATCTCTAAACATCGGCATCGGCTATAGAAAAACCCATATCGGTCGATCTCTAATTTGGATTAGTTAAAGTTGTTCGATAATACTGAATATAAGTCGCATTTATTTAGAACCAAGAACCAAGAGAAAACATTACCATCTCCAGCCGCGAGAGGGCGCTCTATGCTGCTCAGTGCTCCTGTAGCCTACACTGAAAACATAGAGCGCCCTGTCGCGACTGTAGATGGTAATGTTTTCTCTTGGTTCTTGGTTCTAAATAAATGCGACTTAAGCCCATTTTTTCGACTCGTACATTA
Organism: Carassius carassius; assembly: GCF_963082965.1. Classification (NCBI taxonomy): domain Eukaryota; kingdom Metazoa; phylum Chordata; class Actinopteri; order Cypriniformes; family Cyprinidae; genus Carassius; species Carassius carassius. The sequence goes on from NC_081799.1 coordinate 23,603,505, forward strand.
CGTTTTTGACTCGTACATTACACGTCACGCCTTGATGTCACGTGTCATTACGGGATCTTTACTGGTTGTGTGTGAATGCACGCACATATCCCGGGTAATCACTGGCAGTGTGAAAGCACAAAATCTAGCGACCTGGGAACAATTGCCGGAACACTTTACCCGTGTATTTGCCGGAATCTCAGGGTTAAAGGGGCTTTATAGTCCAGTGCGACCTATATATGTTTTTTTCCTCGTCATAACGTATTTTTGGACTGATGCAACTTTATTTAGGTGCGACTTATAGTTCGGAAAATACGGTACTTACTGTAAAAAGGGTATATAAAAAAAAGAAAAAAGATTTGACATATGGTTTAAATAACAGAAAAAATCTAACACTAAACTGCTGTTTATTAATAGAAACATTTGGATTAAATTCGTTTGATAATACTGACATTGTTATTATTTTTGATGATCGATTTTATCTTCGTTTAATTGTCTTCTAAAGCATATCTTAATTTCCGTCTTTAATACAATTCTAATCAGTAATAACACTAATAACAATAATCTACTGTATTTACACTGTTTTTGCAATAATATCATAATAATATCATGCATATCTAAGGTATAACTGCGAAAAACATTGTATGTTTTGTATTTATACAAATACAGCCTAATGTATATTTATACAAAAAATAAAAAATTACAATGAGGTTTGTAGTACAGTAAAACAGATTATCAGTCAATCTTTACTGTACCCTTTTTGTAGTAAGTATAATATATATATATATATATACTTACTACAAAAAGGGTACAGTAAAGATTTGACATATGGTTTAAATTACAGTAAAGACGCAACTTGTAAATTGAATTTGAAAAGTACAGACCTATTGAGCTTATTTCTACACATTACACGTGCAAAGAAACTACATGTTTAACACTAGACAGGTCTACAATAAAACAAACATCACATTTTATTTACACTTGACATTAATAACATTTAGAGCTTGTCATTGGCTGGAATAACCTAGAAAATCATCCATAAAACCTATCCTCAAAGACCATCCTAAAAATACAGTCAAGCTGACAATCTTATAATTACGATAATGATCAATGTAGAAAAAGGAATCGATTTAAAGCTATAAAATGCTTTAGTACAGGACTATTCCCCCAACCCCCACGTTACAGAGGGTTAGGGTGTGTTTCCATCAATAACAAATATCCATTTTATTCACCCTTACGGTCGTTTGACCATAACGACAGATTTTATTATGGTGAGAACAAGGTTAATACGTTACAGCAATTAATTGTGATACATTTCGCCTTATATTCATATCTATACCATTCGGAAATGCTCAGGAAAACTGGAATTATAATTAAATAACTTGTTATAAATCCATATGTGACAACAAAAGCTTAAAAAAGACCAGTTCAAACCTGCATGGATCCGTCCTGACGCATCCTACCGAAGCCCAAAGAGATTTGGCACGATAATTCAGTCGGTTACCGGTGATGCTCGGATCACTCCGTGTCCTCTGAGCATCAGCCGCTCCGCTGTGCGCGCTCCCGGCCGCGCAACGTCACACAGTCGCGCTTGCCGCTGGGAATTGTAGTTTTCTCGAAAAGAGCAGCTCTGATTTTTGTAGTCCTAACCCGGAAAGACACTGGTGTTTTCGATTGATTGTCAAAAAACCCAGATTTTAATGAACAAAACAATATTCTTATATATGTTAACAATTTACTTTTCATAAAAAAGCGTTTTCAAAATTCACGTTTGAGGTTAATTTTGTACATCAACAGACCGTACTTTGCTAAAAAACCAAAACGTTTAAATCCGAATTCAAGATGTATACAATTTATGTATAAATAAACTATATATTTATACAAAAATGAAATCTAGCTTATAAATAATAAGATTCTAATAAATTAGAAATACATTAGTTGAGAAACATAATTCAGTGATCTACTGATTTATTTCTTGCATTAAAATAATACAGTACAGACCAAAAGTTTGGACACACCTTCTCATTCAAAGAGTTTTCTTTATTTTCATGACTATGAAAATTGAAGAGTAACACTGAAGGCATCAAAACTATGAATTAGCACATGTGGAATTATATATGGAATTATATACATAACAAAAAAGTGTGAAACAACTGAAAATATGTCATATTGTAGGTTCTTCAAAGTAGCCACCTTTTGCTTTGATTACTGCTTTGCACACTCTTGGCATTCTCTTGATGAGCTTCAAGAGGTAGTCATTTTATGAAAAAACATTTTATTTTTGGTAAATAAAGGGGAATTGCTATTAAAATTAAAACAAGGAAGAAATATTGTGATTTATTTTAAAAAGTTTATAATTTTTTTCAACAATAGTAGCCGTATCACATACATTCTAATAAAAAATAGTAATATTTGTAGCACAATGCCTTTATATAAAAATGAACTTTTATTTTGACGGGTTGCCGTGAATACCTTTAAACTGACACTGCTTTTACTCAAATGAAACGGTAAAATGCTTGTGAAGTGACTCAGAACAGTTCTGGTGATGTGGTTTATGTATTTATGTCCTCACTGAGACGGCAGATGCTGAAATTACTGCAAGCGTCCTGCTTTAGTCTCTGTAGTAAACAAACCATTCATTCATCCACACAGAAAATCGCAGAGCATGCAGGATTCATATTTAAACAACTTTTGCAGCTTAACATTTACAGATACTGGGCCATATGGAGATTTGATTTGATTATTTTATGCTAACTTTGACAAATTCTGTGACTGTCCATATTAAAATGTAAGTTTCATTTTCATGACTGGATTTTGAGATTCTGTCCGCGTTTTCTGCTTCGTTGGAAATCATAGCGCTGTATGCGTCAAGAACCAGGTTGACCGGGTCCTCTGTACCACCGGTACTTAAAGAAACCTGCTACCGTGACTTTTCATTTTTTAGTACCGACTTGGTACCAAAGTACCGGGTCTTTTGACAACACTTTAAAGAACAATATCCTATTATATAAAAAATTATAATTTATAGCTCTAAAAAAAGTTTTTCAGTTTATCAGTTTATACTATATATATATATATATATATATATATATATATATATATATATATATATATATATATATATAATATTATATATATTTCAGTATTTTTGTTGTAATTATAATAGGAACTATTTTAGATTCTTAACACATTTATTCACAAAATGGTGAAATCAATTGTATCAGGTTTGTACAATTATGATTACAACTATGTAATATTTACCAGATTTTTGCAGATCGATCTCTTAAATCTCATTGATTTGGTTTCTGTCAGTCTGGAAAGCCTCTTAAAACCCTGGCAGGAAGTAGGCAAGGTAAAAAATTCTTACATTCAAATATATTTTAAGTTAAAAGATGGCCTATTTTAGTGTCATAGGCAGATTAATATTTAGATTTTGCTCAATATTTCAGTGCCTAGCCCTATAAAGTCTGTCAGCGGTAGAGATTGAGAGGCGTGTAACGCTACAGGAAATGTTTCAGATTGATTTAATCTTCAACTGCATTACAGGCAACCCTGTCGAGCACGTTATTTTGTTTGGCTTCAGCGTCTGCGGTTATTTGATACACGACGGGTTTGTTGCAGCAGCGCGACCTCTACTGGTGAAAGTGCGAATAGACACCATAACAAATGCCCCTTTATGGTCTAAAACAAAGACCTATGTTTTTTTATATTTAGTCTGCATTGAATAGTTGTGATGTTCTTTAGTCAGAGCAAATTGAATTTTAATAAAATATTTAGCAAAAATGTGACAAACCAATATTAAGGGTTCATTATTATTATTAATTTTTTTAAATTGTTCTCGGCAGATACAGTACATCATCTGAAAGCTGAATAAATAAGTTTTCCATTGATGTATGGTTTGTTAGGATTTTACAAAATTTGGCCAATATGCAACAATTTGAAAATCTGGAATCTATGGGTACAAAAAAAATAAATAAATAAATAAAATAAATAAATAAATTCAAAATATGGCCAAATGAATTCTTAATAATTTTGACCCATACAATGTATTTTGGCTATTGCTACAAATAAACCTCAAAACTTAAGACTGGTTTTGTGCTCCAGGGTCACATAAATTTCTTAGGTATTCTTAAAGCTTTTGCAAATCTCTGACAGACATTTAATAGTAGGAAACAATTATATGAACCTGAATTTAAGTAAACATAAATGTATAAAACAAATTATTATATTTTGACAATATAAGTCTAAAAATTAAATCAAACTGTAATAGTGGATTTAGTTTTAAGAAGCAAGATGTAATTGCTCACAGCAATGAATGTTATTTTACTATTATGTATATACTTTCATATCATTTGAAAATATTTTGAACTGGCTTTTATTTTTATATTTCCAGTTTAAATTTAGTTTAAATGTTCTTTTTATCATGTTTATTAGTTTTGTTGTATTTTTTTATTTCATTTTCAGTTTTAGTTATTTTAGTACTTCAACTTATTAGTTAGTTAATGTTAGGTAAAACATTTTTTTTTAGCTTGAATGCACTGTAAATCGCTTTGGATAAAAGCGTCTGCTAAATGCATAAATGTAAATGTATTTAATCATTTTAGTTGGAAAATTAAGTTTAGGCAACATTTTTTATTTCTTTAATCTTTGTTTCAAATTTTTAGTTTTTCACCTAATATTTATATTATATTTGAACTTAATTTAAATTAAACCACACTATTTTAAACAAGTAACCATACTAATCCATACACAATTCTGTTAGCTTCTGATTCTAATTTCAATCCTACAAACAATACAATGGATACTTAAGTTGAAAGAGCAATATGTTTGCCCTGAGATGCCTTACAGTATGGAGGACTGTATGGAGGTCATCCTCGAGGAGCACAGCAGCAGGTGGTACTGATCAGATCTGCCTTCGCTGGAGTCTACGGCCATGTTCTGTATGCCTGGACTGAGAGTCCCCTTTGGTCCTCTTTTAATAGAGAGAAGTTGAGGCAAGCTAAGGAAGCTGAAAATGCAGGTGGTACTGATCAGATCTGCCTTCGCTGGAGTCTACGGCCATGTTCTGTATGCCTGGACTGAGAGTCCCCTTTGGTCCTCTTTTAATAGAGAGAAGTTGAGGCAAGCTAAGGAAGCTGAAAATGTGTAATATGATATTCTCCCTGGTGCCATTTCTACCTTCAACAAAAGAACAAACTCTAATTGTTATCAAGCTTCTAGAAGGACGCGAAGGCCATCTGGCTGACCTGGGATCAGGCGATGGACGTTTGGTAAGTCATGGATAAAATTAACTAATTTTGCAGCATCGTCAATGTGATTTCAATGCACAGGTTTTGAAATAAACTCCATATTATTGGCCTTTTCAAAGAGTAAAGCATGGTGGCATTGACACTGATATTCATGTCGTCAAACTGGACTTCTGCAGGGTAAGCTTTATGTCAAACATGTCTATAGCTTTCCTCACTGCAGCTCTTTGATAATTCAGACTGATCTGTCCAAATACAGAAACTCCTGCAGTGGTATTTTGCTGGATTGACATGATGGGGGCGCTATAGGATCATATAATTCATTTTCTGTCTGTCATCTGCTTGCAAATCCCACATGCATTTCATGAAGTTTAAGTATTTTCATTTTTATAAAATGCTGACACTTACTTTAGTGTCCCTGCTTGCATTAAAACATGCAAGTAAGCTTTGATATGTTTACTTTAGTTGACGCATAAGATATAAACAAAAAGTACTATTTTTATAGCATTTATTAATTTATAAGAATATAAGAAATATGGTATTATTCATTGTTAATTCATGATGCATTAATTATGTTAATATAAGAAAATTGGAAATGACATTAATAAGTGATCATTATTGCATTATTGTAAATGCACTGTAAATTGTCGAAGTGTAATTCATATACTATAGTAGTTTTTAATGAATTTATTATTAATTAATTTTGAATTAGTTTTTCTATATTTTGTATTTTCCTCTTTTACTTTAAATGTAAAGTTTTAGTAACTTTTTTAATTGTTTTTATTTAATGTAATTTGTGTATAGATTTTAATTTTTATTTCAGTTTTAGCTAATTGTAGTACATCAAGTTGTACTGATGTACAAAAAATGTAGCTGAAATATACATTTACATTGCACACACACACACACACATATATATATATATATATATATATATATATATATATATATATATATATATATATATATATATATATATAAATAAACTCCATTTAACATTTTCTTTCAGTTAATGTTTATTTCAAGTAAGGAATATATATTTTTTTATGCTTTAAGTTTAATTTAACTATAATAAACCTAAGTGTTAGCAAAACATCTTATAGCATGACTTTTTGTAAAGCGTTTGAGGGTTGAAGATTTTTAATGATGATTTATACGTGTTAACGTGGCAGATGGGGGTTCTGGGAGAGAAGCTGTTAAAGGAACTTCCTGAGGATGCTGGAGTCATTTTGTGGAGTTTCCCTTTTCCTTACTGGCCCCGTAGCTGCATTGCTGGACCTGGATTAAACCAGGTCTGGGCTTACAATGTCCACACTGCTAGAGAACCGTCCAGAACATCTTCTGACCAATCACAGGCCTGAATCAGCCTTCTGGTCTCAAGTGAGCGGTCCATTCTCAATAGTGACAATCAAGCCGCATGCGGCTCAGAAATTGAGATGTTTTGCTCTTTATAAAAGCCTTACATAACAGATGATTAATGGTTCTGTGTGACTGTTAAAACTATAAATTTCCAAATCCTATTCCAAAGCAAGCTGAAGTGTTTGATGTCAAAGTCACCTTTATTTATATAGCGCTTTAAACAAAATACATTGCGTCAAAGCAACTGAACAACATTCATTAGGAAAACAGTGTGTCAATAATGCAAAATGATAGTTAAAGGCAGTTCATCATTGAATTCAGTGATGTCATCTCTGTTCAGTTAAATAGTGTCTGTGCATTTATTTGCAATCAAGTCAACGATATCGCTGTAGATGAAGTGTCCCCAACTAAGCAAGCCAGAGGCAACAGCGGCAAGGAACCGAAACTCCATCGGTGACAGAATGGAGAAAAAAACCTTGGGAGAAACCAGGCTCAGTTGGGGGGCCAGTTCTCCTCTGACCAGACGAAACCAGCAGTTCAATTCCAGGCTGCAGCAAAGTCAGATTGTGCAGAAGAATCATCTGTTTCTTCTGTTGGGGCTCTAGTTGTCCTGGTCTCCGCTGTCTTTCAGGGATGTAGAGGTCCTTTCTTTGATGTCATGTTAAATAAATTGCTGCACTGTTTTCAGTCATTTCTTGCCTTGTATTGGACATACACTGTACACTGGAATCAAAAAGTCTGAAAAGGTCATTTATGAAACCGCTTGTATTTCTACTATTATATTAGCCTTTAATTTGAATAAGAAGTTAAACTGAAAAACTGACATATATTTCAGAGTTTTTCTAGTATTTAGAGCCTGATTTAAGCAAGATTATTATTACTTTGTTCAAATAAAATCTTGTCGATTAAAATAAAACAAGCATTAACAAAAATGATTATAATAACAAAACAATATTTTAAAATATTTTGATAAATTAAATGAGTAAAATAAATTAAATTAACAAAAACTACTGGACATTTAAAAAAATACAGATAATAAAAATAACAAAAACACAATTTAAAATATATAAAATGAAATTGAAAGCCTAATAAAATAGTATCTCACAGATACTAAAATAACACTGAAATTGCGATTATTCAAAAAGCATCTTGAATTTCAAACTTTTCTGTCAGTACAAAGAATCACATGATCAATGCAACTCGATAACATAAATTTGATTTGTGTTAGAAACAGATGCTGAATTTGAAATAGTCCTTTATTTTGACATACAAATCCTGAAACTTTATTTCAAGGTTTAAATAAAACGCACTCCAAGATTTTCAACATGGTCTCAAGACCAAAATTCAGTATAGGAGCATGAATGAAATGCCCTTTAAATGTGATCTTGCATTCAGCTGGGATGGTTATTAGGCATATAATACATACATATCTAATCTTCTGATGGATCATTTGTCTTATAATTTCCCTAACAGCCATATGAGATGTTGCCTTGCATGTCTTGGATACCCAGAATAGATATGATAAACATGATAATCTGTCATGTTTTACATACTTATTATCATCACTGTCTGCTATACCCTCAGTTAAAACTGATGCTTTTGGCTGGAAAATAAAACTTATGTTTAGTGCAATGTCCACCAAATAACCTTGCAAACATAAGCTCCTCACTCTTCCATACATTCATGTCTTTATACACCCTGCTACAGAAGAACCTTCCAGGCTGCAGTTTGACATCACTGATGAATAATTCATTAGACATGTGGTCAGCTAGACATGAAAAGCAATAGGGGGAAAAAGTGAAAATGGGATCTGCTTTTAATTTTACACTGTTTTGTGTTTTATTAAGCCGCACTGTGACTCTGCATTGTTTGCATGCAGTCAATATAAATGTTTACCTGTTGAATTTAACTATTAATAACTGAACTCTGCATGTAAACACTTTATATTTCAGGACTTGAAAACCAGCCTTCTCAGAACCACAGAACAGCATCAACACACTTCAGCTGATCCAAACAAAAGTAAACATTTTCCCACTCTCCCTCAAGACCACTTCAAGAAAAGCAATGCATTGTATAAAATGTGTCACCTTCATTTGCAGAACACTGAAAACTGATGACTGTTGTGTTGAATAAAGGATCCTTGAGGTAGGGCAGTTTTCAGGAAGTGAATGTTTAACACTGTAGTCAAATCATAGACCAATCATAAGAATATCTGGTATAAAGATAAAAAAAAACGTATGCATTAGCCATGAAATTATGCAATTATGTGGGGAAAATTGTAAAAACAAAAGCATATTTACATATTTATTTCTAAAATGTAGACTCTAAATATAACAATAGGATCTATTAAGATTAAATGCTTCTTGGGTATCTAAATCAAGATGTATTAGAAATGTGCTGGCTGTGTGTAAGAGGAGTGTCAGTATGAGTCATACATGCGCCACACAAACAAATCCAATCAAACTAGTGTAAATGCACCACATGGTGGCGCTGGAGAACTTTACTGTAATATACAGTCTCTAAAGTCTAAAACATGCCTACGCATGTCCTCGTCAAACTTATAGATACAAAATATTGTAACAAACTACATGTACAGATTGAATAAAGTAATATTCAGTGAACAAAATGGGTTAAAAATAACATTTATAAAAACACATAGTAAGATACAGAGGGTTTTAAGTATAGATAAATAATAAGAATAACAATAACAAGAAAATGATTGGAAAATCTGAAATAATATTAAATTAAAAAGAATTTTATTTATTTTAGTTAATTTTTCTATGTTTAAGGTATACATTTAATTTCAATTCAGTATAATAAAAGTTATCACAGCTGTGCATTACATATATGTCTAATCTCAGGAATAAATTATTCCATATGTCAAAGAGCCAACCATAACACTACTGATGTTGCGCTTCAAGACGTTGTTCAGAGACGCGAGTCTAGTTCCAGCTCCGCGTGACGCGCCAGTCAAAATAAAATAACTGGGCGGAGCGGCGCGCGCTTCTATAAGACCGAGGCTCTGTGGTGAATCCTCCCAGTCTGGACTCGAGCATGGACATACTCAGGACTATAACATACCATCATCATCAGCAGCAGCCTGTGAATAAAGCCAAGATGTGTGAACACACACACCACAGACCCACCGAGCGCAGACGAGGCAAATCAGAGGACAATAATGCTCATGCCACGCAGGAAATGTCACGCATCATCACGGATTCAGCCACTGGGAAATGTTACTGTAGAGGAAAAGTTTTGGGCAAGGTAAATATTTTACATTTGATTATGAAAAAATAATATCATAATATTTTTGGAGCACTATTTACATGCCATAGTACAGTAATATGATAATACCATGCTGCATTTGAAAGCCTATTGTACTTTGAAAGTGTTAATTTTGAAACCAAATCAATAATAATAGTTATGCATACATAAGAGGATACCAGTTGAATATATTTATATGTAATGCTCTAGTTTGTCATTGTCTTATAATGCATTCTCTCTCTCTCTCTCTCTCTCTCTCTCTCTCTCTCTCAGGGTGGTTTTGCCAAATGCTATGAGTTTACAGATCTGAGCACAGGCAAAATGTATGCAGCCAAAATCATTCCACACACGCGCGTTTCCAAACCTCACCAAAGGGAAAAGGTAACTTGCTTTCCTGTTGTAACACATTTGCTCCTGGCTGCATTGTTCAATTTGTTTATTAAGCTTGCAACCGTTTGATTGACAGATCGACAGAGAAATCGAATTGCACAGAGCCCTGCATCACAAACACATCGTTCACTTCTACCACCATTTCGAGGACAAAGATAATATCTACATTCTACTTGAATACTGCAGCAGACGGGTGAGTGCTATTGACGTCCTTTTTCAGTTGAAGAAACAGATCTTGTAGGAAATATTGTTGCTCATGTACAGTTTTTTGTTGTTGTTGTTCTTCAGTCACTAGCACATATTCTCAAGGCCCGAAAGGTGTTTACAGAACCAGAGGTTCGGTACTACCTAAGACAGATCCTCTCTGGGCTGAAGTATCTCCACGAGCAGGAAATCCTCCACAGAGACCTTAAACTAGGTAAGCAACTAGCACACACATTCAAACCCCAATAACACGGCCTTCCTGTAGCTCAAATATGGTGGCAAAGTGATTAATTCCAGGGAATGAATGAACTGATAAAACATTTACCTTGAATGCAATACAGACCATTAAAAAAAGAAAAAAACACACATTTAAAATGCATAGATGTAAATGTAATAAACCCTAATTCTGTTGCTCTTCCCAGGTAACTTTTTCATCAATGAGTTTATGGAGCTCAAGGTTGGAGACTTTGGTTTGGCTGCAAAGCTCGAGCCGGTCGAGAACCGTAGAAGAACAATATGTGGAACACCAAATTACTTGTCACCTGAAGTCCTCAACAAGCAAGGACATGGATGTGAATCTGATGTGTGGGCGCTCGGTTGTGTGATGTAAGTATATATCAGCCAACGTTTTCACTTGGATTTCACAGAAATGTCACAGAAATGCTTATTTATAATGGACAATTTCCATTCAAACAGGTATACCATGCTTTTGGGAAGACCTCCATTTGAAACTACTAACCTTAAAGAAACATACCGGTGCATTCGGGAAGCACGCTATTCCATGCCGTCGTCTTTGTCGCCCCAAGCCAAGCATCTAATCAGCAGTATGCTATCCAAAAACCCAATGGATAGGCCACAACTTAATGATATCCTATGCCACGACTTTTTCTGCCAGGTGTGTGTCTCTTTGTGGAAACAAAACTTTCTTGACCAGTTCCCACACAATGAAATATTCAGTGGCTTTGAGCTTGTTTTTTCCCTCTTATATCAGGGTTTCACACCAGACAGACTGTCTGCTAACTGTTGTCATGCGGCCCCAGACCTTCACCACACCAGCCCTGCCAAGAGCTTCTTCAAGAAAGCCGCAGCCGCCCTGTTTGGTGGAAAGAAGGACAAAGCCAAGTACTTGGAGACTCAAAGTAAGCACTTACTAGTTTACCCTAAACTATTCCTGGATTACCCAAATTGCATAATCAGACTAATAAACACCTTGCTTCTGGCAGATAAACCAACCAAGGAGGAGGAAGACATAAACAGACTATGCCTTGACCTCCGGAAAACGGCAATCAGCCCTCAACCCTGCAGACAAACTCTTGAGGTGAGCTCTTTCGTCCTTTGTCAAAGTTGAGCAGATAGTTTTAAGATTGTAACCTAACCCCACATTCCATAATTTCCCACAGGACAGTAAACCCCCCATCCCAGCTGCTGGAAAACCAGCTGTCCCGGCGAAGGACACCAGCAGCAAACAACACATTAAAGACAGCATTCGAATGATAGTGCGAGGAACCCTCGGGAGCTGCAGCAGCAGCAGCGAATGTATGTTGCACGTTTTTTGGGGTTTCAAATTAAGGATGTTAATGGATGTTTTAATGTGATATCTAATGGGTTTTGGTGCTTTTTGTGTCTTCAGGTCTTGAGGACAGTACAATGGGAAGCGTTGCAGACACCGTGGCCAGAGTACTGCGAGGCTGTCTGGAGAACATGCCGGAAGGTGTGTATCAGACGATCTGAACGCCATCTGTTTCTCAAATGCAAAGTCTCTTTTATTAATCCATTTGGATTTCTCGTTCACAGCTAATGACATTTCGAAAGAGAGCATGAACAGCAGCTTCCAGTGGGTGACTAAGTGGGTGGACTATTCCAACAAGTATGGCTTTGGCTACCAGTTGTCAGATCACACAGTTGGCGTTCTCTTCAACAACGGCACTCACATGAGCCTGCTGTCGGACAAAAAGTACGTTTAAGATCCAAGATGTCTTTTTAGCTAAAAAAAAGCATTGATTACATGAAGACTAATGTGTCTTTTTGACCTTCAGGACGGTGCATTACTATGCAGAGCTGGGACAATGTTCTGTCTTCTCCACTGGCGAAGCCCCAGAGCAGTTTGTCGGCCAGGTCACCATCTTAAAATACTTCGCCCACTACATGGAGGAGAATTTGATGGATGTAAGTGTCCTCGCTTGGTTGAAATGTGATTGCTATCCAATCAAGTCGTCATTGTTTATATACTGCAGTGCTTTATACAGTACAGCAGTTTCACAAGAAAAAAAAGAATAGAGAACTTTTTCAAATGCTTACAAAAAAGGCAGTGGTGTCTTTATTCAAGTTCATTTCAAACAAATTGTGAAACAAGTTCAATTCAGCTATAAGCAGCTCTACAGAAGACAATAGTGTCGTTCGTTATTTAGCCTAGTCAGTTCAATGTTGATTCAATTCCATTCAAAAACAATGTCAGTGTTGCAAAATCCATCAATTATGAAACAGTCATTTCAAGCACCTCTACAGGAATCAATAGTGTCATAATTCAGCTCAAGTTTTGTTTAGTAGTGTCATTGCAGATAATATTACTGAATATTGAGTGTCTTTAATCCCCAACTAAGCAATTTGCATCAGATTTTCTGATACTTCTTGCTATTCCTCAACAGGGAGGTGATTTACCCAATGTCACAGATGCAGGCAAACCCAGATTGTATCTTCTTCAGTGGCTCAAGTCTGATCGAGCACTCATGATGCTCTTCAACGATGGCACTTTCCAGGTAAGACTTCCTGTCTGTACTTCTAGAATGCAAAAGCATCTACATACTGAAATGCTGACGTGGAATGCTAAACGCACGTTATTCCCAAAGGTGAACTTCTACCACGATCACACCAAGATCATCCTGTGCAATCAGAGCGAGGAATACCTCCTGACATACATCAACGAGGACCGCGTGTCCACCACGCTGCAGCTCAGCACCCTGCTCGTGTCCGGCTGCTCGACAGACCTGCGCAGCCGCATGGACTATGCACTTAACATGCTGTTGCAGAGATGCAACTGAAGCCATGGAATACTTTGCTTTGAAAGGACAAGAATGTGGACTACATACGGCTGGATGGGAGTGTCGAAGATGGGAGGAGATGTCATGGAGTTTTGCAAACGGACTGAACCGAGCTGGGCTGGGACCAGAGGCGAGGATGAAATCGTGACAAATAGTTTATCTTTTTTTAATGCAGAAATCTTGCTTTGTTGAAGCCAAACGGAGGTGTTAATGTTGAGGCAAGGAGGTTTCAGCAAGGCGGGGTGCTTGGATGTAGCTCTCTTGAGAGCAGATTTCGTTTAACTGTGAAAACATTCCTGCTTAAGGACACGGGCTGCGTCGTCAAACGATCCAATGCTGTAGTTTCTTCCCATCCCTGTGTTGGGAGAAGAACCAGCTGCATTTAACTGTGTGGACACGACCTGTAATGCCATGGACATAACTTATTATCAGAAAGAACCCAGTATTTATTTATTTAATAAAGACATTCTTAGAATTATGTCGGGGTATGTGAGCACACGTTATTTAATTGTTCGTTACAATAACCGTGACTGGCGCTTTGTCCTTTTACTGTACGTCGATCTCCCGGGCCATCATGGGAGTTACGACATACTCATTATGCAAGTCCAGTGGCAAAACCACAATCGCCATTTGTCTTGTCTTGATGTTTGTATGAAGATTAAAGATGAATAATATCGTGGAGGTTGTGTACTTTGTTTCTTCTTTGAAGTGCCAAAGCAGTCGATTACGTAAATCTCCAGAGGCCCGAGGAATGGCTTCAAAAACACGCATTATGCTTACAAAAGGGAAGAAAAATAAGAAAAGATAGTGTTGCTTCACCACCTACTGTCTGCCCAGCACAAGCTCCCCAAGCTTCACTCTCAAGCCCTCACATGCACTACATTTAAACAAGGAAAAACTGTACTTGTACTGTGCAATAACTACTACTCGTTTTTTTGCATTTAGAACAGACCTGCAACCCATTTTTGTTTCTCAAACGAAAGAAATAATGAAGCTTTACACTTTCACTGACAAACAACACATTGTAGGTCATTTCATCATGCAATAATTAACTCGTTTGTTATAATTAGTCATAATTTAAAGATAAACGGAGTGCACAAAAGATCAGTGAAAAGCTTGTGAAAGGTTTACTCAATGAATCAAACCAAAAGCATCTGAACACAGATGGCTCCCAATGCTTCTTTTATAGATTATGAACTGCACAAAATCCATTACTTAGAGAGAGAGAAAAAAAAAAAACCTTTAGGACATAACCAACCTTCTTTTGGTGCAATTTAAAAGGACAGCTCACCCAAACATGAAAATCCTATAGTTCCTTACATTCATGTCATTCCAAACCAATAGGACTTCAATTTTGGTGTCTCAAAATAACATGAACAATCACATTAGCTCAAAATCTCATGATCAATAACACAAAAAGTTAAGAGATTTTTACAATGACTTAGACCTTTCTAAATCACATTTCACAACACAAAATAAAAATATGTATTTTGAATCAAAATGGTCACACTTTAGTTTCAGGACCAATTCTCGCCTCAGTAAGGTAGTTGTTAAGTTTAGGGATGGGGTTGGATTAAGGGATCTTAAATACGGTCATGCTGAATAAGGCATTAATATTTGCTATAATAAAAACTAATAAACAGCCAACATGCTAGTAATATGCATGGTAATATGCAACTAGTAAATAGTGAGAATTAGTCCCAAAAACAAAACCTATTTTAGAACCATTAAGATTTTAAGCATTATTATATTTTTAGCATTATTAGTTAATACCATGTTTTCGCCCCATATCTCATTACTAGTACTAAAGATAGGTCAGTTAGGTCAGTCGCCATTCATTTTCATTGAATCTTTCCATATGAAAAAAGTGAATGGTGACTGAAGCTGTCATCCTGAAAAACGCTTTTATTTCCATGCATCATGAGGGTGGGAAATAATGTTTTCATTAAACTATCATTGTATATGAAGATGGTAACCAGTATGGTATATATCAAACATATATCTGAAACCATCACCCAGCTCGTTGCTTTTAAGTTGAAAATGTTTTATCTTGGAATAACTGAGGCTCCATGGCAACCATCAATGGAGGAGATCTCATTCTGAAAACAGTAATCAATGCTGGCCATTGCTGGCTTGCTTTTTTATTTACATTAGAAAGAGTTGATATATGATGTAATCCAGGGTCGTTGTGAATGTGTACTTAATGGATTGGGGTGGGGGGGGGGGGGGCATTGGGCCTTTATGTCACACAGCTACCATGTCAAGCTTCAGTTTTCATTTTTCATCTTCATATCAAGCCAGCTGGTAAGTCGTCTCTCTTGGCCCTGATGAGGAAAGATTCTAGGAACAGAGACGCATTTGTTGTCCAAGATCAGTATAGCCCCACAGTTGGCTGCCTGGAGTCTCTTTCTAGCATCATCTGTCACTTTGAAATGTGGGCCATTTTGTCTTCTCTGAGTCAATGCCAGATTACTTAACAGGCAGAATTCACAAAATAACACTTTTTGAGTTATATAACACCAACACAGACCCCGATATCGACCAGGACAATTATCTGTGCTGTTACACAGACCTTCAGCACACAAGAACAAATGACTGGACCTCAAGAAAATTGAAGGAATTAATAATAATAATTACTCATAATAATATAAATATTAATAATAAATAATTATTATAATAATCACAAATGAAAATAAAATAAACAATAGCAGTAAATTAAAATAATGAAAATAATTTATTTAAAAAATACATTTATTTTAAATAATATCATTAACAACAACAAATTATTACTGATGCTTTAATATTGTAAAGTAAATAACTGTATCTTTTGAGTAAAAAATAAATAAATATATCATTTGATATTTACAAATATGCAAATAATATATACTTAAAATATAATCAACAACAACAACAATTATAATAAATAATGATAATAGATTATGTATGCTTTAATATTGTACAGCAAATGAAACAAACAATAAAATAAAAGTAATAAAAGAACATTGGATAAATTAATATTTATAGAAATATATACTTAAAATGAAATAACACAAAAACATATATAATCGTCAACATTTCTTATAATGTTTGTAATGTTTATAAATTATTTTCATAGTTACTGTTGTTATTTTTCCACAAAAGCAACAATAACAACAACAAAATAGCATAAATAAATAAATAAAGCTTCAAAATTGCAAATCATCAATTTTGGCATTTTCGAGGAAAAAAAAAAAAAAAACACTTAGCAAACACGTTTAAATCTGCTGACATGAAAACTCTGAGTACAGCTGTACATCAGAGCTCATTCTTGTAATGAAAATGCTCTGTGCTAATTCTCTTAATGAATTCTCTCTTAAGTGCCGCTGATATAATTAGACATAATCTCTGGAACTGTTTGCAGAATTGCATCCTTAGATGTGGACAAAGAGAGCAAAGCACAAATGATAAATCAGATTAAGTGGTTATGAGCTACTGCATATGGCATGTTTGCCACAGTGTCATTATTGACCTCAAATACCTCGAGACATGCAGTATTACTACACAGTGTTCATGTGGTTCATGTCTTTCATGAACAATCAACACATATTTCACTCTGAGGGACCTAAGCCACAACTTTACACTGTAAACATGAAGTATAGTACTATCTGTATATGCATAACAATCCATTCGACTAAACCAGTTCATTATGCATGCCACAGGAAGCATACTGTGACATAAACAAGTGAATTGTGTCATAAATGAGGATACAGTTCTTCCATGATTTTTCTCAAGAGATGGCAAACAACATGTGAAGACAATGAATCATGCCTGATTACTTAACACCCATCTGCTGGCAAATCCAGCATCCTTCAGTAGTGTCCAAGTGTCCTACATTACACGGACACCTCACACATTTGCTCCAGATTCTCATGTACTTGTCCGTGTCTGAATCTGTCGTCCATGCAAGACCTCAACACGTCAGCTCTGCACCACAACAGACGCAGACATTTCCGTCTTAAAGTATAGCAATCTGAGATGCTTTTAGGACTAATTCATCGACTCCAGCCTTTCACTGACGTGCCTAAACAGTGTTCATTTCACATAGAAATTTGATTCAGTAAATCTGACCGTAATGTAAGTCGGATGGTTTCATCAAGAGTTTTCATATCACATGAAGCATCACATTAGCTCAAAATCCAACACGAAAAAGTCAAGAGATTTTTACAATGAGAGTCATGTGAATGCAGCTTCTTGAATAAATCTCACTAAAAGGTAGAAGTCACTACAAAAAAAAAAAAGATAAATTATATTACAATTAGAATTTAAACATTTGTTGTAGACCCAAACCAGATAGCTATGGAGTATGGAAGAGCACAGAGCCAGCTGTTCAACCTCTCCTCTGTAAACAGATTCATTGTTGTCTTGGATGAGTATTATTTTACACATCACATTAAAGAGAATATAGTGAATCCGTAAGGACTGAATACCAAACAGCTTTTAAACACAAATGCAAATAATAATAATAAATGCCCCAAATGATATGCCTGTTTATCTATTTATTTATTTTGTTTTTAGGTGGAAACTGAGTATGGACATTTCTTTCTGAGATGCAGCCATGTTCGTGATTTATTATATATTTATTTTTTTTACATTGTAAGTTGATAATTAGAATGCTTTGTCTTTAAGGAAGTGAATGAACTTTTAAAACCTCCACAGAAATGCTGTTTGCTGCATATTTGTGGCTTTGCAACGAGTTCATTCATGCCGTTTGGCACAGTGGGAAATGAGCACACATATCTTCGAGCCGCCCGGTTTCCTCAACAGGACCACACCTGACATTCCTCAACACACCTGACGGCTTTTTCTCACAGATTCCCTTTCTTAAGATTGCACAGTACTCTATCTATTAATGCATCTAACCACTCTGAGTTCCTACAGGAAATAAAAATCACAAACGATAAACTGTTTAACATCTCAAGTTTTTCAGTACTGAGAATAAGATTAAACTGAGAGGCTTGCTTATAGGCCTCCTGTTCCTCAGATATTTCTCCTTATTCTCCTGTAGTGTTTGAGAGGGGATGCCATTTCATGAGACTCTGAAGACAATTCATTTCTTTAGAATAACAAGCAATAAGGAGCAGGGATAAAATGATGCTTTTAAGCTGACTTTGAAACTTTCTTCTCCAAGAGCAGAAGAGAATTCAGATGCTCTTTTGTTAATGAATTAACCCTATAATGCCCAATCTATCATATCTGATACACAACTTTCTAAGAATTTAAATTATCAACATGATCAAAAATCTGCTGTTAAACCTGTTGTATACAATCTACATGCCTTTTGGCACCAGACTGATAGTTTAGACCTTATTTTAGCAAATAAAAGGCCTTTTAATATAATTGTACAAATGTTAGATTGTGGTTTGTGTGTCTTTTTGGGGTGAAATATATATATTTTTTATAAAGTAAACAAAAGAAAGGCTTAAACACCGTTTGTAATATTTCATTTAAGTTTACCATATACGTAAAGAAAAATCATGTTAAAATGTGAACAGCAAATATGACCATTAGGCTTTTGACGAACCTTTATTTGCTCATCTCATCATTGTATTTGTTCATATAATCATCATTGTATTACATTGCATTCTAAGTTTAAAACTACAGAGCTTTGATCATAAAACCATTTTTTTTATTTTCAGTGTCACTTATTATTTAAATATTATCTTACTAAGACACATTATTGGGCCATATAGTGTCACAATTGATATGAGTGAGTGAAGTGACATTCAGCCAAGTATGGTGACCCATACTCAGAATTTGTGCTCTGCATTTAACCCATCCGAAATGCACACACACAGAGCAGTGAACACACACACACACACTGTGAGCACACACCCAGAGCAGTGGGCAGCCATTTATGCTGCGGCGCCCAGGGAGCAGTTGGGGGTTCGATGCCTTGCTCAAGGGCACCTAAGTCATGGTATTGAAGGTGGAGAGAGAACTGTACATGCACTCCCCCCACCCACAATTCCTGCCGGCCCAGGACTTGAACTCACAACCTTTCGATTGGGAGTCCGACTCTCTAACCATTAGGCCACGACTTCCCCTTAAAAATATTTACATACATTTTATGTAAGTAGTAGTCTGTTATAAAGATCTCACTGATTTCCATTGCAAGCTATCATAATTTCATCTTTCTTTTTGACCATATAAATAATAGCTTCTTCGCCAAATTGCATATTTTTACTCAGTTTGAGCTTCTGAAAAAAAAATAAGAGATAAAATGTTTTTCCTCTATATTCTCAATTTACCAAATAAAATGAGCAGTTTCAGAAATGATACTTAAAATTAAAATTTCCTGACTATTATTATATGTTGGGTTTTACAGGGTTAAACGGAGAATAAGAACTTTGTTGGATTTTTCTATGAATCAGACAAAGCAAATTACTATGTCTGCATGCCTTAATTTCTGAGGAAATCACTGCTAATGCGGCTCAGCGCAGCAGACAGTATGTGCAGTGTGCAAACTGCTCTCAGTGTCTGTGTGTTACTGAAAGAAGCAAACACAATGCAGACAATTGTTACAACACAGCCGATACTGTATGCAATGTACATTGCCACACAATGGGGCTTCTGGAGTCGCTGGTGTGTGCAGAATAGTGGGCTTGTGGTTGTGGAGGAGTGAAGATTTCACCATCACAAAATAGCTTTCAAAGGAGCATTTGAACACGTTCTTACTCTTTGCACATTGTTATGAAAATATAAATCTTTACATTTGACCTAATGTTCCACTGGGAAGCTAAAAAGAAGGAACAAAAAATAATTTGGTAGACTAAAATATCAGTTCAGTCTTGTAAAACTGGAAGAGATAGTCAGAATAATGGCTTTCCAAATGGAAATAAAATGAGAAATGCAAACAGAGTGGACTGATAATGAAAAACACCAATCTTAATTTTAATGGGTGTACATAAAAATGAGATCTGAGAAAATACAAAACAGTTGTAACTCTGACTTTCATTTTGGTTTCTCAAACTAGAAAAACCTTTTGCTTACTCAACATGAGATAAAAATTAATTTTCCTTCTCAGTTAGATTACTGCTTGTTTAGCTTGCTGTCAACTGTTTGATAAAATCACATCCCTGCAGTTTTTCTTACTGAATATCCTTTTGCAAATGCCATTTCTTACGTCTTTTCAGTCTCTCTGATGTTTCTCCTGAGGAAAGACTCCTATAATTTTACCAATTCTTAGAAGAGATGGTAATAATGTGTTAAACAGTACTCAGATTTGCCAAAGTCATCTAAGCTGTTATTATTTCATAGCTCTGTACTCTTACTGCACATCAACTACTGTCTCATTTGGGACTTTTTAAAAAAAATTATTTTAAAAGAAGCAAGGTTATACTTTAAGGAATTGTTCACCCCAAAATTAAAAAGTTACTCACCATCAGGTCATCCAAGATGAGTTTGTTGAAGTTCTCTTCATCAGAAACAGATTTGGAGGAATTTAGCATTAAATCACTGTCTCACCAATGGGTGCTCTGCAGTGAATGGGTGCCGTCAGAATGAGAGTTCAAACAGCTGATAAAAACATCACAATAATCCACACCACTCCAGTCCATTAGTTAATGTCTTATGATGCAAAGAGCTGCATGTTTGTAAGAAACAAATCAATCATTAAGACACTTTTTCAATAAACTGTCACATATGATCCATAATAACGCTTCTCCAGTGGAAAAGTTGATTTCCTGTTTTCATCCCACACTTCAAGAACTATTTTAGCTTGTAAACAGTGTTTGATCTGTGCAGATTTCTCTGCTGATTCAGACAAGATGAATGTTTCACTGGAGGTAGCATCATGATGGATAGAGGACTCATATTTTAGGTGGAAGCAATGGTTTAAAATTTTTAATATCTTAATGATAGATTAATGTTTCTTACGAACACGCAGCTTTTGGTTTCACAAGATATTAACTGATGGACTGGAGTGGTGTGGATTATTGTGATGTTTTAATCAGCTGTATGGACTCTCATTCTGATGGTACCCATTCACTGCAGAGCATCCATCTGTGAGTAATTGATGTAATTTCTTCAAATCTGTTCCCAAGAAGAAACAAGCTCATCAAATCTTATATGGCCTGAGAAGGAGAACATTCTCAGCTATTTTAAATTTTTGGGTGAACCATTGCTTTAAAAGAATCAAGGATGCACAAGAAAATCATAAGCAAAGAAATGTTAGCAAAGAAATGTAAATCTATAAGCCCTCAGTCACCCTGTGAAACTTCACATACCTGTTATTGACAGAATCAGAGCCCTTTGCAGGCTATGATCTCGGAGTTCACTGTAAGTTTGTCACCCTAATTGAACAGACGTGTTTTTTAAGGGAGTGAGTCTGTTTGTGCAGCTGGACTGGGTTTAAAGAAGTAGGGAAAAGAGCATCTAGCATGGCAGACAGCAATGTGAAATTTCATACTATACAATAACATGCGTTTTCTTTCCATAAAGCTGATGGTTTGTCTTTAGGATAAGATGTGTTTGATGCTGGGATTCAATTACACGACCCTCCTGAGAAAAGATGCTCTTTGATGAGAGCGTCACAACAGGCTGAGAGTTCATGAATGCAAATATAAAAATTAAGTCGGCTTGTTGTCAAGATTTCAAGCCCTAGTCACCCAAAGACATCTATCATGTGCTGCAGAAGTGAGCTGTTCATGTAATAGAATCTGTGGAGAGATTATTAAAACATAGATTTTCTACTAGATATGTATTTACTCGTGGATAGGGTTTCCAAAAACATCTGGGAACCCACGGGGCACAAACAGCTCAATAAATAAGCTCTGGGATGGAGGGAGTGAAAGCCAATATTAGAAACAATGGTTTATTTATCTTTTTATTTATGGTTAAAGTCTCAACATCACTCCCATCCCGCATTCGTTTTCTCCACAGTTATCCTATGCGAAGCATGTAAAAATGGGAACAGGAAAATCCATCAAACCAGAAAAAAAAAAAACTTTTAAAAGATATTTAATGCTTCAAGCAAATCACGTAATATCAAAAATTTGATTAATAAATAATTGATGTATATGTAAAATTAAAATTTTTACAGTTATCATGTGCAGCTCTCTCTCTGCCACATACAGTTTGTGCAATATCTGACACCACCTTCACTAAACCTGCTAACATTTGCACAGGGACGGTCTCCATTTCCTGTAAATGCCATTAATCTCACTCACTCAAATCTTAAATCTGGCGGTGTTATTTAAACATACATTTGGATCTAAAATGTATTCATCAATTGTGCCCTGTGAATGCAAAATGCCTTTAAACCACCATAATAAAATGAATCCACCACATTTCAATAATGATTGTGGATGCGGCATGATTTTTGCACATTAATCATTAAACACACCACAATGTTGTGGTTATATACGACTGAGTTATCAGTCAGATGCACATTGATATCAGACCGTGCTCTACTGACATCTGCATGACACTTTCCGGGCAAACGTGAACGGGATCCTGCTTGGCTTGCCTCACACATTAAGGTCAGAGATGACAGAGGAAATGAAGGAGGTGACAGAGACATTCAGTCACTGCTCAAACACTTAACATCCTCTCAGCCTAGCAACGGTCAGCACCAGAGACAGTCGCATGTGCTTAGAGTGAAAGTGAACCACTGACTCGTGAACACTGACGAACCCTCAGGCTTGACTGTGGATTTGTGCACTGTTGCCCATTCAAAGGCCTTCAGAAACAATGTTGAACATTTGAACAACTAATTTTGTGCTTAGAGCACTTTAATTGTGCAGAAGTAGTGCTGAAGTCCAACTAAAGATACTCTGAAGTATATTTGACTGTGCTATAGTGAAACTATTGCAAGTATATTTTAGGTGCACTTGAAATATCATGCACTTTAAGACCAATATTATGCAAAGATCATGCAACCCTCATCAACAGTGACAAATTAAAACACATTTTAGGCTTAATATTAAGAAATGTTAATTGTTCACAAGTATAGACCTATAGGAGAAACAATAAAACGTTACTAAAACTATAAAATAACTCTTCTACATAAAACGCAGAGGAGCATCTCATTTAATCAGTGATGTGCCTGCAACCCCCTCAGTTTAAATAAATGTCAAACAGCAGCTACTGAAAAACGCCAGGTGCAAAGACTCATAAGCAAACACTAGCTGGACTGCCCATCTCAACAAATAAAACCCACCAAACAGCTCAGAAGCATATAAAGCTTTTGTGCTCTACATTGACCTCTTTCACAAATGTTTTGTGTTCATTCAAAGAACTCACAGTTTTGGATGAAGCTGTAATCTCTGCAAGCAAACTAAACACTGCCAGTGTGCCTGAAGTTCTGTGAATGTCATATGAAGATGAAAGATGAAACAGATGAAAGACATACAGTATAATTCACATCATTAGATGAACTATGGCACAGAGACACACAAAAGCAACAATGTAACGACCACCCAGAACACAGCAGCAACTACCTACACTCTTATACATAAAGCTCCCAAAAGAGGGTTTTCACAGCGATGCCATAGAAGAACCAGTTTTGGTTCCCCAAAGAGACTTCCAGTGAACAGTTCTTAAAAGAAACATTTTTCTTAGTGTGAAGAACATTTTATTAATCTAAATAATTTTTTTCCCCACTGTAATGAACCTTTCGTGGAATGAAAAGGTTCCTTTTATGGTAAGGCTCTTTGTGGAACCATTGATGCCAATAAAGAACCTTTATTTTAAAGAGTATGGTGACTATTTTATAACTCTGCACTCTTGCTGAATTCATCAGCTGACTCTTGTTTCCATTTATATTTTTGGAATTCTAGTTGAAACATTTACAATTATTAAGAATAAACTACACAATATTTTTTTTAATCAGAACAATTTTAAAGCACTTTCACAAACAGCCATCAATAACTCGCCAGCAAACAGGCCTCTCTCCCGGCTGAGCACAGGCTGATGGACATATTTAATTATGGTGCATCATTGGTGACATTCCCGTTGGGCAGACGGCCGGCCGGCTGGCAGACAGACTGGTATTATCTGCACATGTGGATGAGAGGATTATCCACTAACCTTTGTCGCAGTAGTGTTTCTAATGCTAAATTATAGTTATTGTTATTGTATAGTTATATAAAATAGTAAAGCACTATATAATTATTTTTTTATTCAGATGCCCAATTACAGTCAATAACAAGAGGCCATAAAAACAATGGCAGCAAGAATGCAACCAAATGATGCCAGGCCTTACAATACCAATACAATACCATCTGGATTGGGTTCAGGTCCGGTGACTGTGGAGGCCAGGTCATCTGGCGCAGCACCCCATCACTCTCCTTCTTGGTCAAATAGCCCTTGATGCCTTCAGTGTGACTCTACAATTTGCATAGTCATGAAAATAAAGAAAACTCTTTGAATGAGAAGGTGTGTCCAAACTTTTGGTCTGTACTGTATATATATATATATATATATACAGTATATGAAACAATTAACAGTTTCCACAGAAATATGAAACAGCAGTTTTAAAATTGATAAGAAATGTTTCTTGAGCAGGAAATCAGTATATTAGAATGATTTCTGAAGGATCATGTGACACTGAAGACTGGAGGAATGATGCTGAAAATGCAGCGGCACATCACAGGAATAAATTACATTTTAAAATAAATTAAAATACAAAACATCTAAATTGTCTTATTTCATTTTCCAAATATACAGCCTTTTTGAGCAGAATAGATTTCTTTTCTGAGTCTTTCCTGAGTCAGAAAAAAAAGTCTCATATTAAAATGGTTACAATCTAGAGCCAATACTGACCATAAAACACAGGGAATTTCCAGTGGCCTGGAACAGCGGCCTCCCAGACAGCAGGAATGCTTTTACATCTACTGTATTACATTCAGACTGATTAAACTATAACCTTTGGAATCTTTTAAGTGATGTAACTATAAGTAATGTTTATGTGAATAACTCAAGGCAAACAGTAACCACTTAAACCACAGGACAAACTAGAACGACATCCATGACCAATATTCTCCCAAGACACACTGGCCTCCTAAAGTATAAGCAACAATGTCTTTTAAACTCTACATTTATTGTTTTATTTTGGGAAATATTTTGCCTAATAAATATATTTGAAATTTAGAATGCAAGTGACTTGCACAGACATTTTTTTTAATGCAATGACCTTCAGATTTTAAAAAGTGTCCAAAAAAAAAAAATTCTTAAAAGTACGGAGCCCCGCACATGACATGCAGGAAAAAAATATTAGGCTAAATCGAATTTACTAATTCGTTCCCTCAATGTACTAAAACGTGCACACGATTACTATTGCAATCCCTCGATTTACTAATGCGTTCCCTCAAACGCAATAGTAAATTGTAAATTAGTAAAATAGTAAAATAGTAAATTGAGAGAACGCAATAGTAATCGTGTGCACGTTTTAGTACATTGAGGGAACGAATTAGTAAATCGTGCACACGATTTATTTATTTTTTCTTGCATGTCATATGCGGGGCTCCCTATAAAAGACATTTTACTCCAGTGAAAGAAGAAAATAGGCTTTTAACTTTAAACTAGCTGAACTCAGCAGGACTGTCTAACGTTGGTTCAGACTGAACAAAACACAATAAAATCTGACCGATTCTATTGATTTCATGTACAATGCAAGGCCTCATTTGACTGCACATGCCATAGTATGTTAGGTGCACAATTACTCATAAGTGTTGGGTTCATTCTGTGGAAAAATCACAGTACAAAATTCCTGGAAGTGGCTGTAACTGGTGAGGAAACAAGTTTGACTGTTCAGCTTGAGAGTTTCACTTCAGCTCAGGGGCCGTGATGTAATGCAGACTTGAATTTGAGGTCAGCCTTGGAAGATAAGATATGGATAAATGCTTGAATCTCATGAAAACAGGTTCAGATCACATTCAACCCAAAAAAAAAAATCAATAATAAGAATCAAATATTACAGTTTTTCTCAATTGCTTTGGCACATTTTTCCAAACAGTCTTAACATTCTCTAAACTGTGAGTGCAAATGTCACAACTATTTGCAGGAACTTCAAAACTTTATAGCATGTCTGCAAAATGTAGTTACTCACCCAAAACATTTAATTCATGCTTCAAAACCTAGTTATTGTGTCAATAATTTGGCCAAGGCCACCAAAATCTAAAGTATTTTTGTCATTGTGTGACCCACACTGGTCAAAATGTTTAGTTGTTTTTTCACCACAACAGTCAACCATGAAAATTAAGGGTTTAAAAAAAAATCTCATATTTGTTGAGAAAAGTCAATAGTATGTAGAAGAAGAAAAAAGTCTATGAACATTTGTATTTTTACAGTGTTTATTTTTGTACTTCATGTTTATATACACAATATAATACAATAGGGCCCAATGTGTGGAATATGTGTGCTCACACCGTTCTCTGAAATGGCAGCACACATTGTAATATTGGTCCCACGTTGGCCTGGTGTGTCAATTGTGGCTCGGTGTCCAATGAGATTGCCACCACGTCTCCGGCCTTTGGACAGATTAAACCCAGCCTCATCCGCAAAAACAAGAATGTGGGTCGTTTCATGTACTTCTAACTCCATGATTCTCTATGAAGAAACACAGAAAAAAATGTAACAGTAAATGTATTTTCTTATGGGTTTCTGAAACTTACAGTAAAGTAATACAGGCATCTTAGAAAAACAGGAAAATTCACTAAGTGCACACCAATGGTTTACCTGGACATACTGCTACCGCAACGCCTTGACTCTTTCACTGTTCCTCTCAAATGGCACCTTATAGAGCCGTTTCATAGTCATCTGATGTCTTTTTAAAACTCTGTCTATGGTGGAAATGCTGACAGAATTTATATTTGCAAAGACATTATTGTCATTTATGATTGCACTTTGGATCTCTCTTAGCCTGATGGAATTGTTGGCTATGACCATGTTGCAAATTTCTTGTTCTTGCAGTTGGTTAAATACTGCTGCTCTGCCACCAGCGCGAGGTTGTCGTGCAGTTCTATAGAATAAACAAATAGACTTGCATTTACCTTTACAATATTGTTGTTTATACTGTAAAAATACTTTACATACTGTAAAACAAAAAAAAACATATTTACCTGTTTTCCCAACGAAAGGTTTGCACAATTGATGACACTGTGGACCTGTTTACATTAGGCTGTATTCTTCGACCAGCCTCTTCCATTGTAAAACCATGATTTATGACATGATCCACAAGTGTGGCTCTGATTTCATCAGAGACTCTGACTCTTCTATTTTCACCTCTTCCTAGATTATTTCTTCCTCTACCACCACCACGTATTCTTACACGCCTTCCAATTGCTCTTCCATGAACATGTTGCTGCAGTTCAGGGTTGTGAACGTCCTCCATTCTCAAAAACCTCTACAGCAGTGATTGTGCTGTGGGCAATCTACATATATATATATACATATATATACAAAGTTGATTGGTTAAATGGTTAAATGGTTGATTCATATTAGAGGTAATTTGCAATTAGATTGCGAATGCATTTAGAGGTCATGTGCCAATTTAGCAGACATTACAAATAATGTCAATGTCAGATATATTTTAGAATATACAGTACATTCATGTATACTAATTATGATAATTGAATAGATCGTTTTGAATGTGATGGCTTACACAATAAAAAATGTCTGAGAAGTTCTGAAGTGTTTGACAGTGTAAGTGAGAATCGAGTTATCAGTTTTGATCAACAAGCCATATGCAATTATTTGTTGTCCAAACTGCAGACAGTTGTATGTACTCTTTGCACACATGTGCCAAAGCATTTGCAATTTGCTCAAATCAATAAGAAATTCCAATCTGATGTGAAAAAGAAGCGAATTGTTCAGAGATCTGAACTTAATGTTTTGGGAAATAAAAAAATCATTTGAGAACTGAGCCAAAGCAATTGAGAAAAACTGTAAACTAAAATGTAAAGAAAATGGTCATTAACACACAGATGTTTTGACTGAGGAAAGGATGGACGGATAGATGGAAGTCCAGGTCACATTTACACCAAAATCAGGATAATTAATTTAAAAAAAAAAAATTGCCTTTTTTACAGTAAAATTATAAAAAAAGACTGTAAAAGCCAGTCTCCTGCTCAAAATCCTTAGTTCATCTCTCAAAAATAAATATCTGTGTCAATGAACATGTCAGTGCCATCAGAATGACAAGTCCTTGTGTCATAGTTTACGGATAAGACAGTCAAATCGCTTAGTCATGTTGTCAATATAACAGTGTACTCTGGAGGGATGTTCTGATGTAAACTATGGCGACATTTTGGATGACAGTTACTGTATTGAACAGTACACCATATGCTTATGTATGCCATATATCCATTTCAAATGTACACTTTTACACATTACTGTATGTGGGATATTGATTGAAAGAGACTGGATAGAATACTAGTGGTCTGACCCAAAAAAAAAAAAAAAATGTCATTGTGATATAGAAATGGAAAAAGAAATATGGGCACAAAGATGAAAATAAGTATATTTTATAAGTAACTCTTGTGTTGTCCTCTGTCTATACAGTATATGCTTTCTAACTGAAGATTCATGAGATGAACCTTTGAGCTATTTCAGAGAAATGGTTTATCATTGGTTTATCATCTACATTCTCTTCATTAGTAAAGATTCACTTGCACAATTCATGCCAAATTGACAAAAAGTCTAATAATGTGTAAAAATAAAAATAAAAAGTGTGCTTGGCAGTTTATAACAACTAGACGTTGCATTTTGCATTTAATGACTGATATGATGAACTAAAGACTAGATGTTTTGAGGAGTAAGACTATTGCACAGAAAACTATATAATACATTTTGAGCGACATGACTTTAGCAACTGTAGGAAACCGCAGATAAATGTGCATAATCAATTGCATGAATGTACAAAAGCAATCGCAACTTGTCCAAAAGAATGAGAAACTGGTTTTGTGATGTGTATAAATGACTGGATGATGTAGAGTTTGTATGTAGTTGATGTAGAATTTCATTTCTGTTTTGAGAAATGCACCAAAGTGACTAAGAAAAACTGTAAGTGCGTAATAAAATTATAGACAATCAATTATACACATGATCATGTCCAAATGTATTACATTTGTGAGCACTGGGAGGTTAACTGTCATAAAAATAATTTCACAACGCAATTTTTATTATACACTATATATTTTCTTTTGTTTTTAAGGTTTAATGTGACACGATCGACTGAATTCATTCTAAACACAATTCACTGTGCACAATAAACACGGTTTATTTCTTGTTTTTCCCCGCCTGACAAAAACATTATAGTATTTACCAGAGAACCATGTGCAAAAGGAAGTCTTTTAGTAACATCTCTGCTGCAGATCTGGCTCAGATTTACAGTTAATAAATTCCATTTATTCTCTTGTCAACACATCCTGAATCCATGCACTCAGGCAAGACTCCTGCATGTTTTACTGGTAATAAAACAGAACAGAAGCCTTACTGACATCAGCATCGTCTATATCAGCCCTGCAGGTATTACAGGACATCTACGAGGTGGGTGGTTCATTCTTATGAAGTCTTCATCACTACAGGTATACAGTTTCATTTGACAGTTTCTGCAATAATGCAGAAGACACAGAAGCAGAATTAGGTTGCTCAAAAGCACAAAGTCATGGAAATGAAATCCCTAAACTGGAAGAGTTTGTAGAAGTTCAGATCCTCATCAATCAATCTGAGCGTGAAGGATTTCACATCATGTGGGACAAAAATAAAAAGAACGTTTCTGGTCAGTGAGCATCCTGATGAGCAGGATTTCTACAAATAAACAGGCACAATAAATCAATCAAGACGGATAAACTGTCCATCACAGTATGTGGCAGATTAGGAGTTATGTAATTATGATTTACTAATAATGATAAAGTACCTGTCATAATCAAGGTTTTCAGTAAATAAGTAAAAAAAAAAAAACTTGAGAGAGATTTACAGGAAGTAAAAAAATAATAGTCATGCAATATTTAAATATTATTTAAATTGATGATTTTATTTTGCTATGAAGACATGATAATCTATTTTTAAATGTGGTCTCTATAAGTTTAATGTAAATCTCAACAGATTAGCACTGTAGTTTATAAATATGCTAACAGAAATATTACAATAAAAAAGGAAAATGTTTAAAAACGCACAAATATTCACAGAAATGATTAGAAATGATGCATGGATGGATGGATGGATGGATGGATAATAGAACGATAGACAGACAGATAGATAGAATAACAGACAGAAGAATAGACAAACAGACAGACGGACGGACGGACGGACGGATAGATAGATAGATAGATAGATAGATAGATAGATAGATAGATAGATAGATAGATAGATAGAACGATAGACAGACAGACAGACAGACAGACAGACAGATAGATAGATAGATAGATAGATAGATAGATAGATAGATAGATAGATAGATAGATAGATAGATAGATAGATAGATAGATAGATAGATAGATAGAACGATAGACAGACAGACAGACAGACAGATAGATAGATAGATAGATAGATAGATAGATAGATAGATAGATAGATAGATAGATAGATAGATAGATAGATAGATAGATAGATAGATAGATAGACAGACAGATAGATAGACAGACAGATAGATAGAAAGCAATCACATTCCAAACACCTGAGCACCTCCACCGAAACTGAGGTACACACTGGGAAACCTCCGGCAATGAAACACACAGGTCGCAACAATAACCGCCCGGGCCAAGGGTTGAGTCACCACACAAAAGGGAAACACCTTCACTAACATGCCCAGACAAGAGCCGCCATAAACCAACAACAACAACAAAAATCTCACAGCTAGAACAATCGCATTGCAACAAACGGGACAAAGAGACATTCAAAGTCATGCCAAGAGTTCATTCATGTGTAAAGTACAGCTATGATTTCACATAATCATGCTACATTGCATTATCCAGGCTTTTGGTTTCTTTTTTGTTTAGAATTTCTATTCGCTCTCTCATCTTTTCGTGTAAATAATTCGCAGTGCTCCTGTTGACAGCTCCTCTTAGAAAGAGGGTGGTTAATTTACCAGAACAGAAGATTTCAGAAGTTTATTCACATCCTTAGGGAGGCTATAAAAATATCCACATAAACTTTAACGATACAATTAAAGTGTCAACAAGAAACGCTGCAAACGTCAGCAGGTATTTGCATGTTTACAGCTGACATTTTAGCATGAAAAAAAAACTGCAAAATAACTAGATTTTAGCACTTTCTTGCCTCGCAAAAATCACTTCTTCTACATGTTGTTCGAAAAGCTTCGTGTTTGTAAGAAACAAAACATTGGTTGTCCCCTCACATCAAAAATATATTTGGTTTAGAACTGTGCTGGTGCTTGATTCATGCATATTTCTCTCCTGATTCAGACAAATTACTTTTTCTCAATATTACAGACAGTGGACTTGTATTTTAGCTGGAAGCATATTAAGTTAAATGGATTTGATTCTTACAAACACCTCTTTTCACTTCACAACATGTTAACTGATGGACTAGAGTGATGTGAATTATTGTAATGTTTTTATCAGATGTTTGGACTCTCATTCTGACGGCACCCATTCACTGCAGAGCATCCATTGGTAAGAAAGTGATGTACTGCTACATTTCTCCAAATCTGTTCTGATGAAGAAACAAAATAAATTAGATCTTGGATGGCTTCAGGGTGGCACCTTTGAAAAAATTTTGTACGCAACAGTAACAAATTAATAATAATAAATTATATATAGTAAAACAAATTACATTCTTCATTGGTTCCCCTGAAACTGGAATACAAAACTACATAGAGTACATTGCTCTATTCTTTGCTTTGCTTGAAATATTTGTCTTTTTTTCCTCTAGTACATAATTTACGGTATATTATTACTGAATTTCGTCTTATTTTTACAGAGCTTGGAGTCAGACCTCACACTGCAGACGGCAAGACATTTGACACTTCATTTTCAGACTGGAGAATAGTTTCATTATTGGGACAAGCTACAAATAGAGTTCATCTCTGGCACACGGGGACGATGATAAAATATCTTTTGGCTGGAATCAAAAATCACAGTTGACAGCCCACCGAAAAGACAAATGACCCTATTATGAATGTTTCATTGAATCCAGTAATGAAACTCTCAGGACAAAAGCTTATCTTAGATACAGCCAAGACCCTACTGTGTTCTGCCGTTAGAACATACATCTCATTAGTTAGAGTCCATTAATGAGGTGGGTATGACAAAAAGAGATCTTCTTTGGGTCCAGATTAGATCAGGAACACTTGAAGCTTGATGTATTAAACCAGATCAGATCAGACCATGATCAGTGTTCTTTCAAAGAATCAGCCTGCACTCACTGCACTCCACTTGACAGCCCCAAACTGCAATACAAATGTGATACAGTTTACAGAAAAGGGAAATTTCAAATGGTATAAGCTGGAAAATTAAAGCCAGTCCACTGGAATAACAGGAAGCGTGCCTTTAAGGAACTAGATTTTGTATTTTAAGAAGGAAATACCACTAGTTTCAAGCAGCAAAACAACAGACCTGTTTATTTATATCTGCGTTAAAATAAATAGGTTGGAATATTCACAATGCAGGCATAAGCGTTGGCACTGAACACATATTTGTGTTCAAATGCAAATCAAACATTGAAAATATTATAAATCAACATTATATTTCACATTGTTAACTAAAACTAAAATCACAAAAAAAAATGTGTTAGTTGAAATAAAACAAGCATTACCTGAAACATCCATCCAGAATAAAAGTTTTTTGTTTACATATACTGTGTATACTGTGTATATTTATTGTATATATAAATAAAAACAAAAGCATGTATATATTTACGAAAATATGTTTATATATATATATATATATATATATATATATATATATATATATAAATTAGTGCTGTCAAATGATTAATCGTGATTAAACCCATCCAAAATAAATGTTTTTGTTTATATAATATATGTCTGTGTACTGTGTATATTTATGTACATATAAATACACACAGTATATATTTAGAAAATATTTACATGTATATATTTTTGCCTACTGAATCACACAGTAACAGGTCTTGCTTGCATTTAAACATCTGTTAGATCTTTTAAATTAGTTATAAGATATTAGAAATTATATTCACATCACATGAAGCGGAGTCTTCCCATAAGCTCAACAAAGTTACATCACCTGAGTGAAACATCAAATTAACACGTATTTAGAGGCTTTTAGTCCAGGTGATATCTGAAAGTGACAAACCAAAGCCTGTTACATCACAAGAACATCCGTCTCGCTCGGTTAGCTTGACCGATCCTGCTCCAGAACATTTCATAACTCCGTTTTTACTGATGACAGTGAGCTATTAGCAGTTCATGCCCTCAATCATAATATGAAATTGCAT
This sequence comes from Carassius carassius, assembly GCF_963082965.1. NCBI lineage: Eukaryota > Metazoa > Chordata > Actinopteri > Cypriniformes > Cyprinidae > Carassius > Carassius carassius. The sequence continues at coordinate 23,637,400 of NC_081799.1, forward strand.
ATTGTGCATCTCATTCACAGCATTGGCTATGCATTAAATCAACAGGGCATTATAATTTCTAAAGCACTAAAAATATGACTTCATGTTTCCTTGAGTGTTGTTGTTGTCCCTGTAGGGTCCCTTGTGGACTACGAATAGAAAATGACAAAATACAGATCCTGTCAACAGAAAACCAAAACATCACGTCACCCAAACATCCGGCCTGTAACCTCTCTGTTATTGAACTATGCTATGGAGTTTAAAGGCCAGACAAAAATCAATAACTGCTCATTGACTGAAAGCTCCCTGCCCCACTGGAACTGAGATTGATTTGTTCCAAATTTGTTTCATAATACACTTAAATATGCAGAGCATTTAAAATCAGTGATGCATATCCAGCGCTCTTATTTTGTAAGTTCCTCTTAAGTCAACATAAAACAGCGTTGCAACCTGTTTTACTTTTTATGTGATGAATTAATTTAATAACCCACCAAAAATGAAAACTTGCTGAAAATGTACTCACCCTCAGGCCATTCAAGATTTTGAGTTTGAGTTTGTAACTGCTGGACTGGAGTGGTGTGGATTATTTGTGGATTATTGTGATTTTTTTATCAGCTGTTTGGACTCTGATTCTGACAGCAACCATTCACTGCAGAGCACCCATTGCTGAGCAAGTGATGGAATGCAAAATGTCACCTAATCTATATAAAAATAAATTTTCAAAAATTGTTCTTTTTGGGTGAACTATTCCTTTAAAGGTTATTCAAGAACACACATGAATGACAGAGCTTGATTTTATCCACTGGAACTGATTGGATGGTGAAAAATAATAAAAAGTAAGAGGTGCTGATGGAGACATCAGCTGAAAATGAGAGTCATTTCAGAGCATTTTATTACATTTTGATGAAAGGTTACAAAGACGAACATAAACTGAGGATTCATGCACAATATGACCAGAAATGTGCATTAATAAAGAAATCTCTTTTGTGTAAAAGTGTAATAAGTGAATGTGCATGTGCATAAATCCAGAGGAATCTTGACTTCCTCCCGAACAGGAAGCACGCAGGATGCTCAAAGCTGACACCAGCTTCCTGTGGCCCGCTGCAGGTGCATCTCTGACATGCTCAGCACTCACGCTGCATGACACTTCTTTTAGATACATGTTCCTGTGAGAAACTGCCATGCGAGAAAAAGAGGCAATAAAATCATTTGTTGTTATGCAAATGCAATTAAATCCTTCTCATTTCAATTGCAGATGAGAGTGGAAACTTGTTGAAAAACAAAACAGATGTCCCATTATAATTTTTTCTTCCATCAACTATATTCACTACCAACTTTCGATTATTAAAAAACATAATGAAGCAGCATTCATAATGCATTTCACTGCCATAACATCATATAAATTATTTCTAAGTGATAAAGACTATTCAGCAGGAAATAATGCAGAGCAGAATTACTATTATGCTAATATAACGTAATATGCACAGTGACATGCTTGCATGCACACTAATATAACAATATTATTCTATCACAGAATTCTAGGTCATATTAACAGATTATTGGGATAAATTATATTCACTGAAATCTCCAAAGACAAACAGTATGAGATGCAGACGATTCATTTCAATGAACTAGTTTTGTGCAAACAATAACATTTATCAACATAAATCAACATGACCTGAATTTTGCATCGCATGCACCAAGACCATGCATAAGAATTAATGAGTCAATTAAATGACCATGCTGAATAAAAAATAAAATGCAGTGTAATGTGAAAAGCATGTCCAGTATTTCCAGCAATATGCATGTGAAAGTGGTCCTCCATGCAGACATATGAATGCAATAACCCCCAAATGACCCTGATTTAATTTTTTTTCTTGCTTCTGTTCATGATAAAGCACACTTGAGCACATGGTATCTTATCTGAAATTAAACTCATTAAAGAGTTTTTGATTAAAGCATCAGAGGCCTGTGAGCTTATCAAGTCTCAAACTCTCTGACTGTGCCTGTGATTTCCAAACACTGAGCGCAGCAGAATCTAATCGCAAGGCCATTTCCATCGGACGGGAGGCACATCAAGAGAGGCCTTGAAAATTCTCAGCAAATTGCTTACCAGCAACAAACACCAGAGCAGATAAGACCACAGAATGAGAGCAGCAGATAGAGAACAGAAACTTCAGTCTCAAAAAGTTATTTGTAACACAAGGAGTTGAGCAGAGAAACTCCTAAAGACCTAAAGTGCTTGAAAACATTCTTTTAACATTATTTTAATCAATATGTAACGTTTCTAGTTCTTTAAAGTAATAGTTATAATATTCAAGTTTTGAATATCCAAATATTCAAGTTTTGCAAAAAAAAATGTACTCACCCTCAGGACATCCAAGATGCTCTGCAGTGAATGGGTGCCGTCAGAATGAGAGTCCAAACAGCTGATAAAAACATCAAAATAATCCACAAGTAATCCATTTTGTGAGATTAAAAGTTGCATATATGTCAGAAACAAATTCATCAAGATGTTTTAACTTTAAACCATTTGTGGCAAAAACAGGAATCCATAACAATGCTTTCTCAAGTGAAAAAGTCGTCTCATCTGAATCAGGAGACGTATGCACAGATCAAGAACCGTTTACAAGCAAAGACAGATCAAAATATGTACAAAAAAAAAATATTGTAGGTGTATTTTGATGCGAGAGGACAACTTTTTCACTGGAGGAAGCATTATTATGGATTATTCACTCATATTTTGGCCTGAAGTGACGGTTTAAAGTTAAAACGCCTTAGTGATGGATTTGTTTTCATACAAACATGCAGCTTTTTATTTCCCCAGACATTAACTGATGGACTGGAGTGTTGTGGATTACTTGTGGATTATTGTGAAGTCTTTATACGCTGTCTGAACTCTATTTTGACAGCACCCATTCACTGCAGAGCATCCATTGCTGAGGAAGTGATGGAATGCTAAATTTCTCAAAAGAATTCCAATGATGTTAATGGACTGCATTTATATAGCACTTTCAACAGACCACATGGCCATCCAAAGCGCTTTACAATTTGCCTCACATTCACCCATTCATTCACACACCGACTGCGGTGTCAGCCATTCAAGGCGCCATCCAGCTCGTCGGGAGCAGCAGGGGTTAGGTGTCTTGCTCAAGGACACCTTGACACTTGGTCAGGTGGAGCCAGGGATTGAACCACCAACCTTCCAGTTTGTAGACAACCTACATGAACCACTGAGCCACTGCCACCCCATGAGGTTAAAACATTGAGGGTGAGCACATTTTCGGGTGATTTTCATTTTTGGGTGAACTATTCCTTTATGGTTTTAAAAGGCACTATTTACTTTGTTTTTGAAAATTAGGCCTGAAGATCCTCATGTTGATCCCTTCATTACTTCACAGATAACATCATGTTTGGACCTGTATAATGAGCTGAGACGAGGGATTCAGTACAGTTAATCCAATCATCCAGGGAGGCAAAAAAAAAGACATTTATTTCATAACCTCAAAGGACGGCAGCCACTGTGAAATAACATCAGGCTTCTCTAAACCTGCATGAGAAGAACACAAACTATAGATGAATGTTTCTCATGTTGCAATACTCAAGAAATAAAAAGCTTTCCAGAAGTTGAATGAAATACTTTTTTCTAGAACTTTAAACGATGACACCTCCGCTAGATCAAGAAGGTCATGTAAACATCAGAGCAGTTTTATTTAAAGACACTGCAGAGGTTGTCGCCTACTAGTTGTCATTTACTCATAATTGCCTGAATAAAGAGACAGGTTAGTACAGTAATTCAACATGTGACTAAAAGCCATGTTAAGACCACTCATATCCAAAAGTTTGCATGCAGCGTCTCGAACTTCATATTTACTTTAGGTGATAATATAAAAGGCACACATTTGCATTATGTAAGAATAAAAATGGTGCTATTTTTTTATTATATCACTAAACAGATGTTTCAGGTAATTGTGTTTTAAGTTATTCAGCGAAGTGCAAAAAACTCAGATGTGCTGATTCTCACAGACTGACAGCTTATCGCTGTGCAATCATGGGATGAGGAGTTCTTAGGTAGTTGTGAAGGACAATAGGACAAAACTAAGAAAAATTACAAAAGCACATTAATACCACAATGTATATTCCTAAAACTCAAACTAAATAATAATAAATAAAAAAATTAAACTTATAAATAATACTCAAATAATAGAAACCAATAGCATTTCCCTGGAAACTACCCACAAAGTATTCTAAAACTAAAACTGAAATAATAATAAATACATCTTATATTTTAATAAGTAGATTTTATATTTATTAAAGAGACAGGTTAGTATGTGTGTGTGTGTGTATATATATATATATATATATATATATATATATATGTATATATATGTCTACCTGTCTCTCTCACAAAAAACACAAGAACTTAAAATTATTTAAAACTGCTAATAAAAATTATTTATAAATATAATAAATATGAAAAATATGGATAAAGCCATTACAGTTAACAGTATTGTAGTGTCAAGCATGTTACATTGTGACATGAAATCCTGTTGCATAATTACTTCAGTGATTGCAACCCTAAAATAAATAAGTGCAATATATTTTGTATTTACTATATTAAATTCAAAATTAATTGCAATCAGATATTTTGCAGGTTTTAATGCAATTTAGTGTTGCAATATATCTAACCCTGAATTATGGTTCAAGAAAGAGTTGCTATCACTTCCAATTCATCACACTGGAAATGCAAAACTGAGATAAGTGCATTGCATGCAGTGTGCTGCACAATTTTGCAAACAAAGCATGCCATAGATCAGATACTTTATGCATAGAGAAAATGCAAATATTATGGACTCTACACTAAATATTGCAAAAACAGCATAAGTAGAAAGAGTGAGTCTAGGCAGGTGAGGGACGTGTCGCCACATTCCAAACATTTTATTTAAATTCACTGCTGAAAACAACACCATGTCACCCTCAAGGCTGTTCTCACAATCTCGCTGTGATATCTGCAAACATCTGCTGTTACGGCTCCGCTCTCAGAGCACAACAAAGAGAGGTCGTATCTCGCTCTCGGTCACTGCAGATAAGATGGCATAAAAACACCAGCCGCACATCGACAGGTCGAGACTGAAACCCAACTTCTCCTGTTTCTGTATGTTTTTACAAGGCATGCATTCTATATTTCCAGAATCAAATGCCCAGGTCTTGATGACATTGTGGGAAAAGCCCTGGGGTCATTTTCAGCTGAGGTCAGGCTGCTTGTGCTCACTGTCATGAGTCATGAGTCTGTTCAGGTCAAAATCATTACACATTGTTTCTATAAACTGACTGTAGAATGGATTTTATTTTATTTTACTATTATTATTATTTTTTTTTTACAGATTTGTGAAAATTAAAAACTAAAAAATTAAAAACTAAAAAATTTTCATGTCATATATAGCATATGTCAACTATAGATAAAATGACAGTAGTATGGATTTTATTTATTTATTTTCAGTGGATGTGAATATTTAATGTTTTAAAAATAACATGACATCTGATTGTTAAACACAGCATATATTAAATAAATATAAATAAATTGACAGTAGTGTGTATTTTATAATTTTTTTTAGTTTTATTAATTTTTTAATAGCATAATAAATATCTATAAATTGATAATATATGATTTTTATATTATCATTTTTAGATTTTTACAGTAAATGTGTGAACATTACAGGATAAAACAGAAAACACAAATTATTAAAAATTTTAAATACATAAAACATTAAATAAGTATTTATAAATTAACAGCAGTATGGAATTTATTTGTATTTTATTTTATTATTTTAGTGGATGTTTTTATATTAAACTTAAAAAAGGAAATCTGAATACAGCATGTATTAAATGAATTTATGAATATTAAGCACATAAAAAAAACTATCCACTAGTATTATTAATCTTGTGTGAAATAGATGCTCCAACAATAAACACAAGGGTTCAAATGATAAACCGATGTGGAATAAACATCCTGTCCATATCTCATCTATCAAGACACATGAGAATCACATGACTGCTGATCATTTGATTCACAATCTCTCTTTAGCTACATGCTGAAGACACTATGTTTTTCAGATATCATTACATTAACATCATCCCCATTTCTAATGAAAAAACAACGAAACAATTGTCTATTCTATTTATTATTCCTTATTCCTTCCCAAATATTTTAGAGAATCAGGATTTATGATAACACACTTCTACAGAAACAAACGCATATTAAACCACTGCGGCATGAACTCATGAACTGAGCTGTACATGACGCACAGCAATTTCATATCCAGCTTAAAGCTTTTACGCATCATTACATTCTACAGATATGGAAAGCTGATTAAGAATAATTATTGGTTGAAATATGAATAAAGCATAAGGAATGATCTCGTAGTGCCAACCAAAAGCTCTGGATGCATTTGAATACTAATGTCAGACAGAGATAAACAATTCACTGCTGAGAGTGCAGAATAAATGAAACCACTGTTAAAATGAACCATGTATGTCCTCTGTAGTTATGATAGTAGTCATGCCTCATGTCTTGATACATGCTTTATCCAATTGTGTAAATGCAAACACTAGCCATGCAGCGCACAATTCATGTTGTATTCTCAGAGCTGCCACAAGGAGCGCTATAGCAGATGTAACATAAGAATAACTTTTATATCGTTAGTAATATTTCAAAATGAACACTTACTGGACTCCACACTGCACACATCATTTTTAGACAAATCTTGTTCAAATGTAAGTACCAAATATGATCAATCAGGCTTTTGAGGGACATTTATTTGTGCATCATCATTGCATCACACAGCATTATACGCATGTTTTGATCATAAAACGGTGGTGTTGGCACCAGGGTGGTGTTGGCGCAGTGGATAAGACACATGGCTTTGGTGTGAGAGACCCGGGTTCGAATCCACTGTGTGACACCAATGTGTCCCTGAGCAAGACACTTAACCCCTAGTTGCTCCAGAGGCGTGCGACCTCTGACATATATAAGCAATTGTAAGTCGCTTTGGATAAAAGCGTCAGATAAATGTAAATAAAACTAAGCATTTTAAAATCACCTAACTAAGATATTATTGGGAAATTTAGAGTGACAACGGGTTGCTAGATTGACGAAGACAAGCACAAATGACATTGTTAGGCAACGGGCCTTACACTATATGTTGATGAGATGAGTTGCTTTATTCATATTTTAATATTCCTTTGGTCATCGAGCTTTGGAGATAGAAGTAGAGGCTTTTTAAGTCAGGTAGAATCTGCGATCTTTGATATGTTTGCTGGATTTCATACGATGTGTTTCCCACCAACTGGCAACCCGGGGTGTCAAAATACTATTGGGTAAACTGGCATTGGAAAGAATCACACAGAACGAAACAAAACCAGACATTCTGATACGGAACACACATTTAAAAAATAGCATAACTGCCATTGTCTGGCTTGGTATCTATCATGGTATTTTTATGTTTTAGTAGCTACAAAACAAAACAAAACCAAAAAACACCAATATAGCTCCATTAAAGTTATCTGGTCTTTGATAACATTCTCAAAACATTTTCAAATTTCATAACTTAAAAGTTAGAAAGGCAATACATTTTTAGAACACATTTTTGTTTTTGAAAGCAGGGTTTAGCAGAGCCTCAGCAGCCAGATGAGCAGTCACGGATCTTCAGTTCAGATGGGTTTGGGGAGGCTGTGAACTCTCTCTCATCTCCTGTTACCTTCCTCCTCTCTGACATCAATATTTCTGTCACATCAGAGTGCTTTAGTCAGGCCAGTTTAGTCATTTCTGTGTTATTGCCAGCTTTAAGGCGATCTGGGGCTGTGCAGCCATGCTAAAAGTCTTGGATTTCCAAGGCCTTTACGTCTGAGAAATTCCCAAGACTTCACACACATTAACTTAGTGTGACCTCAGGAGATTTCTCTTCTGCCACAACATTTCCTCTCTGTGTTTTTACATTTATTCACAATAGCGCTGTTATCAAGAGGTTCAGGATAGTGTCTCTTTCATAACCATCTGCTGACTTGAGATGCTCGTCACATATATAACTGTTTATTATCAAGTCGGGGGAACTAATTGACACGGACAGTAAAGCAATTCATGAGGAACAATGTACTATTGAGATATCTATTATAGTAGGAATGCCAACATCTTCGTCAGTCTGAGAATTATTGAACATGCAATTCATCTTAACAGTCACTGACTGTAGGACAGAAAAGTCACAATGAAATCTTTAATATCTTAATTATTCTCCAAGACTAGAGAGCAAATCAAGACTGTACTTACTGACCCCAGTAACAATGTCTCAAACCTTGCTCATATTTGCCATGAAAACAAATGACAGAACATGACATTAACATGAACCTTTTCCATAAAAAAGCAGGTTTAATGTTCTTGAAAGAATTTCTTCTGCTCTTCAAGGTTGCATTTATTTGATCAAAAATACAGTAAAAACAGTAAATTTTAGTAAACTTTCAGTAAAGTTTATGTAATGTAAAGCTGAATTTTCACAGCATTATTGCTCCAGTCTTCAGTGTCACATAATCCTTTAGAAATCATTGTAATATGCTGATTTGCTGCTCAGAAACATTTCTGATTACTATCAATGTTGAAAACAATTGTACTGCTTCATATTTTGTGGAATATTGTACATTTTATTTTTCATGAATCTTTCATGAATAGAAAGTTCAAAAGAACAGCATTTATTTAAAAAAATAATAATTTTGTAACATTAAATGTCTTTACTGTCACTTTTTTTCTATCAATTTATATGAATAAAGTTAATACTCTCCTTGTAAAAAACATTTTACTGTTCCCAAAATTTTAATTGAACATTAAACACATCTGAGTTGACTTGAAATGAACATGAAATATTAAACCATTTTAATAGTGTTTCCAACTGATTGACAATCAATGAGAAAACATGGGACAGGACTTGATTTTATGCATCAGGATCTGATTGGATGGTAAAAACATTCTTATTTTAAAATGCAAGCTTCATGAAGTAATCTGATCATTTTGATTACATTTTGAAGACATTTTACAATGACATGCACAATTAGACCATCAGTGTGATCAATGTACAGAAAACACACATCAAGGTTGACCTCCACTGGATTTCATTCATATGAAAATACTGACAGAGTCTGTTGCCATGGTAACAACTATGGCGTCATGTGGCAGCTGTGGTGCACTTAACACTTCAATGCCTGTCTCCCTTTATCTTCTTCCATTGCCATGGCAACAAACTCCACCGTCTCACAATGATGAGAGGCTGCTCGCCGCTTCAAAGATTCTCGTCCAAAGAAACGGAAGCTTTGCTCATCAAGTACCTCCTTAAAAGGGCCGTTCATGTGAATTAAACTGACTGTCATGGTTCAACGAAACGATTTCTTTTCTTTCTTTTTTTATGCATAATACTAATGGCATGTTTTCAGTTTTCAGCCTTTCCATTGCAGTTGCACATTGTAATCCACACACTTCAATAGGCTATATAAACTAAATTTGAATAGTGCTCGCCCCAGAACGTATTGCCACAATGATAGGCTGTGAATTCAAATGCATACTTGTGCAGATCATGTTTAGGCTTTATATGAGCAATAGTTCATTTCTTTACCAAACGCCACTAATGACACTAGCAAACAGGAAAGCATGATAATGAACTTGATCATTGATAATGAATAATCTTTGGTTAAGTGACTCGTGAGTTTGATAAACTGTTTAGTTCCTATCGCCACATTCGGAAGTGTCAAAAAATGAAAAAGTGCCATAAATCTACTCAGTTTATGCATATTATAAAAATAAAGCAAAAAACATGTCATGGGTTAGTAGGTTATCCAGACTGCAACTACTTTCTTAAAGACTTTTTTCACCCGAAAATAATCATTTTATCATAGTTTACTCTCCCTTGGCCTTGTGTTGTACTGATGTGTTGTACATATTCTGAAAAAGTTTTTTTTTTGTCCACACAATGAAAGTCACTGGGGCCCAGTGTTGTTTTAAATGAATAGTTGACCTCAAAACAAAAAAGTGTATAAAACATTTGTGCTGTCAGAATGAGAGTCCAAACAGCTGGTAAAAACATAATAATCCACACCACTCCAGTCTATCAGTTAGCATCTTGTGAAGCCAAAGGCTGCGTGTTTGTAAGAAACACATCCATCAGTAAGGTGTTTTTAACTTTAAACTGTTGCTTCTGGCTATAGTAAAAGTCTGTAATCTATAAAATTGCTTTCTCCAGTGTAACATTTGTGAATCAGGAGGGAAATATGCACAGATCAAGCACCATTTATAAGTGAAAAGAGTCCACACAGTTTAAAACAAATATGTGTGTGGATTTTGATTTGAGAGGACAACAGCAGATGAACTTTTCACTGGAAGAAGCGTTATTATGGATTATGGACTCTGCCATTATTATGAAGTTAAAACGTCTTAAAGATGGATTTGTTTCTTACACACAAACAGCTTTTTACTTCACTAGACATTCATTAATGGATTGGAGTGGTGTGGATTACTTGTGGATTATTGTGATGTTTTTATCAGCTGTTTGGACTCTCATTCTGACGGCACCCATTCACTGCAGAGCACCCATTGTTGAGCAAGTAATGTAATGCTACATTTCTCCAAATCTGATGAAGAAACAAACTCATCTACATTTTAATTTTTGGGTGAACTATTCCTTTAATGCACATTTCTGGAGCACATTATTCCAAAAGAAAATGACAGTCTTAATAATCTTTCATTATATGCAGCAGTTTGCTGCAGTTCTGATATATAATTTTTTTCTCAGCTTATGCAATCATTTCCTTTTACTTTTAACCAACTGCCATGTCAAAACTTTCCAAATAATGTTCTCCACATACATGATATTGTTGTCTGCCCTGCATTTATTGTATTTTCCCCGTCCTAATTGTATAGTTGTTGCTTGTTTATTTCTACAAGGCTGGATCTATTTGTCTTTGGACAATGAAGAAAATGACGAATAAAATAAAAAAATAAAAAATTGTTCAACACTTTATCACTGAATATCCCGTTGGATTATATTATTGTATTACTGGGATATACATCACATTATGAAAGTAAATAGCTTAAACATCGATCATTAAACTAGACTTAAACATGAGTGATAAAGCTGCCAATCACATACACACACACACTCACACACACACACACACACACACACGCACACACACACCTCCTATATTGTATCAGAAGCTGGTCAGGGTGAAATGGAGAATCTAGTTATCTGAGCCTGACTGATAAGGGTGGAGGGTTTGTCCTGCGGATGCTACAGAGGGAAAGTGCTATAAGATATACCAAACAAACACTCTGAGATCTGCACTGATAAAACACACACTGACCTTTATACAGACCCACACACACACACACACACACACACACACACAGATATACACTGACACAGAAACCACACATATTATAGTAGTAAAAATAGGTGGCAAACACCATAATCATTTGTGCTTGTGCATACAGTAACTAAATTTACATTTTTATAATTAAAATGCACACACACACACAAACACACACACATATATATATATATATTTATATTTGATTCAAACAAAAACAAAAGCGTTTATTTAAACACGTGACACAAGCAGTCCTATTGATGAATAAAGCACTGTGATTACTTGTACTTGTGCACTTGCATCATCCAAAAGAGGTTCTGCGATTACAAAATGAACCCAAGTACCCAACCAACCCAGGGAACATTATCAAGCTCTAATTCAAAATGTTCTTCGTCAGATAACTATTTCAGAGGGAAACTGCTTAATAGCCTCTGATGCATTGATAAATCCTCTCTTCCTCCTGCATCCAGGCCAAAAACACAAAACATTTCTGTCCCTGTCTGCAGCAATGTGACCCAGCTCCACTGCAGCACGACAGTTTTCAAAATTGATAATTATAACAAATGTTATTGAGCTGCAAATCAGCATATTAGAATGATTTCTAAAGAATCATCTGACACTGAAGACTGGAGTAATGATGCTGAAAATTATTCAGTAAAGAATGATGCAAATCAGGTAATAGCACAAAGTATCCATGGATCCTATTGCATAATGAGCCTCATTTACATGTTTCTCTCTGACTTGTTTTTCCAGAAAAGAATGACATTGATTTAATTTGAATATGAATGGCACAGTGCCATTCCAGTGCATGTTGTCAGCGTTTACCGTACATATACGTTCAACTTCTATCATTCATCCTTGATCCATTTTGCCTGTGCAGACTGCATTTATAGTTAGATGTGGAAGATGGAAAGTCAATCAGAGCCATTGCACAAACATTACATAAACGTTCAACTTCTATCATCAATCCTTGATATGCATAAAAAGAAAGTGTTTTAGTATTTAAATTTCTATTTGATTATCAATTGCTTTCAATTAGCACTATATAAATAATACAGTATATACCATGAATGTACTTTATTAGAGTATAAAAGTTGTTGGTTCATCTGATTTGTATTGTTTTTGGGATGCTTTGTACGATTGTTTGATATTTGCATTATAAATTGTAATCAAAATGCGAGCCTAACTGCCATGTTTGTATATGAACAACATTCCCTTGTGATGCACAAAACACATGTTCTCCAGCAATTTCAAAAGGAGAAAAATGGTATTTCCTGAAGAGGTAACGAGGTGTTTCCTGATGCATTTTGTCATATCGCTGACTGGGAGTTGTCCACAGTTCACACTATTGTTTTCTTGTTCCCAGCCAAAACCCAACAAGGAGGGTCATAAAGTAAGTTCCTGGCCTAATATTTCGCAGCACAACAAAAAGACGAGCTACCAGCCACCCGATGCAAAAGTCTAGAGAGATAGCACTCTAAATTTCAAATATATGCATTGAAATTTACATAGTGCTGAGAAGGAACACCCTGTGCTGGACAGAGAGCTTCAAATTTGACTATTAATTCAACCTTGAAGGTCTCAGGAGGCATCTGAGGTGACAGGCCACAGAGAAACATGGAGAGAGAGAGAGAGAGAGAGAGAGAGAGAGAGAGAGAGAGAGAGAGCGAGAGAGAGAGAGAGAGAGAGAGAGAGAGAGAAAGAGAGAGAGAGAGAGAGAGAGAGAGTAGATCCAGTCCTTTTTTGCCATCTAGAAAAATAAAGGCTTATAAAATCCCCCTTTAACCTAGCAACACTTCTAACTTTACCGTATAGGTTAAAACAACAGCTCTTGAATGTCTCTGGTAAATGGCTCTGATCATTATTTTGATCAGCGCAGGGCATCTGATGTGTTACTTTCACCGCAGCCCATTAGATGCTCTATCTATGCTAATAGCACCTACAGCAATTAGCACCTTGTCTGCTTCCATCAAGCACTGCAATGTAATTAACAAAGGTTAGTTTGATCAAATTCATGGAAAAGTTAAAGCCACAGACCACATAACATAATTTGAGCTAATAAGGTTGCTCATCCAAGGCTGTTTTAGTGAAACAATCATGTTTACCAGTTCACCGCTGACTGAAGTGCATCTCACAAAGAGGGGAATGACATAAGTTCCCAGAATCATGTCGTGATGGATAAACACGCTACTTCAAATGAATAAACACTAGCGTCACAGCAGATGTATAACCGCACACAAACTTTACATGTTATATGTGATCATATGTCATGGGAAATTCATTGCTTGTGAAATTAGGTTTTCTGCATTGGTGACCAACAAACATTGTGGTAACAAAATAAACAACTGACCACATTAATACAAATTATGTGATATTCATTACCTACAACAGACAAGAGATCAACATTTCAGCTTTTATTTCCAGGTATTCCGGAAATAACTTAGAGGATAGATCCTTTTGTTTGAACCCACCCATTGCTCATGTGGCCAAAAGTATTGGAACATGTGACTGACAGGTGTGTTTTTTGCCCTGGTGTGTCCTAATATACGGATTATTCATCAATAAATAACACTGAATGTCGGCACTCAGTTTCAGATTTGGATTTTGCCTGTGCAGACTGCATTTATAGTTAGATGTGTAACCAACATGAAAACCAGAGAGCTCTCTATGGGTAAAAATCAAGGAATGGTGAAGCTGACAGAAGATGGAAAATCAATCAGAGCCATTGCACAAACATTGGCCATGGCCAGTACAAGCATTTGTAATGTCCTGAAGAAGAAAGAAACCACTGGTGTACTAAATAACAGACCTCATACAGGAAGACCAAGGAAAACATCAGCAGTTGACAGAACAACAACAGAAACACTGTGACAGCTGTAAAGAAAGACGCTAAAATGACTGTTAGTGACATCAGCAGTTGATAGGGGGTGAAAGTGGTCAGATATACCTGTGCTTCTCAATCAAATTCATCCAATTCTGTCCGTTGCATTAAATGGTTAGTTCTACCAAAAATGAAAATTTGACTGTGTTTTATTCACCCTCGAACTTTCTTCTTTCAGACGAATCCAGTGGGAATTATATTAAAAACTGTCCTGGCTATTCCAAACATTATCATTGCAGTCTGTGGGTGTTGCAGTTAAACAGTCCACAAGTCGTCAAATAAAGTGCACACATCCATAATAAAACGTGCTTCACACAGATCCGGGGGGAGAATAAAGGCCTCCTGTAGTAAATCCTTGTGTTTTGTAAGAAAAATATCCATGTTTCAAATGTAATAAACACTTTTCTCTCACTTCCGTTATCTGTCTTATGCGTGAGTAAAACACAAGACAATTTTCATTTTTGGGTTAACTAACCCTTTAAGCTCACTCTTCCAGGAGAAATGTGCTTATTAAATTTGGAGGGGGAAAATAAACAAAACGTGGTCATGCCCTAATTCACAGAGTCTATTCTACTCTATTAAGCTAACCAATCAGAGAAACAGACTGCAATTTTCCCAAAAGGGATCAAATTGTACCAGAGTAAGTATTGGTCTGGGAGCTGTGGGTTTCATAACATATTGGCGTATATGAGCACATAGCATTGTTTCTCCTCTGAGGAGAACATTCAGTTCATTTCACCTTCAGCTGCACCATATGAGGGTTTAAGGCTGCAGTGATTGCTTCTTTGCTCCATTCGTTTCGATCTGTGAGTCAGCATGTTTGGCTGAATGAACAGCGCCCCCTACTGAAGCTCACCTCAGTGGCCTGCAGAAGTACTCCCTGTGCCAAAGGCAAAACAAAGATCTAAATGAGCAATGCCTGTTTCAGTTTCAACCTGTTTCTGAAAAACTCCAGAGCCTGAATGACTGAGCTGAATTCCTCTCATTCACGAGAAGGACGGTTTTCACATATGGGCGTTTCCATACGGATTCCTCTCTTCTTAAAAACATGTAATTCTCGCTATTTTAAACTGGAGAAATCGACTACTGCTATGAGACACGATAGTGGCGTAAAATGTATGAATGATCCGATACTTTTTAATGATCCTATAAAATAGGTTCGCAAACCACACTGAACGATTGCAACTGTTCTTGAGTCAACAATTCACTGATTCATATTATCCGGTCTTAATATTTCGCAATATACTCTTTGTAAATGAACACATTTTACAAGATAAGTAAATGAGCTCAGGATCTGTTCGTCAGCAAATCCTCCAAAAGGGTCTTGTCAGTCGTCTCTCCTTATTCTTGACACATGATCAGTCAAATTTGACTCCTGCATCTTGGCTTGTGTGTTACTGAAGCCCCTTTCACACTGCACATCGGACATTGCCGGGTTGCCTTCTGTGTGAAAGCAAACACGTCCTGGGGGGATTTATTCCGGCATTGAACCTGGGTCGGGACCTAGTAACATTGCCGGGTTCAATCCCGGAATGAGCGCTGTGTGAACCAAAGCCAGATCTAATGCCGTGTTGTATATGACGCATGTTATCGGGCGACTCTTTTGCCGGCTGTTTTGAAGGAAGATCAACGTTCGCGAAAAAAAAAAAAAATGCAAACTGTAATGAACCAGAGATCAGTTAGTTCCTCACTTTCCGCGCTGACGCTGAGATTGTTCACTAGCTTCAGTGAAAGTATAACGTGCCTAACGTTTTCGACTCGTACATTATACATCACGCCCTGATGTCACGTGTAGTTACGGGATCTTTACAGGTTGGGTGTGAAAGCACGCACATATCCCGGTTAATCACTGGCAGAGTGAAAGTGCAAAATCTAGCGACCCGGGAACAATTGCCGGAACACTTTACCCGTGTATTTGCTGGAATCGCAGTGTGAAAGGGGCTTTACGGTAAAAAAATGTCAGATGTGGTTGCTGGAATCTTACCATAAAAACTATGGTAGCAACATTTTAGGTTTAACGGTTTTAACTTTAATAATTTACAGTTAAATACCATAATTTCATTAACTGACATAATGTTACTATACTATGAAGTACTGAAATCGATTTTGTACCTTTGTAATACACTGATAAGCACCAAATGCAGGTGGTGATGAGAAAGTCACATGATGAACCAAAGCCCATCACAAGCAGCTTTTAAATAATGACATATATAGAAGATGCACAGTATCATTCACACAAGCACTAAACACCATCATGGTAACACACATGAAACTGAAATAATGCAATAAACATTAATTTAACAACATTAGGTGTAACACACAACCCTAATAATACAAAACTGTCAAGAAAAAACTAAGAAGAAACAGAGTTATTCCAACAAAAAAAAAAAAACAATAAAAAATGTAATGCAGGGAATTATGGGAATGCCATTTTATGGTTATTCACTGTAAATTATAGTCTTATTCACTTAGAAAAATTGTATATTACCGTAAAATTACATGTAATGTCCAATACAGTTTTTCTCAGTGAATAGTTGGGGAATTTACTGTTAACCATTTAACAGGTTTCTACTGTAGCATATTTACAATCTTTTCCCGTTAATTTCATGGTCTTTTTTTACATTGTATGAAATGTTTGAATACCATCATCATTAAGTAAAAAAAAAGGAAAAGAATGCAAATTAATGCATCTTATTCACTGCCATAGTAGGTTTATATAAGTTTCTAGTATGTATGCAAAGCATTCTTTTAATTTTTTTTATACATATTTTGCCATATATGACATTCGTTTATACAGTATAAAGTTTGTCAACATGCATTTTGTTTTTCTTTATTTGAAATACTATATTTTTTTTACTTGTTTGCACACATAAACCCTAACCTAAATTTATATTTTAATATAGACCCCTCCCCTTTTTTTGAACAGTAGAATTATATAAATCATTTAACATAAAATTATTAAAAGTTCTTGAAATAAACATCCATCGATCGGTACTTTTTACTTTTAATATTTGCATACATTAAAAATCAAATACTTTTACTGAAGTAAAATTGAAAAGCAGTACTTTTACTGGAACAATATTTTATTAAGGAATTTGTACTTATACTCAAGTGCTCAAGTCTACCACTGGAGGTGAACAATAAAAACTCAGGAGATGTTGTGTTAATTGATTATGTGTTGATTCTGGTGGGGACTCTGTGCTGCGGCCATGACTTTGTCATAAATCCTGGAAGGAGTGTGATCACCCTCACATCCAGTTTCCTCTAGTACAGAAGTTCCTGACACTTCTGTTGGGTGTAACACGCTGCATTTATCCGTTTCAGAAAGCTGTAGAGCGAGGCTTTACGATGCAGCTGTAGAGGATATGGATATATGAAGCATCCTTCCCTCAAACGTCTGATGACAAGCACAAGGAAACGGGATGTGGGAGTCATAGGGAAACTCGTGGCCATCTGCGTTAGTATGCTGCCTTCCAGGAACTCCTGGAGTGGAAATGACTCTAACACATGTAAGAATGTTCACATTTCGAGGTTATGAATGGTGCACTATAACATGAAGCAAAACTTGCTGCCAAGTATAAGCTAAGCTGAAAGACTGGATATAATTTTGTAGAGACAAGGTCATTAAAGGGATAGTTCATCTAAAAATGACAATTCTGTCATTTACTCACTGTTATTGTTGTTTGAATCTTTTGTTTATTCCATTGAACTAAAGTACATTTTAGGCAGAATGACTTCGTTTTTAAAATGATTTCCAGCAAGGACCCATTAAATTGATAAAATAATTTATATTTCATGAGAAAATAAATAGGTTAAAATTTGAATTAATGTTGACTTTTAGAGAACATTAGAAACTAGGGGTGTAACGGTACTTGTATTCGTACCGGACCGTTTCGGTACAGGGCTTTCGGTACGGGGCACGTGTGTACCGAATGACCGAATGCAATATTTTTGTTTGCGGAACATAGGTACATATATTTGTGTTTCCACACGAACATATTAAGTGGCAGAAGTCTCCGCTTTCAGCGCAAATTGCGCCGTGCAGCTGATTCTAAAGTTTTCAAAAGGCATCATGCGAGTGTGAACATCACTACAACTAGGAAAAAAACGACCGTAATTCAGCTCCTGTTGGCATTTAAACAGACATTTGCTCTTAATTCTGATCGGGCCAACGCTATAACGAAATCTGAGCAGGTCTAAAAACTGAAACTGTTGTTGCGGCACTTTACACTTTGAAAATATATATATATATATTAAATATGAGCAGGCCAACAAGCTGGGATTGGTAATGCTGCACTGTAATCATAGTTATTTATTTATATTTTTCATTATATTTTATTATGTGATATTGGTTTGAGACAGAGTATTTTATTTAGTGGAGAACTTTGCAGCAGTATTTTATTTCTTATTCTTTTTTTATTATATATATATATATATATATATATATATATATATATATATAAAATATTTTATTAAAAAGTGTTTAAAAAAAGTAAACAAATTGTAAAAAAAAAAGTTTATAGTAATAAACAACCTGCAGTTTAATTTTTGCATTTCTTTCCCTTACTGTACCGAAAATGAACCGAACCGTGACTTTAAAACCGAGGTACGTACCGAACCGTGATTTTTGCGTACCGTTACACCCTTATTAGAAACCCAATCACAATCAGCGCATCTGAATGAGAGTCTTTTGTCTTATATAAAGACTCTTAAAGCAATAGTTCACCCAAAAACTGCTGATAATTTACTCATCCTCAGTTCATCCAAGATGAAGATGAGTTTGTTTCTTCATTGAAACAGATTTGGAGAAATTTAGAATTACATCACTTGCTCACTAATGGATCCTCTGCAGTGAATGGGTGCCATCAAACAGTTGATAAAAACATCCATCTCATCCAAACAACCCATTTGTTAATATATTGTGAAGTGAAAAGCTCCATGTTTATACAAAACAAACCTATCATTAAGACGTTTTTAACTATTAACCATTGCCTCTGGCCAAAATATGAGTCCATAGTCCATTATAATGCTTTCTACTTTACAAGATGTTAATTGATGGACTGGAGTGGTGTGTGGATTACTTGTGGATTATTGTGATGTTTTATCAGATGTTTGGACTCTAATTCTGTTGGCACCCATTCACTGCAGAGTACCCATTGCTGAGCAAGTGATGGAATCTAAATTTCTCCAAATCTGTTCCCATGGAGAAACAAACTCATCTACATCTCGGATGGCCTGAGGGTGGAGCACATTTTCATCAAATTTTGGGGTGAGCTCTTCCTCTAAAGCACCACATCATTAAAACAGCTCTCGGGTTCAAACATCCTTGATTGAATCCAGCACTGCACTGAGCAGTTGCAGTACACACAGCAGCTGATGTAATTCATCTGATGAACCATCAGTGAGAAGTGGAAAACATTGGGCTCCGCTGGAGCATGTGGACTCAATCACCGGAAGCCCAGTGACATGAGGACTGTGTTGTTGATTACTGGGTGTTGTTTGACTAATGATACGAGCAAAACAGAGCCTACAATTAGCATCTTGCCCTTTGAAGTAGCCTTTGGGTGCAGCGTACCGCTGACGGTTTGATCAAGCTATCAAGCTTGTTGGCTATCTTTAGGGCCGGGTTTGTTTTTGGAGCATATGAGGACATGAGAATGTCTTAAAATAGTTTGTCCAGCTGATTTGGGCTGGGGTGCAGTTTGATTTCCCGTCAGCCCTGATCTCGAGCACTTCTGAGGCTTGCCTGAACCGCAAATCAGAAAATTGCATCTCTCTTGTTCAACAGGAAGAGGATGATAAGCGGTGGCAAAGAGATGGAGTTAAAAAGAGGGAGAATGATTTAAAAATGGACATCAAAATGACATTTAACTCTGATATATGAAATACTAGTCAGAAATATCGATTTTTCTGAAATTGAACGATTAAATTGAACCCTTAAATGAAATTTTTTTTTTTTAGTTTGCATTTGTTTTTTGCTGAGTATCATATTTGATACGTGTCTGATATGGTATGATATAGTGAGAATATTAAGGGGGAAACAGCCAAACTGAGCAAAGAATATGCAGATTTGGTGTTGTTTACTGTATCTGGACAAAAAGATTAAACTAAGCTTGTGTAAATGAATGAGATATTAATACAGACTACTTGCATAAAATGCATATACTGTTTGTCAATTACAATTGTCATTCTATATCTCAATGTCTTAGTAAGATGATATTTCTAAGCTTACACATGTAATGCAATGCAATGTAATACAGAATTGACTGAGAGATGCACAAATAAATATGCTGCAAAAGCCTGATGATCATATAGGATATATATATATATATAAAAGTAAAAAAATACAGAACAGGAAGGCATTTAGAGTGAGTTTTTTTTTGAATTTTTAAAAAAAATTTATTTATTTGAAATGGACATAACAACAGCATTGGACAAACCAGATACATTGTTTTTCTAGTGTTATAGCAAAACTGCTAATTTGCAACACTTGTCCATAGGAGGCTACACATTTCACAAAACACAACACAATACAGTATACAAAACACAATGCAAAATAGTACACAGTACAATATTTAAGAGGGCAAACAATGCACATCATCAATATATATTTCATACAGCATTACCATGTGTGCAGCTTTGACTTGACTTCAGCCATTGTTTCAGACCTCTGTTAAAGCTAATCATGTCTGTCTGCAATTTTAAGTTAGTGGGCAGAGTGTTCCATAGTCTCGATCCATTAAAAGAGAAACTAGACTGAACAAAAGATTTTGTAAATCTTGGAAGAACACAGTCTCCACTAAATGAGGCTCTGGTGGAGGGTCTAAGTGAGCCCTGACGCCTAATAATGAGAGCAGAAAACAGCGGCGACACATGACTGTTCAAACATTTAAAAAACAATTTCAGAGTAATAAAATGTATAAAGTTTTCAAAAGTAAAAAGATTATGTCTATGAATAATGTCACAGTGATGCGATCTCATAGGTTTTCTGGCAAATACCTTGACTGCCTGCTTGTACACTGAAACAGCCGGCTTGAGTGTGGACTGGAGGGTTTGTGACCAGGATGTGACGCAGTAAGACAGATGTGAGAAAATCATTGCATGCATGTATAACAGGGCGGCCTGATGAGACAGATCCCTCCTGAAAAAAGGTAAACAATTCAAGTTGGATTTGACCTTTTTACAAACATTTTTGACTTGACTTTGAAATTTAAGGTTGTTGTCAAGAATAATTCCAAGATATTTGGTCTCTTTTACTTCTTGAATAATTTCATTGTTTATGCTTACTTCAAAGCTGCTATCAGAAGGTCTTGTTTTAATTGAGAAACAGACAGCAAAGGTTTTCTTCACGTTTAAGGTTAGGTGAGACGACTCGAACCATTTAGAGATGTCTACTAGGGCAAGTGTCAACTGCTGCGCTGCCAGAAATAGGGTTTTAGCATATAGATAGATGACTGTATCATCTGCATACAGCTGGCAGTTGGCACCTTGGCAGCTATCTGGGAAGTCATTGATGTACATTGTGAACAACAATGGCCCCAGTACTGATCCTTGAGGAACCCCCATGTTGTTAGGGCAAAGATCTGACATCACCCCATTAACCTTAACGCACTGTTGCCTTCCCTCCAAATATGATTGTAACCATGCTAAAGAACTGGGTGACATGTTGAAGAGCTGGAGTTTGTTAATTAGCACACTGTGATCCACAGTGTCAAAGGCCTTTTTTAGGTCTAGAAATACAGCACCAACTACTTGCCCTTTGCCTAAAGGCCCTTTAATCTTCTCTAGCAAGTATTCTCTATGCTGTATTTGCGCCTGAAACCAAACTGTTGAGGATGCAGCAGCTGATTTGACTCAAGATGTTCAATGAGTTGTTCTGCAATTACCTTCTCCAGGATTTTAGACACAACAGGTAGAATTGCAATAGGCCTGTAATTGTTGGGCGTGTCCATTTCCCCTGACTTGTGGATTGGTGTTATTACAGCGGGCTTCCAGCACTGTGGAAATGTACTTGACGGAATTGAAAGATTAACTAAATATGTAATTGGTTGTAGCAGACTGTCCTGATGTTTTTTAATCAAGATCATACTTAAGTTATGGATGTCTTTTGCCGCAGAGTTGTTCATATTTGTAATAATCTTTTTAACTTTATCAGAAGAGACTTCTTGGATTTTAAAAAGGCCTGAGTTAGCTAAATTAACATCTTCAACACGTCACCTTATTTTTAAAATTGTTTGCTAGTTCATGCACAGAGTCTATAAAAAAATTATTAAAAACATTTGCCATTGACAAGAGTGCCATCCACTTTGATGGAATCTATCATAATGTGCTTTTTCTTTGCTCATTCTTTTCTTTGGGTTGTTTAAATAGTTTATGTGTTGCCACAATTTATAACTACTTCCATTAGCCTCTTCTATCTTTTTAGTAAAATAGTCGGTTTTGGCTTTACGCAGATTGCTTATGACTTGATTTCTAAGTGTGGTATAAATTAGATGATCTGTGCTGTTTCTAGTTTTCATAGACTTTTTACGTGCAATGTCACGTTTTTTCATAATGTGCCAAATATCTCCATTAAACCATGGGAGGGAATGTTTTTTTGGTTTACTTGTCCATGTTTTAGTAAACTTTTTAATCGTATTACTCAGTGACAAAGATATTAGCACTTTGGTTCACATTAGACTCTTGCGTAACATTATCCCAGTTTATTTGGTTCAGTTCTTCTTCAAAATTATTTTGTTTTGCTTTTGGAATTCCTGTTTTCTGTAAAGTAAAACCTGTTTAGCAAATGTTAAACATATAAAACATGGTAAATGTAAGAGATTTTAGAAATATTGTACAAAACAAATACTAGCACTGTTATTTTGCTTCTTTACACATTATCTTACAGTCATAAAACAGTAAAACATCAATCTGTTCTAGTCAGAATCTGAGAAATCAATGTGAATGCGACAAAGAATAACAAGCCTTGGTAAAATGTGCAATGGCGCAATGGCTTTCTCTCCGGTGTATTTTAACAAGTTTGAGCCAAGTAAATATTTGGATGTGCTGCAAAAGGACGTACTACCAAAAAAGTAAAACTCTCCTGAAAATGTGGCCTGAAATGAGCTAGTCACATAAAAGCATTAAAAAGAGTGTAGAATGCCAAATGAAGCATTTCTGTTCAGTCTTCAGAGGTTTAACCTGTGAGGGAGGAGATCTTATCAAATATCCTCCACATTAATGATTGCTGTCGGCTTTGATGGGAAAGCTGATAGAGTGTGCTTTCATGCCAGTGTGTAATTTGGAGCGAAGGCTTTTAAAGCAGGCAGACACTATAAACAGCCTCCAATTAGCAACCGGAGCATCAACAAGTGCCATAAACAAAATGCCTTTTTCTCATGTTTGTCAAGGCTGAAATATTGGCGGCGGCTTTCAGCGTCGGGCAGGTCAATCAGGTGCATGTCAAAGGTCTCTTACAAACTCACAAACAAATGTAACACAAGAAAATTGGTTGATTTTGTGCATTTTCATTTGACAGAAGAATCACAAAGGAGACAAACTTACAAACAGTTGTTCTCTCGGAAAGCATGACAGCAAACAGAGATGTAAGTCTATTACTTCAGAAATCATGAACTTTTCTCATCAAATGATCTGAGCTGCTATCTACAGTCATTTTATACTATTCATTCATAGTATGCATTCATATTTTAATGTATTCATTTATTTATTCATATGTATTTTTATTTATCAATTTATGTTTATTCATTTATTCAGTTAATTATTATTTTATTTAATTATTTAATCAATTATGTCATAAATCATTATACTTTTAAATTCATTTAACTTTCATTTATCCATTTATTTATTTATTTAATGTCTATCTATTCAGTCATTCATTAATTATATTTTCTATTTAATCATGCATTTATTTTTTACATTCATTAATTTTAATTAATCATTTATTTTGTTTTTATTCAGTCATTTATTTGTTTATTTAATCGTTCATTTTAAGTTAATTTTCTATTAATCCATCCATCCATCCATCTTCTACCGCTTATCCGGGGCCGGGTTGCGGGGGCAGCAGTCTAAGCAGAGAACCCCAGACTTCCCTCTCCCTAGACACTTCCTCCAGCTCTTCTGGGGGGACACCGAGGCGTTCCCAGGCCAGCCGGGAGACATAGTCTCTCCAGCGTGTCCTAGGTCTCCCCCGGGGTCTCCTCCCAGTGGGATGTGCCCGGAACACCTTCCCGGGAAGGCGTCCAGGAGGCATCCGGAACAGATGCCCGAGCCACCTCAGCTGACCCCTCTCGATGTGGAGGAGCAGCGGCTCTACTCTGAGCTCCTCCCGGGTGACTGAGCTTCTCACCCTATCTCTAAGGGATCGCCCAGCCACCCTGCGGAGAAAGCACATTTCGGCCGCCTGTATCCGGGATCTTGTCCTTTCGGTCATGACCCAAAGCTCATGACCATAGGTGAGAGTAGGAACGTAGATTGACCGGTAAATCGAGAGCTTCGCCTTGCGGCTCAGCTCTTTCTTCACCACGACAGACCAGTACATCGACCGCATTACTGCAGAAGCTGCACCGATCCGTCTGTCAATCTCCCGTTCCATCCTTCCCTCACTCGTGAACAAGACCCCAAGATACTTAAACTCCTCCACTTGAGGCAGGAACTCTCCACCAACCTGAAGTGGGCAAGCCACCCTTTTTCGACTGAGGACCATGGCCTCGGATTTGGAGGTGCTGATTCTCATCCCAGCCGCTTCACACTCGGCTGCAAACCGTCCCAGTGCATGCTGAAGGTCCTGGCCTGATGAGGCCAACACGACAACATCATCCGCAAAGAGCAGAGACGAAATCGTGTTGTCACCAAACCTGACCCCCTCCGGCCCCTGGCTGCGCCTAGAAATTCTGTCCATAAAAATCATGAACAGAACCGACGACAAAGGGCAGCCCTGCCGGAGTCCAACACGCACCGGGAACAAGTCTGACTTACAGCTGGCAATACGAACCAAGCTCCTGCTCCGTTCGTACAGGGACCGGATAGCCCTTATCAAAGGGCCCCGGACCCCATACTCCCGGAGAACCCTCCACAGGCCGCCGCGAGGGACACAGTCGAATGCCTTCTCCAAATCCACAAAGCACATGTGGACTGGTTGGGCATACTCCCATGAACCCTCCAGCACCCTGTAGAGGGTATAGAGCTGGTCCAGTGTTCCACGGCCTGGACGAAAACCACACTGTTCCTCCTGAATCCGAGGTTCTACTATCGGCCGGATTCTCCTCTCCAGTACCCTGGCATAGACTTTCCCAGGGAGGCTGAGAAGTGTGATCCCCCTGTAGTTGGAACACACCCTCCGGTCCCCCTTCTTAAAAAGAGGGACCACCACCCCGGTCTGCCATCCCAGAGGCACCGTCCCCGACTGCCACGCGATGCTGCAGAGGCGTGTCAGCCAAGACAGCCCCACAACATCCAGAGACTTGAGGTACTCAGGGCGGATCTCATCCACCCCCGGTGCCTTGCCACCGAGGAGTTTCTTGACTACCTCGGTGACTTCAGCTTGGGTTATGGACGAGTCCACATCTGAGCCCTCAGCCTCTGCTTCCTCAATGGAAGACGTGACAGCGGGATTGAGGAGATCCTCGAAGTATTCCTTCCACCGTCCAACGACATCCCCAGTTGAGGTCAACAGCTCCCCACCTCTACTGTAAACAGCGTTGGTAGGGCACTGCTTCCCTCTCCTGAGGCGCCGGACGGTTTGCCAGAATCTCTTCGAGGCTGACCGATAGTCCTTCTCCATGGCCTCACCGAACTCCTCCCAGGCCCGAGTTTTTGCCTCCACAACCACCCGGGCTGTAGTCCGCTTGGCCTGCCGGTACCTGTCAGCTGCCTCTGGAGTCCCACAAGCCAACCAGGCCCGATAGGACTCCTTCTTCAGCTTGACGGCATCCCTTACTTCCGGTGTCCACCACCGGGTTCGGGGATTGCCGCCTCGACAGGCACCGGAAACCTTACGGCCACAGCTCCGAGCGGCCGCTTCGACAATGGAGGTGGAGAACATGGTCCACTCGGACTCAATATCTCCAGCCTCCCTCGGGATCCGGTCGAAGCTCTGCCGGAGGTGGGAGTTGAAGATCTCTCTGACAGGAGACTCGGCCAAACGTTCCCAGCAGACCCTCACAGTACGTTTGGGTCTGCTGAGTCTGTCCAGCTTCCTCCCCCGCCATCGGATCCAACTCACCACCAGGTGGTGATCGGTTGACAGCTCCGCCCCTCTCTTCACCCGAGTGTCCAAGACATACGGCCGGAGGTCGGATGAAACGACCACAAAGTCAATCATCGACCTACGGCCTAGGGTGTCCTGGTGCCACGTGTACTGATGGACACCCTTATGCTTGAACATGGTGTTCGTTATGGACAAGCTGTAACTAGCACAGAAGTCCAATAACTGAACACTATTAATCCATTTATTTATTATTTAATAAATAATTATTAAATTTATTAATTCATTTTATTTTTTAAGTTCATTCATTCATTCATTCATTCGTCTTTTATTTGTTTATTTAATCATTCATTTTATTTTTGTTTATATTTTTTTTTTTTTTTTTTTTCATTTATTATTTAATTAATTTACTTATTTTTCATTCATTTTTTATTCTTATGTCAGCAGCAAGCCTATATTTCAAGGCGAGTAAATAATTAAAGTCATACAATGAACAAAAAATGATATAAAACAAGATTTAAATGAGACAAAACTTCTAAAATATATTAAAGTGATACTTTTTCTAAACACATTAAGAACTCAATGTCTCTTGTGGTATGAAACAGTAATCTGAGCAATAAAAATGTACTTAGGATGTGTTCTGGTAATGAATGCTACTGCAAATGGCATTTAACAACATGTCCATACCACCCTAAACTCACGTTTCTGTGATTACAACTACAGTATGCAGCAAACAAAACATTTATATTCCCTTGCATCCTCCACCCAAACCCTCGGTGCAGTAACGAAGTGATTTACTGCGGTGAACGGAGCAGCTGTGCCTGAGCGGGGCAGAATGATCCCTGGAGGCTGTGAATTTCAGCCATTAGCTCTGCACTAGTATGCCAGGACACAGAAGGCACGTGAGCACTAGAGCTCAACACATAATGATTGCTTCCAGATAACAGAAGCATTCAGAAGAGAAAGAAAACACAGCCAGTGAATAGATGCCTTCAGTGCAGGGCCACAGAAGGAGACCCGCAGTTTTTTATTTTTATACTAAACGAGCATAAAAGATTGCAATCAGTTCATTAAATGTCTCAGTGTTATCTGTGCTGGGAACCGTCTGTCTGTCTGTCTGGATGGACATGTTGTTGGTTCTGGACAAACAAGACGAACAACTGCTGCACAATAACAAAGGAGCCAAAGATGAAGTGTGTGGGGTTTCTAATCTAATTCAACTGTTTAAACTGTTCAAGACTGAAGCAGACAGTTTATGATTTTTAAGATAAACTGTAAAATAAAATGCAAAACAATCAAACTTGTTTGACTTCCCTTTCTACAAATAAATAAATAAATAAATAAATGTATATATATATATATATATATATATATATATATATATATATATGTATATATATATATATATATATATATATATATATATATATATATATATATATATATATATATATATATATAAGTCACCCTCTCCTTGTAATACCTGTGTCATACCCATGTCATTATACAGAGTTGTGTCCTGATATGTCACAAAAACAAGAGCAAATACGCATAAGTTCACACACACACACACACACACACAAATTGTAAGATGTGCATTCTGTGTTATGAAGAGGTGATTATGTTTAGGCAATTAAGAACTGTTTGCATAAAAACATGCAACAAGTGTGTTTTGAGGACCCAACACAGCAAGGCATCTCTTGATGAATGCAGCTCTTTTAATAGTGTGTGTGTGTGTGTGTGTGTGTGTGTGTGTGTGTGTGTGTGTCCTCACAAGGATGGAGGTGGATGTCAGAGGGTTTGGTCATCTGGGTGGACACACTTTGGCTGCACTTCTGCTTCCTGTGGGGAGTGTGTCCTATCAAGTGCCAGCTAATTTTCTCACCTTACTTTGGTTTGACTTGCCTGAATGGAATGTGAGGGCAGGGTGTGCCGCTCAGCCTCCAGCGCCAGATGAAAGAGAGACAAGTGAAAATGTGTGTCTGTGTGTGTGTGCGGGGAGGAGAAGGAAACGAGAGCCCAAACAAACCACAAGCTGAATCCACAAACTCACTCCTGCCAGCACCTTTATAGGCCACATGGTCTTTCCTCAAGACGTTTCTCTCTGTAGATAAGACGCTTCTTGAGGAGGAGACCCATGCAGGAGCTACATGACCGTGTCAGATGTACAATGCATCCAGGTTTCCTATTCAATCTCTTTCAGCAAACTGTGCTCTGTTATAATTACAGGTCAGGCAAGGATATGGAGCTGGAGATTCCCCTCCAAGTTTCCATGAAAGCCTTCAACTCAGTGTTATTTCACTAATCACTAGTTTTTTTTTTTTTTACAATTTGTATATTGTTTTTCTTCTTAATTTTTATGTTTAATTTTTAGTAGTTTAGTAGTTATATATATATGTAAGTTTTAAGTTTTATTTCAGTTTTAGTTTAGCTATTTTAGTACATCAAATTACAAAACTACATTAAAATAAGAAATGCTATTTTAGTATCATTTGGATACTATTTTAGAATGTATATTTCATATTTTGAATAATTTTTTTCATGTTTTAATTAGAATTTTGAATAATTTTGTCTTTTTTTTGTCAGTTTTGTTGTGTTTTGTCATTGCAGTTTTTAGTTTTTATTCAGTTTCAATTTGTAATTTTAGTATCAAGTTAAAATAAAAAAGTAACATTTTTATCTATAATAATCTATTTTATTTTAATATTTAATATGTAATTGTTATTGCATATATATATATATATATATGTGTGTGTGTGTGTGTGTGTGTTTAATGAAACAATGTGTCTTTTATGGTTTTAGTTTTAGTTTACTGTAATATCCCTGATCCACCTTCCAACAAAACAAATAAAGCAATCTCGTCCACACATTGTGATCAGAAAATGAAAGAACAGATTAGAAGAAGGAATGCATATTCCAGGGAATTCTTTAGCACCTCCACACACGTGAGTCACAGATCGCTCTGATTCCTTCCTCTGATAACCTTGCTCCACAGCAAATTATATTCCTACAATAATCCATTCAGACCTTCCAAAACCATACGAACGCATACAAAAAAACCCCACAAAAAAACACACCCCTTAAAATTAAAATCAAACCTCAAAGAAATCAATCATTTTGCCGAAATCACTGCAGAAAGCTCATGGCATTGCAAGGAAATTACAAAATGTAATGCAAAATGTTAGCCAAAGTCACCAAAACACACTTAAAAAAAAAAAAAAGTACTTTGATCCAGTTGGTTAAAAGAAAAAACGAAATAAGGCCATATTAAGCTCACCCAGACTGTATTTATTTGTCTATTAAAAATTACTTTACAATGTTCTTTTTACTATTACTTTATAAAACAATACAGTAAAATATAAAACAAAACATTAATATTCTGAGATATTTCAATTAAAAGTAACTTTTTTTCAATTTTAATATTTTAAAACAATTTATTCCTGTGATGTAAAGCTAAATTTTCAGCATCATTCCTCCAGTCTTCAGTGTCACATGATCCTTCAGAAATCATTCTAATATGCTGATTTGCTGCACAAGAAACATTTCTGATTGTTAGCCATGTTCACTTCATATTTTTTTAGAAAACCATGATACATACAGTATATTTTTAGGTTTCTTTGATGAATATAAAGTTCATAAGAGCAACTTTTATTTAATAGAAAGCTTTTGTGGCACTATGAATGTTGTACCATCAATTTTGATCAATTTATTGCATCCTTGCTGAATAAAAGCAGCATTTTCTATCCTAAATTTTTGTGTAACTGAACATGCATCATTTGAGCATGCAAGCTGAACATTTAGTTGTAATTATCTTTGATGGACATGTTGAACATGGTGTTTATATGTGGGACTGTGCGGCCTAAACACATTGTGGAAATGAGGGGTCTCAAAACATTAGTGCCCTACGTAGACAGCTCTAACTCTCGTGACGCGCTGCCATTTTCAGAATGATTTTCTTCCTGTCTTATCTGTAGGTAAGCTGCTCCCTGCCCATCTCTGAAGACGTCAGCAGCTGCCCTGCACTCTCAGAGAACAGCAGCAACAGGAAAACACAATCACAGGCCTGTTGAAACGAGACCACTGAGAGTTCAACCCAGAGCTGGAGAGCACAACATGTAGTTATCTGAGTGTTTGCGTGTGTGAGATACAGGACACTTGCTGCTTTGTGGTTTATGGCTTCCTGTGGGTAAAGCCTTCCTAGATTGATCAATTCTCTATCATTCCGCTAAATCATCTTCCCCCTGCATGTATATCCTTCTCGTCAGCACGATCAAAAGCTCAGATAAGAATGCAAATTGCAAATCACTCATTCCCACGCAAGTCCTCATCATTTAAATGGACATGTCAGCTTGTTCTGAATGAAGGAATGCATTAATGAACAGTTGCATCACTTTAACTTGAGGTATTTCATCAAACGACTGCAGTCAAGTTTAACCAGATGCTATCAGTGCCGGCACGCAGATCAAAATGAAGTCATTGTATTTTCAGTATGAATTAAAGCATTCATATTTTAAAAGGCAAGTCCACGCATGTTGATTTTGCGTGAATTGTTGTCAATTTTAGCAATGGAATAAAAAGGTAACAGACACAATTCTGTAGTTTTTTTTTTTTTTTTTGTAATTCTGAGTTTGTATCTCACAATTTGACCTATTCATTTCCTTCTGTAGGATATAAACTCAGAATTGTGAAATTGTGAATTGTGAGATATATATACTAAGTATGGCGAGATATAAATGTGGAATTCTGAGAAAATTATGAGATATAAACAATTGCAAGAAACTCAAAACTGTTGAATTCAGACTCAGAATTGTAAGAATTGGGAGAAAACTCAGTTTCCTTTCAATACTTCACTCGTACTGCGTCGAAGACGCTTATGGGGAAAACTCCTTTTTTCTCTTGAACTGAAGCCTTATTCAATCAAGCAGTGAAACTGCACGGCCATTGGTTCGTGCAGTGTTATTAAAACAAACCAATGGCTCGGCAGCGGTGCTGCACAAACCTATGGCAGCGAAGCCCACCAAAGCCCGCCAAAATGGGTGGGGGATCTGGCTATATATTGGCCGCTTCGCCACAGGAATTCAGATTTCTTCTCCTTCAGCGTTCTCATTGTGAGAACATGAATATCGCTTCTCTGCGCTCGAGAATCACTTTCTTTTCAGAGAGCGATCTCGCTCCTCGCACCATCCCGTTTTCTTCCTCCCGCGAGCCGGCAAGGAAGAAAAGGCGGGGCAGAGGATTAAAGCAACAGGATGAAAGCGAGCTCACGCCGGCTCAGCCCCCGCGTGCCTCGTTTTCTCCGCCCAGAGGGGATTCCCCAGTCCTCTTAATTCAGCCAGACCAACGTCCCTCTGCTGCCGCGAGTGATCTGGTCTTGTTTGGAGGGACTGAGGAGGAACTGCTAGAGGACAGCATGTCTCTAGCTGCTTCAGATGCTGAGGAGCTGTCGGGCTCGCCGGACCCCGCCCCCTCGATGTTATCTGAACCCAGCTGCACGAAACGCGGGATGGACGCCGAACTTATCCACGTTCTCTCCAGGGCAGTGGATGAGCTGGGTCTGGAATGGTCTCTTCCAGAGGAACCATCTCGTAGCCTTCTGGATGAATGGTTTCTGCCGGGGCGCCAGCAAGCCCCTTGTCAGAGAACCGCCCCGTTCTTCCCGGAGGTCCACGATGAGCTTACAAAATCTTGGTGCGCCCCCTACTTGTCGAGCTTGCGTACTTCATCTTCATCTGCCCTCACCTCGATTGACGGCGCTGAAGAGAGAGGATACGAGCGATTGCCGCCGCTGGACGAGTCTGTGGGCGCGCATCTCTGCCCGCCCACGGCTATTGGATGGAAGGCCAAGGCCAACCATCCGTCCAAACCCTGCCGTACGACGTCGGCGCTCGCCGGACGTGCTTATTCATCGGCAGGGCAAGCAGCCGCGGCTCTCCACTCCATGGCCGTGCTACAAGTCTTCCAGGCCAAACTTCTCGCCGCCACTGATGAGTCTGGCCCGGATGTCGCCATGCTCAGGGAGCTGAGAAGTGCAACGGACTTGGCACTGCATGCTACCAAGAGCACTGCACAGGCTATAGGGCGCTCGATGGCTAACCTGGTCATCCTGGAGCACCACTTGTGGCTTAACCTCACAGAGATCAAGGATGCTGACAGAGCCCAGTTCCTGGATGCGCAGATCTCCCCCAGCGGCCTCTTCGGTCCAGCGATTGAAGGGTTCGCTGAACGTTTCACGGAGGCACAGAAGTCGTCCCAGGCGATGCGACACTTCCAGCCAAAACGCGATTCATCTGCCACTGTCAGTCGCCCCAGACAGGTGCTGACTCGTCAGCCTCCCAAGCAAGCGCCCGCTGCTACCGCCGCTGCCCAGCCTGTGGAATCCGAGCCCCGACACCGTTCTCGCCCGGCCACCAGACGGTTTCAGTTCCCTAAATGCATGGGACCCGGCCCAAGGTAGTGCTGGACCCTGCGCCGCCGCCGTCATCCTGATCTACAGGCAAGAAAGTGGAGGGGGCTAAGTCTCGCTGCAGCCGGACCACCCCCCAAACTGCCCCGTTTGTTTTGCCGTCCATCTCCAGGTGTCGACGAAGTTGTTTTTGCTTCAAACAATGGACCCTTTTTAGCACCCAGACAGCAAAGTGCTGTTATAGCGCACAAAAAAAACACAAACACTCGAGTTAATCCAACCTCTGTCCATCCGGGCCTCACAATGGCAAGCCATTCCCGGGGTATCAGATTGGGTCATGGGAATAATAAAACAGGGCTATTCCCTTCAGTTCGCACGACGACCACCACGCTTTCGCGGGGTGGTTACCACTTTGGTGCACAACGAGAACGCTCACGTTCTTCGTGCCAAAGTAGAAAATCTGCTGGTGAAGGGAGCTATAGAAGTCGTTCCCCCAGTGCACTGCGACTCAGGGTTTTACAGCCGTTACTTTTAGTTCCCAAGAAGGATGGCGGGCTGTGCCCCATCCTCGATTTAAGACATCTGAACCGTGCCCTCATGAGTCGAAGCTTCACAATGATCACGTTGAATCAAATCCTCTCACAAAGACGCTCAGGGGATTGGTTCTTTTTGCTGGATCTGAAAGACTTACTTTCACATCCAGATAGCCCCCCATCACAGGCCGATCTTGAGATTTGCCTTTGAGGGTGTGGCTTACCAATACAAGGTTCTCCCCTTTGGGCTGTCTCTTGCACCTCGCACGTTTACAACGTGTATGGATGCAGCTCTCTCCCCTCTCAGGCAGAAGGGAATCCGCATTCTCAGTTACCTCGATGACTGGCTAGTCCTAGCTCAGTCAGAGGGGGAGGCATTGAGTTACAGAACTTTGCTCCTCATCCATCTGGAATGCCTGGGGCTCATGGTGAATTTTTGCCAAGAGTTCGCTGTCCACCAGCCAACGGATATCGTTTCTGGAACAGTGTTAGACTCAGTTACGATGAGGGCAGCAATGGTGAATGAGCGCGCCGCGGCTCTACAGCGACTCGCGGCCTCTTTCAAAATAAGGGCTTCTCGCCCCCTAAAAACATTCCAGAAGTTGCTGGGCCTTATGGCAGCAGCATCGCCGGAGCTTGGGCTGCTACGTATGCGCCCCCTCCAATTTTGGCTGAAACCATGTGTTCCACCTCATGTGTGGTGTCACGGACGCCTGAACATCAAGGTGAGTCAGGACTGCATTTGGCCCTGACCCCTTGGAGGAACATGCAATGGATGGAACGGGGTGCCCCGCTTGGTATGGTCTGCAGAAGGAAAGTGATCTCCACAGACTAGTCCAACAAAGGATGGGGCGCGCTGTGCGAAGGGAAACTGCTTTTGGCCGATGGTCGAAAGTGGAGAGCAGGCTTCACATCAACTGCCTCGAGATGATTGCAGTTCAACGAGCCTGCCAGAGCTTCCTGTCAGACCTAAAGAGCCACTACTTGCTGGTCAGATCAGACAGCATGACAGTGGTCTCTTACATAAATCACCAAGGTGGGCTGTCATCGGCGTGTCTCTTCAGACTAACGTCACGACAGCTGGAATGGACCCAGAGCACGGGACTCCCTGAGCATGTGCTAAACACAATTTCGAGACAGGTGCCGAAGCAGTACGAGTGAAGTATTGAAAGGGAACGTACTCTGTTACTAACGTAACCTCGGTTCCCTGAAATACGGGAACGAGTACTGCATTCCTTGCCATGCTAAAAGGCTGCACTACTCAGTCATCGCTTCGGTCGAAGTAACCTGAATTCCTGTGGCGAAGCGGCCAATATATAGCCAGATCCCCCGCCCATTTTGGCGGGCTACGCTGCCATAGGTTCATGCAGCACCGCTGCCGAGCCATTGGTTTGTTTTAATAACACTGCACGAACCAATGGCCGTGCAGTTTCACTGCGTGATTGAATAAGGCTTCAGTTCAGGAGAAAAAAGGAGTTTTTCCCATAAGCGTCTTCCACGCAGTACTCGTTCCCGTATTTCAGGGAACCGAGGTTACGTTAGTAACAGAGTACGATTTATGACATTTAAACTCACAATCATGAAATATAAACACAGAATCGTAAGAATTGCAAGATATAAACTCAGAATTACGAGATATAGACTTTGAATTGAAGGGAATCTTGAGATATAAACTCAATTTCAGAATTGTGAAATTAATTGAAATTCGTTTTTTTTTCTATGGGGGTGGGATAAATAAATAAATAAATAAATAAGTGAATGTAAACGTAAATTATGAGATGTAAACTCAGAATTCTGAGAGAAAGTAAAAAAAAACTGTTTTGTTATGCATATAATTCCTTTAGCAAATCATGTGCATAAACAACGCAAGCTCAAATAATTTTTAGTCAACCCCCCTTTTGTATCTATAATTCATGCACCATCCACTTCTGCAGCATTTGAATGCTTCTCCGTCCAGTTTCCTCTGCTAAACCTGTGTTTTTCTAATCCTCAGCCCTGTGTTGTTTCCTGGGCTCAGGATGTGACAGACCATTTCACTGTTTAATCATTAGCTCACTGAGGCCATTACGGAGGTGTACAGAAAATTATGCATAAAACAGGTAATGTCTTCCTTTAGTGCTGCAGCATAAAAGAGCTTGTGCACTTTAAAGTCACCGCAGCTGATGTTCTCTGAAGACATGAGTCATGCCACTCGCACTGATGGCAGCTAAGCAGATGTGTTAACTCGTTCACACTCGGATGACATGTGGAACACCTTTAGAGCTGCAAAAATAGGAAAAATGCAAAAAGGATAAAAAAAAGGAGGTCAAATTAGATTAAACAGAGCACACAGTAGTTATGGCTCTTTATGCACAAGCTCTTTATGCACAAGGCAATAAAAAAGCTCTTTATAACTCCAGCCACTCCATAACTCTATATAATAACACCCTACAGTTATATACTGAACTATTTTACTTGGCATAATAATTGTTTATTATTATTAATGTTTTAGATATTATTATTAATATTAATATTTCATTAGTAGTAAAATAATAATTATATAAAATTTTATTTAAATAATTAATAATTATAATAAATTCTAACATTTGCCTTTTACAGACTAAGATAGGACTGTTTGTATAAATGCTTCCAGTGTTAATGAGTATCTATTAATTATGTATATTAGTATAGTATTTATTAATAATTTGTAGTGTTTATTTTTATATTTTTATTTTAGTTTTAGTTTCAGTTTAAGTAATTTTATTTATTGTTGTCATTATTATTATTTTTAGTATTTAAAATATTCTATGCAGCTTTGCTTTAATGGTTTTAATAATTGTAGCACTTATTTCAATTAGTTTGGGGGGGCGCATTTCTAATATTTTTTAAGTTTTTTAAGTTTTCTTTTTTCTAAGATTTTTATATTATTTTATTTAGGTTTTACTTGAATATAAAATGTTTATAGTTTTATATATTTAAAAAAAATCTAAATATGCTATAAACTAAAATGTGCTAAATATGCTATAAACTAAAAGGAATTATATGCATAACAAAACAGTTTTTTTTTACTTTCTGTAAAAAAAAAGTGTGTCCCTGAGCAAGACACTTAACCCCTAGTTGCTCCAGAGGCGTGCGACCTCTGACATATATAGCAATTGTAAGTCGCTTTGGATAAAAGCGTCAGATAAATGAATAAATGTAAATGTAAATGTAACTATTAGATTACGGTGCATTACAGTAATTTTATTCAACTACACTGCTTAAACGTAATAAAATATTTTTAATACATGGCTTTCTGCTTTTATCAAGCCATAAAGTTACCACGAACATTTTAACACAACTTGCAAGTGTATTAGGGACAGTCTCTCAGGAAAATATCTCTTTCTTGGCAGAAGAAAGTGGATGGTAGTACCAGCAGTTGAGAGTTGGCACGGCTTCTCTGTGCAACTTGGCTGGGAAATAGGAAGTGCTTTTTACTGGAGCGATGGAGGAGGGGAGGAGAGGAAGGCGGTGGGGTTAAATATGAGGATGGAGGGGGTATCCTGAATGACCCACAGCTTGTTACGAGCAAGCCAAGGAGAACTCTGATGGGGAAAATGTGTGGTGGGCGCTTCCTGGAGAGAGCAAAACTGGAGAACAATGCTGTGAAACACAGCCAACACCCAGCATCCTCTCTGCTGCACTCGCATCCATCAACACTGAATTGTTCTGATCGGCACGTCCAAACCTTCCAAATAGGTCCGTAATCCTCCAGAGAGACCCCACAATATCTTAATGGGACCACTGAGGTCATCTAAATGCTGTTGTACTAAAAGTTGATTCATTATCTTACTTGCAGATACATACAGTACACACTTGTGAAAAAGAAGTGTGCTTAATTGTAATGAATGTGCACTTGTAGTGAGATTCAAAAGTGTTTTTTAAAACTGATTAGATTTTTAACTGCTATTCTATATTCTATATTGAAATGTATTAAACTGCAGCTTTATCATTGGAGGTTCAAGTGGATAGCGCTGAAACCCTATTGTAAATGTTAGAGTGGTCACAGATCAGCGATCTCCTCGTAAAACTGATCAAGTAGACCAAACTGTAAGTTGTAGAGACTTGAAACTTGGAGGGATGGTAGTACTCACACCGCCTACAACGTGATCAAGCCTGGCCCCAATTGGCCAAACGGGGGCGCTACAGTGATCAAAAGTACAAAATCACACATACCTCCAGAACTGTCATTCTCAGGCTCAAGTGTCTTATGTCGTTGGAATCCTTGGCTCATGCTGGACAAAACACATGCCTCAGATTCGTTTGTGAGCCTGGCAAAAATTTTCAGGTATTTTGCATTTTTTGCAAAACCTACTTTTGCAAACTAGTCCTAGGTTTTTCACCTGATCAAACCATACCCAGTTCAGAACGATTCTCTGGAGAGTAAATATCAATAATAATCAAAACATGTTGAACATTTGACTCACCGTCGCAAAGGGACACCAAAACGTTTGAAGGGGGCAGGGCCACTTTTAGTAAAATGGCTATAAAAAAGTGAAAGCCGTGACATTTGCCAAGTATGGTAACCCATACTCGGAATTGGTGCGCTGCATTTAACCCATCCAAGTGCACACACACAGCAGTGATTAGGGAACACACTTTGAACACACACCTGGAGCAGTGGCCTGCTATATCCAACGCCAGTAGGGAAACTGGGGGTTAAGTGCATTGCTCAAGGGCATTCCAGCAATGGGTATTGAGGATGGAAGAGAGCGCTGTTCATTCCTTCCCCACCACCTACAACCCCTGCCAGCACCGAGATGCGAACCTGGGACCTTCAGGTTACAAGTCTAACTCTCTAACCATTAGGCCACAGCTGCCCCCTGCCCCCATAACTCCTGGATGAAATGAGATATATAAGAGCTCAATCTGAGGTCAGAGGTAATAAAAAGCCACCTGATGAATAGAAATAGCCACTTGGTGTCGTATAAGAGGAAAAAAAAACATAAATATAAAACATAAATATGGCTATAACTAGGCAACCATTTGTCCTATCAACATGAAAATCACTGTTGCCGGTCTTGGTCCAAAGGGCCACAAGTGTCGATTGGCCAATATAGTTTGAGCACCTATGAAACAAGGTTAACAGAGGCTGATCAGAACGAAACTCAGTGGGCCTGTTTGACGCACGGCCTCAAAGGTCTATGAGAAATTTAGACAATTTTGAAAAAGCGGCCACTGGGGTGCAGTATCACATTTTTTGAGGTTGCAAACAATTGTACATTGTGTGGGTTTTCTTTACAAACAAGCAAAGTACATATCACATAATAGACTTTTCATATCGTATGATAGAGCCCGTTCTGAATAACTTTGCCTTCAGAACCACTGCTGTCAATCAATTTTTTTAAATGATTGAGAACATGTTAAAAACCTACTTTTGCGAACTAGTCCTAAGTTTTGCACTCAGTCTTGAAAAAAAACACTGCAGTGCAATTTTACGGATTCTTTATGTCATTAATGATCAAAACATTTTGAAATTTACCCATTGGAAAGCTATAAAGGGGTCCGTTAGAAAAGGGGCCTGTCCAAATATACCCAAAGGCCTATAAAGCCTAAACGAAAATCCTAAACTTCACGAAACCCACAGAGCACACATGCAACAGGTGATTCAAACAAGCATGCAAAGTTTCAGGGAGATCAGACCACAGCTGGCGCTATAACAGTCATAAACATTTTAAAAACATATTTCTATGGTAAATCACCTAGATTAGCCAAAAATGCATTTTAATAATTGA
The DNA here is from genome assembly GCF_963082965.1 of Carassius carassius. NCBI lineage: Eukaryota > Metazoa > Chordata > Actinopteri > Cypriniformes > Cyprinidae > Carassius > Carassius carassius. The sequence goes on from NC_081799.1 coordinate 23,676,554, forward strand.
TTTAGGTGGTTACAGGCTTGCTAAATAATATGTAATGTCTTTTTCCTTAGGTGCTTAAATACCTAAAGCACTTGAACCCCGGTAATCGCTGTTTGCAGATATATTTACAAATTAAATTACAAATACACACAAGATGCACTAGAAATGACATTAATTTACCATAAATGTTCATCAGTAAATTCTGCAGTATAAGCTACTTTAAGAATATTTTAGTATTATTAGTAGTATTATTAGTACTATTTTAGTTATACTTCAAAATGTCACTTTTTCCAATATGTAACTTGTCATTCCTTTGTAATGAAATTATTTCTACACCATTTTGTCTCAGTGTATAAAGATGAGCTCAAGTCCTACGTAAGTATAGGCCACTTAAGTATATTCTTTAAAAACTATTTTATTTATACATTTAGTCATTTTGCTTATTTATGCAATAAGTATTTTTTTTTAAATATGCTAAAATCTACTTGTTTTTCACAAAAACACATTTAAAATTTACAGTAACAGATAAACAGTGATGGGGGTTATGCATTACAAGTAACTTGAGTTACGTGATCAGATTACTTTTTTCAAGTAACTAGTAAAGTAACGCATTACTTTTTAATTTACAAGAAAATATCTGAGTTACTTTTTCAAAAAAGTAACGCCAGTTACTTTGTATTCCCATTTTTTGACTGACAAGCCTCCTGTTCCCATATTGGGAGAAATCGGAAGTATGGAGGCGTTGTGTGTGCTGTGTGAACATGTTACTGTAGTTCTAGACTAAATGTGAATGTGCATTAATTCATCCCACTCACAAAAAAACAAAACAAAACAGATTTAGTATTCATCAAAATTAATCAAAACAGTGAAATGCAAACTCAGAATATGACGCAAACCTGCTATAACTAAATATATTAAATAACACAAATGTATCTATTCCCATTTTATTAACAGTGTCTTTGCTGCTGACCTTTAATGATCCAGTTCAGCCATACTAATAATTAAAAAATGACTTTAGATAAACTAACAATTGTGCTTCATTGTTTTTTTTTTATTGCTGAAGAGTGTTGAACCTTCTTCTCCTGTGTTCTACTGTACAGACGTGAATTTACTTTTCCTTCAGCCTGAGGTTTATTCATTACACTTTTTGGTGTGAAAGGGCTTTTACATTTGCTATAAATAGAACTTCTTATATTAAAACAATCAAGCCCTGCTCATATTTAAAAAGTAACGTGAAAGTAACGCAAAAGTAATGTAACACATTACTTTCCATAAAAAGTAACTAAGTAACTTTTTTAGGGAGTAACGCAATATTGTAAGGCATTACTTTTAAAAGTAACTTTCCCCAACACTGCAGATAAATAAATATTTATGATTTATCCTGCACTTGTGGACCAAATGGATAAACCTTGAATATAAATACTTCTCAAAGCAAGTCTGTTCTTACATAAACCCAACTGTACTGCTCTAAGAAGCTTCTAGCAGGTCTGAGATCAGTCTAGGGGTGATGGAACTTTTTCTCCACATCTCTGTAATGGCTGTAGGGTCTGTGACAGCCAGCGCTTCACAGCTGACCTGTTAAGTCTCACACTGAAAGTGTGAACAAAACTGCATAGGCTCTAATTAAACACATTTTGTAAGCATAAGGAAATGCCTGATGTAATATGGGAGATTTGAGAGGGTTCTTGTAGGTTGGAGGAGGTGTTTTAATGATTATTTTGCACTAATTAGTATTGTTTACTAGATGAGCATCAATGTTATATTGTTTACACTTCCATGCTTATAAAAAATAAAATATCTAATAAAATAAAATGAAATAAAAATCTAAGATGTGGACCAAAAGTACAAAAATATAGAAAAAAATTTAGCAAAACGTTTATTTATATGCTAGAAATAATTATATATATGTCATTAAATGTTTTAAAAATGGTAAAAATGTATGACATTTTCTTCACAATTGTTTATTTTATTTATTTATTTTTTATTTATTTTCTTTTTTACAAAAAAAAAAAAAATAGACCGCTTTAATGCAACTTCATGCATACTTTTTTCTGGAACACAATGACACATTTACTAATTGGTTAGTAGTTTTCAACACATTTTGTACACTTTGACAAAATCTCATCCATGTACAGTATGCTATACAGTATGCTAGATAAAATTACATTGGTGACAAATCAACAAAATCTCCAACAACAATGTAGAATTCATTACAGAAAACCATGCACGTTTGCAAGGCATAAAGGTAGCCGTTCTTATAGTTAAAACATGCAAAGTGAAATATTTCAAATATGCTACAATGCAAATACAAGAATTGACAGATCACGTGCTACAATGAAAACTGTTTCCGGTTCTATTTTTTGCAATTGCACATGTAAAAATATCTACAGTATGTGTTGTGCATGCCAAACAGCTCTAATTCCATGCAAACTGCTCTTCAGGTGCACAGAAAGTAAGCATTTCTCTATGCTAGGGTGTCCTTTGACACAACACACTTTCCATGCCTGAAGCGGTCTAGCCGTTTATTTTTATCGGACAGACACAGGCATGACATACCAGCATGTCCTTCTGCATTGTTTGTGTTGCGGAAGTGACTACGGTTGAAACCTGAAGCTGCTGTGCTGCACATAACATCACTCTCATGGAGGATTCTTCCAAGCTATTCTGAGCCCTGGAAACCACACATCCCATTTCAATCGTGTGTCCATACTGGAAATTCATATGCTGCAAAACAATGCTCCTTCCTCCAAATAGTTCCTCTTGGGTACATTCAGGTGTTTAAATTTAGATCCAGCAGGTCTCATAGTCACAGTATTGTCTACTGCACTGTTTTCCTGGAGGTTATTCTGTCATTCCAGCATGTCTCATCACCGTCTTGTGTGTCTATAGTCACGTTCTTCAAGACAGCCAGGTCAGTCAAATCAGATAGATTTCAAGAAGTGTGTTGCTGCACCAATTATTCATACTTAGAGTGTTATTTGGAACCTAGAACTATAAGAGTTTTATAATTATATATTGATTCAGCCCAAGAAGTATCTATTATTTTCAGCCAAACAAATATGACTTATGCCATTCTGAATTGAAAATTTAATTTAGAATGTCTTTTGAATTTCAATTTAAGTCCTTAATTTGATTTTGATTTAGAGTGAGCAATAACAAGATGCAAAACTGGAATTTACATTTGAATGCAAGGATGAAACTGAAATAAAGCAATATTTGTCAAGAAAGATTTTTGAAAAAAAGATGGATGAATGGAAGTTGATGGATGGATGGATGGATGGATGTGATTCATGCCTATTTGTGTAAACAGACAGATGGATGGATGGATGGATGGATGGATGGATGGATGGATGGATGGATGGATGGGTGGGTGGGTGGGTGGGTAGATAGATAGATAGATAGATAGATAGATAGATAGATAGATAGATAGAGTAGGTAGTACAGACAAACAAAACTAGTGATGACATTCTGCATAACAATGTTGTCTTTTATGAGCCTTTAATCTCCCATGATTCTCAGCACCAATGACATTTCAACTCCATTTCACATTAGAAAAGTCTCCTCGTTTGCGCTCACAGGGATTATGAGTGATTTATTTTCTTCTACGGCCCATTTCACATGCTTCTCAACAGAAGTTTTATTGCAGAGTCATCTTGAACTCAGAGAGGGTTGAAGAAGGTCAAGCACATAATGCTAAATTAGATGCAGTTTCCATACTCCACTTAAGGAGGACTCACAGCTGTCCACAGTAAGAAGATTAAGCAGTCAGACCTTTGCTGTGATGGCTATCAGTCATGTAAATTTTTGTCTGTGCGTTCAAATTTAAATATACAATTAACACCTAAAAAGGATGCTGTGCATGCAATATTTATTGTAAAAGGTTTTATCCTACACTTTAATTATTGCCAGTCTGATTATAATGTCAGTACTGATTTACTGAACCAAAAGCAGGCGCAGTGATATTACTCAGCACCTGAAAATAGTCCCCAGCAACTCTGCTATTGCTGCAACTATACAAACTAGCCGGGGACTATTTTCAGGCGCTGAATAATAATAAGAGTATACTTCCTAGTCATACTGGCCCAGAAAATCACAATTTTTCATTTTCTGTCGGTCTTAATACACAATGTAACTATAAAAGAGTTACATAAAAACTCTTTGCTCACTTTTAAGCGGAATGCTAACGGTCTAATCAGATTCGATGATTTATTCTAAGCTAAGCTAAAAGTGCTATCACCAGACCTGGAGATCGGCTGAATGGATTCAAAAATGGTAAAACTCAAGTGTTTAACTCTAGGGGAGTTGGAACATAAGTCTATTTTCAAAAATAGTGGAGTGTTCCTTTAAACATTGTAAATGTTTCCCAAACTGGAGTTCGTGAAGGAACTGCTGGGGAATCACAAGTTTAATGAAAAGCTACAGATTAATTAAATCATAAAAATGTTATGAAATATTTTTCACATTTTTGTAAATCCAGTGGTCAAATGCTGTAAAGCCCCGCAATTTCTTGTGTAATTATAGCCACCTGACTGGCCTTTGTGTGAATGTCTGAAACTGAGACTTTCTGAATGTATAAGCAGTAGGCTATTTTAGAAGTCCTCCCTTTATCCTTCCAGAGGTTCTCCGCGCTCATCTTCAATTACTCCACCGGAATCACAAATATGTAATCATGTAAGCTAATCAATAAAAAAGGTAACTTGTCTGATTACAAGTATTTAAAATTTTATCTAGTAACAAGTACTTCATTTTTGGAATCTGATTACATAATCCAGATTACATGTAATCAGTTACTACCCAGCAACGTCTACTAGTTATTATACTGTAACTAACATTGCTCACAAACATTTTCTAAATTTTTTTTTTGCTCTGCCATGACAATAGTTGAATCTGAAAAAGAAAACTGACATTTAATAGTTTATTAAAATAAACAATGTTGAGAATGCAAACATGCACTTCCACTTGTATTCTGACAAATGTTGTAATGCAATAAAATGTGACTGAGCTTTCGTACAGTGTTTCAGGCCTAAGATTTGTAAACAAACCATTCTTTGCAGTTTAGTTTTGATAAATGAAGTGGACGGAGAAACAAACTTTACATTATGAACACTGTGAACATGTCTACAGAGTACAATAAACTCTTTTTATTTTAAACAGCAAGAAAAATCCTGCTTTCCATGACATGTTTCCTTTTATTCACAATGACTATCTTAGGCATCTGTTTGCGTCTCTGTTGGAGCAGTGCACATGTCTAACTGTGAGCACTTCAGATGAGACAAACACTTTGAAGGGCACTTCATTAAACGCAGCATGTCATGCATTCAGAGGCGAGACCCTGACGAGTGATTGACAGCCGCTGTGTGAAGCCTTCGGTGTCAATGGAGAGCTGTTTGCTATTCAGTGCACATGCTGCCTGAGTTTAACACTCATCCTAACAAGATATTGACAATCGTCTCACGTCTGCGATTCTGCGCAGCAACACATGGAGTCAGTCGTGACGTCAGACTGAATGTAAGAGCTCAACTTGATTCATGAAAACCAGGGTGAAATGAGACCTACTGTACTGACAAACTAAAAAAACAGTCATGTCTCATCATATAAATGAGGTAGTGTTGTTTACTCATGCTAGAGAAATGGATTCACAGTTCTGCTCAAGACCAGATTAATTTGACAGTATGCCTATTGGGTGGACAAAATGTAAACGTATTTCATGCAGTATGCACAGCTTTATGTTGTGCCTATAACATGCATTAAACACACCAACATTAACCAAAGCTCATCTCAGAAGACATCAGTTGGTCAATCTGGAGAATCTCTTGACATTTAAGATGATTTTCTTGTGTATTTATATAACTGTTAGCAAAATAATCCACTTTGTAAACATAAACATTTGTAAAGCTGCTTTGTGTCAACATGTATTATGAAATGCTAAACTGTTATAAATAAACTAAACTGAAATGACAGCATGTGTGGCATACTGTCCATTACCATACACAATAATTTCAACGCTTCCCTTAGGTTGGATGAAAAAATAGGACATGGACTGACATCAATACATTACAGTTAAACTCTTCAGCACATATTTTTGCTATGTGAGCTGTATAATTCATCAGACTTCTAAGCATTTTTCTCCTTTGATGGGCATTCATAAAAGAGTATTTGGATTAAATACATTTGTTTTTCACACATTTAAATAGCATTAAAACACATTATATTATAGTCAGTATTTCATAGTGTATTTGCTCAGTGTAATGTTAAAATGTTAAGTTGACTTTTTGAAACAGTAATTGTTGCATAACTTACAATATTAGTATGCTACTCTAATTGTGTTGCTGTTTATCTTTTCAAACTTGTAAAACTTGAAATTATTGTCTGTAATAATCAGCACACCACGGATGCTGTATGAAGTCATCAGGGTAAAAATCACCCACAATGTTCTTTAAACTAGATGCATGAGGATAACTGATCAAAGCTGTAATGCTCAGTTCTCAGATCAGACAGTACTGAGACACATCCAGATCAAATTAATTCCACTACAATAGAGGTGACAAAGAGGTGAAAACAAACCCCAGGATCCCAGCGTGACTTATGCACAGTTCCTCTTACAGGTTTTGTGATCTTCATCTTGTTTGATCAGCTTGATGGAAAAAAATCCAACACACAAGCACTGTGAAAAGCTTTGAAGTGAAGATAATGCATCAGGTCTAATGTGGTATCCAAGAGCAAAAAGCGGGATAGTTTTTCTGTGCAACAATTTTGGCTTGGGGTTCAAAGTGTGTGATTTTCCAAGGGCAGAGAGCATGTGCTGAATGGAAACTAAATGCATTAGACCTGCCTTATTATTTTATATAGAACAAAGGCAATTACTACACAAACCAAATTAATAATGGTTGTGAGCTCATTTTTATAACTAAAAATTACACACCAATACTGCCAGCCATTTACTGATATTCTTTATCTCAAAATGTATTTTTTTTATAAATATGAAAAAAATAAACAGAATTTTGATCAAACCGCATCCAATTATATAAAAAATGTTCATGCAAAATCTAAACCAGTAAAATGTTATATATATATATATATATATATATATATATATATATATATATATATATATTTGAAAAAAATAATGTCATGTTCTCTAAATTAACTGGAAAAGCCATTTATTTATTTGTATGCAAAAAATACACATGCTAATTAACAGCTATATTTACAAACATGTTTCTAAAGATTTTTACATTTTTTCATATAATTCTAGGTATTGAGAAAAAAGTATAATTTCTATATTTGTTTTTGCCTGTATATTATTTATAGTAGCTAGACTAATCATGCTTTTTACTCTTTATGAATGTTTACAGCCAAATAAAAAGTGCATTAAAGTCATTGCAATATTCACAAATGCAGGCAAAATAATATAATTGTGAATATTCAATCTGTCAGTTTAAATAAAGGCATCAGAACAAAAAAGCTAAACAAAAACCAGGCCTCCAGGACTGCAGTGAGTTTACAAGGTCAAATCTCTGTTTATGATCTCACTTCTCAGATATGAAGAGATTCCTCCCATTCCTCAGTGAATTTCTGGAAAATGATTTCATATCACTCAGAAGAAAAACAAACAATTAGAGGCAGATAAATGATGAAAATAGAATGATTTTATGATGCTGCTCAACATCAAATAAAACAACAAATAAAAATATGCAGGGCAGCCAAAAATAAGATCTCAAACCCAAGGCCAGTGTTCTAGAATATTCCAACAATCTGCTAAAGCAAGATAAGTAAAGAGCTGATAAACATTTGGAGTAAACAAACACATTTTACAGGTTACTGGCTTAAAGGGATAGTTCACCCAAAAATGAAAATAACCCCATGATTTACTCACCTTCAAGCCATCCTATGTGTATATGACATTCTTCTTTTAGATGAATTCTATCAGAGTTATATTAAATAATGTCCAGGCTAATCCATGCTTTATAATGGGAGAGGATGATAGCAACAAATATCCATATTTATAAATTGTAAATATGGATATTTTTCTTACACAAACGAATCATGTCGCTTCAGTAGGCCGTAATTAACTGCCCAAAGCCATGTGGACTTTCATTTATAATGGATTGGTGCTTTTTTCTTGGACTTCACATTTTGGGCTACCATCCACTCCCATTATAAAGCATGGATTAACATGGACATTACTTAACTCACATTGTATTCGTCTTAAAGAAGAATGCCATATACACATAGGATGGCTTATGGGTGAGTAAATCATGGGATAATTTTTGGGTGAACTATCCCTTTAATGATGCAGAATTTCACAGTGTGAATGAGATTTTCCAAATCACTTCTCCAAAAAGCATGCTTGTTTGTTATTACACCCTGCAAACATTTCTGCACATTAACTCTTATATTCTGGTAAAAACGCCACTGAATGCTAAACGCTTTTGCTCTGAAAGGCTCTGCCAGACTTAATGACCTTAGCGACCGTGTCCAACCCTGACAAGCGCTGCAGGAGACGGAGGACGTGAGCGAAATGCCACAGCACGTGCTAATGAGTCCACAGCTCCAGTCCGGCCCGAGGATAAAAACAGATTTATTTCACACCATTTTACCATATACAGCACACATCAATAAAACAAAATGTCTTCCTGGGAAATAGGTGGAATGTGACTTCGAGCTGTGAATGCTGAGACACGTGCAAACTTTTCATTTTGCACGTTGGCACAAACTTTTAACTGACTGGATACAAATGAACCTTATTAAGTGTGATTTTCCCTAATTTATTAAGAAGCAAAAAGGCAAGACCTGTCTGTCACATTGGCCACTGTATATAGCAACCAGTTTACAGTTTTGAATAAAAAGTCTAGTTAAACAGAGGAACTGGACAATTGATACATTTTTTTTATTATTCCTGTTCCTAGCTAACAGCCAACTGTAGCTAATTATATTCAAAATGTTTCATGCGAGAACACAAACACAGTAAATATCTAGAGTTTAAAAAAAATTATCAAAGCATACCACTAAATTAACAAGGAAGCATGGTATTTATTTATATGTTTGTTAGTATAAGCCTACAGTATTTATATGCACTACTTCAGCAATACATGCTAATTAAAAGCTTTATTTACAAACATATTTCAACATGATATTAATATATGACAAAATGTGACAACTATCCCCGGACTCTTTTATTCATTATGTAAGCAACCAGTTTGGTGTGGTTTAATGATGATGGTGGTTGAGCCATTAGGACTGATTAAACACAAAAAGAGAGATGAAATCTTATTAGCAGCTCTGGACGAGGCATTTCATTACTGTGAAGCTTCCGTTACTGTCAGAGCCATGCAAATGAGACAGTTACTAAACCAATCTCTGCCAAAATTTGCTTTATTTTCTTGTAACATTCTGCAATAAAACAGCCAACGCTCATTTATACAGTGCTGCTCATATGTCTCAGCAGATCACAGAGAAATTACAGAGGAACAAAGAGGGAGAAACCAGAAATCAGCTGTGGCTTTTGTGGACCAAACATATAATTTACATTTTGACACTGCCATTAAAAAATATCCACTGAAGAGCTCCAAGCAAAAAAACAGTAAACCAGAGCCAAGTAAAAGCAAAAGTCAACAGCTATTAAATGCTTATGCTGAAGCTAAATGACCGTTCTGTTTATACAGGTAACCAGTAACAACAGACATAACTGTATGGACAGATGCAAACACAGATCTTTTCAGAAATTAATATAATAACAAGCAGCAATTACCGGGTTCAAGCGCTTAAGGCTTATTTAAGCATACAAGGAAAAATACATTACATATTATTTAGCAAAGGCTGTACCAACGTAAATCAAATATTAAAAAAGCATTTTTGGCAAATCCAGGTAATTTACCATAGAAATATTATTTTTTAATGCTTATGACTGTTATAGCTAAATATACATTTTTTGATAATTATTGGCTTAGAGAGTCCAGAGAATTGTGTGCAGAGTTTTTTTTTTTTTCAGATTGAGTGAGAAACCTAGGACTAGTTTGCAAAAATAGTTTTTTTTACATCTTCCTAATCATAGAACAAACAGAATGAGGAATGAGGAGTTCTATCACATTACATGAATATCGTGCGAAAAACCGTGCAACGTACAATAATTTATGCTCTTGAAAAATATTATATCACCCCCATTGACTGATTTCTTTCCAATTTTTCTCAGACCTTTGGGTTTGTGAGTCAAACAGTTTCGTTATAGGCATTTTACTAAAAGTGGCCCTGCCCATTTAAAATGTTTTGGCGCTCATTTGCGACAGTAAGTCGAAATTTCAAGAATCTTTCTGCACTGGTTTGGTTCCAGTCAGGCGAAAAAACCTAGGACTAGTTCGCAAAAGTAGGTTTATCAAAAAATGATAAATACCCGAATATTTCAGCAAGTCTCTAGTGAATCTGATGTGTTTTGTCCGGTGTGAGCCAAGGATTCCAACGACATAAGACACTTAAACCTGCGACTAACGGTTTAGGATGTACGTGTGATTTCATACTTTTGATCGCTGTAGTGCCCCCGTCAAGCCTATTGGCCTATTTTACTCACTAAAGCTGCATTTAAAGCTGACTCACCAAAGCTGACAGTTAAATAATCAAAGTCAACTAGTTAGAGTCCATTCAGATTAGTTTCATCTCGAAAATGACATTAATATAAATAGTTCTCTCTCATAAGTCCATGTTGACTTTTCAGCAGAGATCTCCCATCAGAAACCTCTGTTATGATTTGATGCATTCAAACACCCACATGACATACTGTATAAGCCAATAAATCACTTAAAAAATAAATCTGGGGATGTCTGGGAAAACTGAAAGCTGAAAAAGCACTTCAGCCAAGTTAGCGAACATCTGCAGGGTTGTAAACTAGAGCCCGACCGATATATCGGCCGGCCGATATTATCGGCCGATATGAGCTAATTGCATTTAAATCGGCATCGGCGTTTATAACGGCCGATGAAACATGAGAAACAGAGTCTCTTGCTTCACTCATGTTATGAGTGTTGCATAGTTTGCCCACCAGAGGGAGCTCTGCAACTCCCCAGTTGACAACAGCGCCAGAAATCCACTACAGAAGAAAGCTATCAGCCAAGCCACAGGAGGTGCACTCTTTTGACGGTGAGTCTGTCGTTCGTCATGTGAAATGATTGTAGATTTAGTTCATACACTGTATATAAAAACAGTGTGGTAGTTCTAGCTAACGGTCCTATCATTATCACTTCTAAATATTCTGTAACATCACTTACAGCTGCTAATGCATTGCTATATTAGATTAGCAACAAAGCTAATACCATGTTTATCAGTGGAAGAGCGCGAACGTTAATAAGAGGTCAAACTATAACGTTAGCGTTTAACTTATTCTAAATATATCTGCAGATAATATATCTAAATATATCTGCACATAATGACCGCGTAACTGTGGCAGGGGGGCGCGTGTAGTCAATGACTAGAAGTTATGTACAGCGTGCCTCGAAAAAACAACAACTGTTACGTTACTCTAACGCTAATATAGCTTCCTTTTTTAGCAAGCCCCTTAAATGCTTGCTATTAACTTGTTTGAAGGTGGTTCTTCTTAAAATTGACAGCGGTGTGTTCATGACACTAACGTTAACCATTCAACTTCGAATTGATTCCATAATCTTCCGGTAATAGTAGGCAAGACGATGTTTTGATTCAGACTGCACAAAGAGAAGATGTACGGGTCCGTTGTGAATGTGTCTGTGAGAGCAAATAGTGTAGTTACAGTAGCTGCGTCAGAAATGATTAAACCAGAGGGGACATGTAAATAAATGTGAGCTGAACAAGCGCTTTTTTTCTTTTTTACATATTGTTTCAAAGCAACTTTACAGACATAACAGGAAAATGTTGTAATAATATTGTTAAATATAAGTAGGTAATAGGTCATACCTATTGCTTGAAAAATAAAAAAATATATATATTTCTAATTTTTGCCTATGTAGGAGATCCCAGTTTATTATTATTATAATTCTAATGATGACATGAGTAATGATACATGGTGATATTATTAATACACATGCTTATTCTTTCTCTGTCTCTCTTTCTGCCTACAGATGGCTGAAAAAGGTGAATGCTGTAGCAGCAAAGTGTGGGACTACTTCTGCAAATACTTTAACTTTAGTATTATAATTTATTTACAGTACACACACAGACTGTTAAAACCAGCTTCAACTGGAAGAAAGTAAAAGTGTTAAATGTTTAAAACCAGACTGTTTTTTGATCATTTAAAAATATATACTTTTGATGTGCAATTGTTTATTCATTGAGACTGTAATCTAAGGCTTTTTTTTAACATAATCCCTTCTGGAAAATGGTTTATACAGCCCACATACATAGAACAGGCAGATATTTTGCTATTGAATATTGTGTAAGTGCAGTTTATAGGAAATGGGTCTAATATCCAGTTTATTTTTAAAATCAAAATATCGGCTTATAAATCGGCTCTTTTCGAGTTAATATCGGCATCGGCCCCAAAAAATCCATATCGGTCGGGCTCTATTGTAAACACACGGCTTGCATTTTTCCACTCTGTTGCTAACAGATCAAACTCATAAACATGTTTTTGTCAGCAGTGGTCTTGCATTAATTTTTACAGTCAGGCCACAAATGACATCAGGACTGTGAAGTAATCAAGATTTAGCCCAGAGGCCTGTTGTTGATGCTTCCCTCATGTAATCATTTATGTAAGGCTTTTAAAAATGTCTGACCTTATGCAATCTATAATTCTGAGATGAATAATGGCAACACCTAATTTAACTGGGTGTTGCTTTCTGCTAATTTGCTTTTCAATCAATTCTTGAAGTATTAAGATGTCACAGTGTAAGAAAATTATATGAGGGAATGTTTTAATGAACAAAAGATCAATACAATATCTAAATTCGGTACATATATAACTAAAAACGTGCCCATGCACAGACACTTGGCTGGCACAGCACGAGAGCTTCCTCTCTCTCACAAAACAAGATAAACATCTAAGGCACTGGATCAATGCGGGCATGTGGATATATCGATTACATGGAAAGTAGTAAACAGATCCCGGAGACAGCTGCCTGGCAAACACCAGTGAGAAAAAGAGAGGATTTCCAGCATCCCGGATTCTCAAAAGGTCATTTGGGATTTCATGACAATTATGAGGGAGAGCGCTGCCCTGAAAGGCTGTTTTCCAGCAGGCGTCTTGTCAGCTGCCTTTGCAAAACAACAACCGACTAAACTCTGGGAAACATCAAAAATACACTGAATATACTGAACAGAGACAGCAAGATGAGCAGTCAAGAAGACCTTTAAATGTCTCTTAAGAAGTACAATGGGGTGACTGGATAAACATTAATCAGATTTGTTTTTTGACCACTGAAAATGGGTAATATTCAACAATCTGGATATGGAGCCACACTGAGATCCCCATATCTCTGGGTTTGAACCACATAGGTCATTTTTAAGTTGACTAAAAACCATAACCTAAAATCATATTGAAATCATATCTTTAATGGTTCTTGAGTTACAAGCATGCAAATTTGGGGAAAATAATATTAATGATGCAGTTGTTTTGATAGAGGGAAACAAGATATATTTCTAGTTTGAACATAATTTGTTCCTCAGACATTCCTTTTAAACAAAAATAAAGTTTAATCTGTGTGCAAAATGATCCATTTGTCTTTTGATGACTGAAAATATGTGCAATTTAACAATTTACTGCTGGAGCCATCTAGTATGTTTGGAACTGAGCCATACAGGACCTTAAAAAGGAAGATGCCAAATGGAAGGTTTGTTAAGACCCAGTAGGCTATTAAGCTATATTTAACTAATAGGCTATGAAAATATATTTAATGTTTCTTAAATTACAGGCATATAATGCAATAAAGATTTCAAAAGTCAACAGATTTTACTAATAGTCCCATCAATCTCTGTGTAAAAAAGTATCGAATTACTCAGTAAATATTCATCCATGACATTTAAAATTTTGGCTTTCATCCCTATACATGTTTATCTTTCTTCAGATAATTTGTTGCTAAAATCAAAAATGTATACATTTAATATATACCATGATTTTTGGGCACTATACCTGGTGATAATATGCTGTTCTCTGAAGTACATTTATTGAAATACCAAATACAATTAGAAACGATCTGTACCATAATCCGACAACGTCACAGTGTTTTTTTATTAGTCAAGAAATCATGGTTTTGAACTGCACTTTGTGTAATATGGACAATCAATGCAATAGATTCTCCTCTAGGTAACTGAGAGATGCAAAAGTTTTGCTGGCAAAGTTGAGGGGGTGTCAATGTAATTTGCACATAGCGTGGTTTGCACGGTTTCTATAGTAACTCAGCCATGACTAAAAAATATAATCATTTCACCAAAAGGCTGGATAAACTACATTTCTGTTAAGGATAAGCGTGCAGCTGTACTCTTGATAAAGCTGAGTGTTGATCTGTTTTTGGTGGCTGCCAGAGTTCAGTGTGACATCTCTGAACAACTGGGGCATGAGCGAGAGGCGTAGACAGAGGAGGAGGGTGGCTTTAGATCTGTGTGTTCCTCTGCCAAACAACTAGACTGACCTTCAGCCCAGCTGCTAATCACTTCAAAGTCCTTCTCATCAACAAGCAAGACTGAACCACTGTGATTCATCACAGTCATTAGGACGGGCAGCTTTTATGTGGACCACCTCTGGAGAGCAACAAATCATTGGGTTTTCAGTGTGCAAATGGGCTAAATATCCAACTATATCTAACCAATACACAGGAGTAAGAAATTATTACTTTTATTTAGCAAGGATGCATTAAATTGATCAATATTGACAGTAATGACATTTGTAATATAATAGATTCCGATTTCAGAAAAATGCTTTTCTTTTGAATTCTCCATTCATCAAAGAATTCTGAAAAAGAAATGCATCACAGTTTCCACAACTGTTTTCAACACTGATAATAATTAGAAATGTTTCTTAAGCAGTAAATCAGCATATTAGAATGATTTCTGAAGGATCACGTGACACTGAAGACTGGAGGAATGATGCTGAAAATACAGCTTTGCATTACTAAAAAAACTACATCTTATTCAAATAGAAAACATGTAATACAATTTCGCAATATTACAGTATTTACTGTTTTTGATCCATAAATAAATAAATGAATAAATAAACTTAACACCAAACTTTTAGATTTCACATGCTACAACAATGCAACCTGGAATACAAAAATTGTCATGTTTTATATGGTAAATGTTTTATCCATGTCATATTTCTATGGCATTTTTGTAATGGTACTGCAACATGGTATTGAGGAAATGTAGCCAAACATGTGTGAACAGGCGGTTGAGTGTTTTAATTGTGTATCCACATTCCATTTCCCGCAGCACTAATGCTTCCAAACTTGCCCAAACAAAGCAATCATGGGCAAAAATGCACAAGATCAAATATTCCACAACAGAAAACAATAGTGCCTGGCACAAAACTCAGCTCAGCACCTGAGGAAATTCATAATCCCATAAAGGACACCCTATCATCAGCAGCTTTACCCCAAAACACAGACACACTGAGCCTACTGACTGCAAAAGAAACCTCTCAACAGATGAGAGAGAAGAGAAATCTTTGAGTGCGTCATGCATCACACCAGGGAATTGTTGCACCTGGGATTAAATGTGATGCACAACATCAAAACGGCCCCTGACCAGTCAAAAGCACCACAAGGAAAGGAAAATAACAAAGGAGATCTTATTGTAGGCGTTTCTCCAAAACATCAGTGAGATAAATTCAGATTTTTACTTACACCAGAAAGCTGCTTGAAATAAATTTTTGAAATATGTTAAACAAAGGAAATTTACTTGAGTTCTACTCTTTTACTTTCTTAAAGGATTAGTTCACCAAAAATGAACATTTGCTGAAAATGTACTCACTCCAAATGTAGAAATGTAGCATTACATGTCTTGCTCTTCAATAGATACTCTGCAGTGAATGGGTGCCACCAGAATGAGAGTCCAAACAGCTGATAAAACCATTAAAAAAAAAAAAAAAAATCGCAATAATCGCAATAATCCACACCAATCCAGTTCATCAGTTTACATCTTGTAAAGTGAAAAGCTGCGTAATTGTAAGAAACATTCATACTGTAGTTCCTTCATACGAGTCCTTTATCCATGAGATTGCTTTCTCCAGTAAAAGTCATCTGAATCAGGAGAGAAATATGCACAGATCAAGCACTGTTTACTAGACAAAATAATCCAAAACTAATATATCTGTAGATTTTGATGTGAGAGGATAACACAGGATGGACTTTTTCACTGGAGGAAATGTTATTATGGATCATAGACTAGAAGTAATGGTTTTAAGTTAAAACTCCTTAATGAGAAGTTTGATTCTTACAAACATGCAGTTTTTCGCTTAACAAGATATCAACTGATGGACTGGACAGAAATTATGTAATGCTACATTTTCTACAAATCTTTTCTCATGAACAAACAAACCCATCAAATCTTGGATGTCCTGAGTGTGAGTACATTTTAATCAAATTTTTCATTATCTTGTAAACTATTCATTTAAAACACAGTGCTGGTCATATCAAGTCACACCTTACATTTTTTAGTAAATATGCTGATTAATGTTTTTCAGTAATGTTTTTCAGTAATCTCACATACATGTTACAGCTTGATACTCTTACCGTATGTTTATTCTGTTGCATCATTTAGTTACATTTGCATTTCTCCCCACGACGTTTAGGAGAAACATCAGACACAAGTCCCAGTCCACTGCTCTACATGTCACTTTTTAGGCACGATTTGTTTAGTTTTTGAATATACTTGAACTGTTAAAAGGCACATCATTAAAACAAAAAATACGAGTTCACATATCACACCTAAACACGCTTGGAAAACGAAATAAGAACTAGCTACTAAATTAGTTAAAAATGCCTATCCATATACAGCTATGATTCGCGAACCCCAAACTGACTCAAATGACTCGCGAACCCGCTTTGAACTCCCGAACTGACTCAAATGATTCGCGAACCTGCTACGAACTCCCGAACTGATTCAAATGATTCGCGATCCCCAAACTGACTCAAATGATTCGCGAACCCGCTTTGAACTCCCGAACTGACTCAAATGATTCGCGAACCCACTACGAACTCCCGAACTGATTCAAATGATTTGCGATCCCCAAACTTATTCAAATGATTCGCGATCCCGCTCCGAACTCCCGAACTGACTCAAATGATTCGCGAACCCGCTCCGAACTCTCGAATTGATTCAAATGATCCGCGAAGCCGCTCCGAACTCCCGAACTGATTCAAATGATTTGCGATCCCCAAACTGACTCAAATGATTCGCGAACCCGCTCCGAACTCCCTACCTGACTCAAATGATTCGCGATCCCGCTCCGAACTCCCAAACTGACTCAAATGATTCGTGATCCCCAAACTGACTCAAATGATTGGCGATCCCGCTACGAACTCCCGAACTGATTCAAATGATTCGCGATACCCAAACTGACTCAATTGATTCGCGAACCCGCTTTGAACTCCCGAACTGACTCAAATGATTCGCGAACCCGCTACGAACTCCCGAACTGACTCAAATGATTCACGAACCCGCTACAAACTCCCGAACTGATTCAAATGATTCGCGATCCTGCTCCGAACTCCCGAACTGAATCAAATGATTCGCAAACCCACTCCGAACTCTCAAACTGATTCAAATGATCCGCGAAGCCGCTCCGAACTGCCGAACTGATTCAAATGATTTGCAATCCCCAAACTGACTCAAATGATTCGCGAACCTGCTCTGAACTCCCGAACTGACTCAAATGATTCGTGATCCCGTATTGAACTCCCAAACTGACTCAAATGATTCGCGATCCCGATCCGAACTCCCGAACTGACTCAAATGATTCACAATCTGAAGTTCCCATCCAAATCAAATGACACCGCCACTGGCAGTGTGAAAGTGCAAAATCTAGCGACCCGGGAACAATTGCCGGAGCACTTTACCCGTTTATTTGCCGGAATGGCAGTGTGAAAGGGGCTTAAAGCTCTTGCAGCAGCTCAACACTGGTTTTCTCTGAGGTAGTCAGATCACATCAGATTGTGGTTAATCTTGCAGATCATGACTATATGCATTCATAAATGCATTTGAATACACCGAATAATGCAGTGAAAGAACGCACTCAAAATGCACACGCGTCACGCGCACTTCATCATGTAACTTTACATTAGCCTAGATGCGTGCACTTGTAGGCACGATTTGCTTAGTTTTTGAATATACTTGATACTGTTAAAAGGCACCATCATTAAAACAAAAAATACGACTTCACATATCGGACCTAAACACGCGTGGAAAACGTAATTAGAACTAGCTACTAAATTATTTAAAAATGCATCCATATAAAGCTATGATTCACAAACCCCAAACTGACTCAAATGATTCGCGAACCCGCTTTGAACTCCCAAACTGACTCAAATGATTCGCGAACCAGCATATGTGCCAGTGTTTAAATGTCTGTAGAGAAACAGAACTCTACTGTAATATCAATGTGGATGTTTTAATTACTTTTCTCACTCGTTTTAAACAACAGCGTTAAGTTTCATCCAACTTCAGTTTATTTCCAGGTTTAAATTATTTTTGATTCTCTTTTAAGAAATCTTTGACCAGACTGCTATTGCTTCATTTTGACTTCCCACCTTTAAAAAATGTGGTTATTTTTCATTCATAAACGCTGGCCTTCGTTTGTGGACTCAATTTTAATAAAACCAGCAGAGATAATATGACTGTAGACTCTAGATTTGTTCCTGCAGGATTATATAGATTTACATTTCAGATTTAAAATACAGCTACAATTTGTAATAATACATGTGAAGTGATTCAGGGATGTTACAGTTTTTATCAAATGCTTACACATTAAATCTTTACTTACAGATTACAAATTCTGAAAGCTGTCACTCAAACAGAATTACACACCAAATCTGCAAAACCATGCACTTATTTATCAGCCTTCGACTCAGTTTTCATAATTTCATAAAACACTTTTTTTTTTGCAAAACACAACACAATTGTATATGCAATGAACACAAATGTAACAGTAATTATAACATTATGGCAAAGGTATTTTCAAATGTTTTCTTTTGAGACGTGTTTGTTATATTTTGAATGTGGTGCTTCATTTTGCAAGCGATGTGAGGCATTTTGCATTTTGTGTGTGCAATTCTTGGATTTGTGTGAAAAGTTTTGAAAAAAAGAGGCAAAGTTTTAATAAAAATGTCAATAAAATTGCATTTAAAATCTGAATTAAATGATGTTCATGCATTGTGTATGTATACATATATATATATATATATATAGAGAGAGAGAGAGAGAGAGAGAGAGAGAGAGAGAGAGAGAGAGAGAGATACGTACACACAAGCTGTAAATCATCAAGGAATCACTATATTTAATGATCCCTGATTCTGGATCTTGTATTTTTTCAATAGTAGCCTACACTCTTAGAAAAAAGGGTTCATCGGGGTTCTATATAGAACCATAGGGTTCTTTACTCAACTCCAAAGAACCTTTTATGCTAAAAAGGTTCTACAATGACAAGAAAGAACCCAGATTTTTGGAGAAAAACTGAAATGGCACTCTTCGTGTGATATTGATTAACTACATAAAATGATATAAATATATACATTTTCTAACCTCCATATCTTGAATTTTGTGATCATTCACATGCATTCATAAATGCATTTGAATACACCGAATAATGCAGTGAAAGAACGCACTCAAAATGCACACTGAATCAAATGATTCGCGAACCCGCTCCGAACTGCCGAACTGACTCAAATGATTCGCGATCCCCAAACTGACTCAAATGATTCGCGGTCCCGCTTTGAACTCCCGAAACTGACTCAAATGATTCGCGAACCCGCTACGAACTCACGAACTGATTCAAATGATTTGTGATCCCCAAACTTATTCAAATGATTCGCGATCCCGCTCCGAACTCCCAAACTGACTCAAATGATTCGCGATCCCCAAACTGACTCAAATGATTCGCGGTCCCGCTTTGAACTCCCGAAACTGACTCAAATGATTCGCGAACCCACTACGAACTCCCAAACTTATTCAAATGATTCGCGATCCCGCTCCGAACTCCCGAACTGACTCAAATGATTCGCGAATCAGCATATATGCCAGTGTTTAAATGTCTGTAGAGAAACAGAACTCTACAGAACTCTACTGTAATATCAAAGTATATGTTTTAATTACTTCTCTTACTCGTTTTAAACAACAGCGTTAAGTTCCATCCAACTTCAGTTTATTTCCAGGTTTAAATTATGTCTGATTCTCTTTTAAGAAATCTTTGACCAGACTGCTATTGCTTCATTTTGACTTCCCACCTTTAAAAAATGTGGTTATTTTTTATTCATAAATGCTGGCCTTCGTTTGTGGACTCAATTTTAATAAAACCAGCAGAGATAATATGACTGTAGACTAGATTTGTTCCTGTAGGATTATATAGATTTACATTTCAGATTTAAAATACAGCTACAATTTGTAATAATACATGTGAAGTGATTCAGGGATGTTACAGTTTTTATCAAATGTTTACACAATAAATCTTTACTTACAGATTACAGATTCTGAAAGCTGTCACTCAAACAGAATTACACACCAAATCTGCAAAACCATGCACTTATTTATCAGCCTTCGACTCAGTTTTCATAATTTCATAAAACACTTTTTTTGCAAAACACAACACAACTGTCTATGCAATGCACACAAATGTAACAGTAATTATAACATTATGGCAAAGGTATTTTCAAATGTTTCTTTTGAGACGTGTTTGTTATATTTTGAATTTGGTGCTTCATTTTGCAAGCGATGTGAGGCATTTTGCATTTTGTGTGTGCAATTCTTGGATTTGTGTGAAAAGTTTTGAAAAAAAGAGGCAAAGTTTTAATAAAAATGTAAATAAAATTGCATTTAAAATCTAAATTAAATGATGTTCATGCATTGTGTGTATGTGTATATATATATGTATATATATATATATATAGGTTTATTGGGGATCTATATAGAACCATAGGGTTCTTTACTCAACTCCAAAGAACCTCTTATGCTAAAAAGGTTCTTTAATGACAAGAAAGATCCCAGATTTTTGGAGAAAAACTGAAATGGCACTCTTCGTGTGATATTGATTAACTACATAAAATGATATAAATATATACATTTTCTAACCTCCATTTTTAGGCACGATTTGTTTAGTTTTTGAATATACTTGATACTGTTAAAAGGCACATCATTAAAACAAAAAATACGAGTTCACATATCACACCTAAACACGCTTGGAAAACGTAATTAGAACTAGCTACTAAATTAGTTAAAAATGCCTATCCATATAGTACAGCTACGATTCGCGAACCCCAAACTGACCCAAATGATTCGCGAACCCGCTTTGAACTCCCGAAATGACTCAAATGATTCGCGAACCCGCTACGAACTCCCGAACTGATTCAAATGATTCGCGATCCCCAAAACTGACTCGAATGATTCGCGAACCCGCTTTGAACTCCCGAAACTGACTCAAATGATTCGCGAACCCGATACGAACTCCCGAACTGACTCAAATGATTCACAAACCCGCTACAAACTCACGAACTGATTCAAATGATTCGCGACCCCGCTCCGAACTCTCGAACTGAATCAAATGATTCGCGAACCTGCTCCGAACTGCCGAACTGACTCAAATGATTCGCGATCCCCAAACTGACTCAAATGATTCACGGTCCCGCTTTGAACTCCCGAAACTGACTCAAATGATTCGCGAACCCGCTACGAACTCCCGAACTGATTCAAATGATTTGTGATCCCCAAACTTATTCAAATGATTCGCGATCCCGCTCCGAACTCCCGAACTGACTCAAATGATTCGCGAACCAGCATATATGCCAGTGTTTAAATGTCTGTAGAGAAACAGAACTCTACTGTAATATCAAAGTATATGTTTTAATTACTTCTCTTACTCGTTTTAAACAACAGCGTTAAGTTTCATCCAACTTCAGTTTATTTCCAGGTTTAAATTATGTCTGATTCTCTTTTAAGAAATATTTGACCAGACTGCTATTGCTTCATTTTGACTTCCCACCTTTAAAAAATGTGGTTATTTTTCATTCATAAACGCTGGCCTTCGTTTGTGGACTCATTTTAATAAAACCAGCAGAGATAATATGACTGTAGACTAGATTTGTTCCTGTAGGATTATATAGATTTACATTTCAGATTTAAAATACAGCTACAATTTGTAATAATACATGTGAAGTGATTCAGGGATGTTACAGTTTTTATCAAATGCTTACACATTAAATCTTCACTTACAGATTACAGATTCTGAAAGCTGTCACTCAAACAGAATTACACACCAAATCTGCAAAACCATGCACTTATTTATCAGCCTTCGACTCAGTTTTCATAATTTCATAAAACACTTTTTTTTTGCAAAACACAACACAACTGTCTATGCAATGCACACAAATGTAACAGTAATTATAACATTATGGCAAAGGTATTTTCAAATGTTTTCTTTTGAGACATGTTTGTTATATTTTGAATGTGGTGCTTCATTTTGCAAGCGATGTGAGGCATTTTGCATTTTGTGTGTGCAATTCTTGGATTTGTGTGAAAAGTTTTGAAAAAAAGAGGCAAAGTTTAAATAAAAATGTCAATAAAATTGCATTTAAAATCTGAATTAAATGATGTTCATGCATTGTGTGTATGTGTGTGTGTGTGTGTGTGTGTGTATATATATATATATATATATATATATATATACTGTAAACTGTAAAACTGTAAATCATCAAGGAATCACTGTATATTTAATTAATCCCTGATTCTGGATCTTGTATTTTTTCAATAGTACACTCTTAGAAAAAAGGGTTTATTGGGGATCTATATAGAACCATAGGGTTCTTTACTCAACTCCAAAGAACCTCTTATGCTAAAAAGGTTCTTTAATGACAAGAAAGATCCCAGATTTTTGGAGAAAAACTGAAATGGCACTCTTCGTGTGATATTGATTAACTACATAAAATGATATAAATATATACATTTTCTAACCTCCATATCTTGAATTTTGTGATCATTCACATGCATTCATAAATGCATTTGAAAACACCGAATAATGCAGTGAAAGAACGCACTCAAAATGCACAAGCGCACTAGTATGACTTCATGTAACTTTACATTAGCCTAGATGCGTGAACTTTTTAGGCACGATTTGTTTAGTTTTTGAATATACTTGATACTGTTAAAAAGCACAGCATTAAAACAAAAAATACGAGTTCACATATCACACCTAAACACGCTTGTTAAACGTAATTAGAACTAGCTACTAAATTAGTTAAAAATGCCTATCCATATAGTACAGCTACGATTCGCGAACCCCAAACTGACTCAAATGATTCACGAACCCGCTTTGAACTCCCGAAATGACTCAAATGATTCGCGAACCCGCTACGAACTCCCGAACTGATTCAAATGATTCGCGATCCCCAAAACTGACTCGAAATATTCGCGAACCCGCTTTGAACTCACGAAACTGACTAAAATGATTCGCGAACCCGCTACAAACTCCCGAACTGACTCAAATGATTCCCAATCCCGCTACAAACTCACGAACTGATTCAAATGATTCGCGATCCCACTCCGAACTCTCGAACTGAATCAAATGATTTGCGAACCCGCTCCGAACTGCCGAACTGACTCAAATGATTCGCGATCCCCAAACTGACTCAAATGATTCGCGGTCCCGCTTTGAACTCCCGAAACTGACTCAAATGATTCGCGAACCCGCTACGAACTCCCGAACTGATTCAAATGATTTGTGATCCCCAAACTTATTCAAATGATTCGCAATCCCGCTCCGAACTCTGGAACTGACTCAAATGATTCGCGAACCAGCATATATGCCAGTGTTTAAATGTCTGTAGAGAAACAGAACTCTACTGTAATATCAAAGTATATGTTTTAATTACTTCTCTTACTCGTTTTAAACAACAGCGTTAAGTTTCATCCAACTTCAGTTTATTACCACGTTTAAATTATGTCTGATTCTCTTTTAAGAAATCTTTGACCAGACTGCTACTGCTTCATCTTGACTTCCCACCTTTAAAAAATGTGGTTATTTTTCATTCATAAACGCTGGCCTTCGTTTGTGGACTCAATTTTAATAAAACAAGCAAAGATAATATGACTGTAGACTAGATTTGTTCCTGTAGGATTATATAGATTATATACAGATTTAAAATACAGCTACAATTTGTAATAATACATGTGAAGTGATTCAGGGATGTTACAGTTTTTATCAAATGCTTACACATTAGCCTAAATCTTCACTTACAGATTACAGATTCTGAAAGCTGTCACTCAAACAGAATTACACACCAAATCTGCAAAACCATGCACTTATTTATCAGTCTTCGACTCAGTTTTCATAATTTCATAAAACACTTTTTTTTTTGCAAAACAACACAATTGTCTATGCAATGAACACAAATGTAACAGTAATTAACATTATGGCAAAGGTATTTTCAAATGTTTTCTTTTGAGACGTGTTTGTTATATTTTGAATGTGGTGCTTCATTTTGCAAGCGATGTGAGGCATTTTGCATTTTGTGTGTGCAATTCTTGGATTTGTGTGAAAAGTTTTGATAAAAAAGAGGCAAAGTTTTAATAAAAATGTCAATAAAATTGCATTTAAAATCTGAATTAAATGATGTTCATGCATTGTGTGTATATATATATATATATATATATATATATATATATATATACACACACACAATGCATGAACATCATTTAATATGTCAACATTTGATCAACATTTGATATATATATATACGTACACACAAACTGTAAATCATCAAGGAATTATGTGCCCAGTGACAGTGAGCGGTGGTTTCAGACATTACAGTGTCACACTCGCACTGACTCTTATTCTGCCTGAAAGAATGAAAAGACCGAGCTGAAGGTGGAGCGATTCGACCAATCAGATGAAAGCAGCGTTTCAGCTCCTCCCAACAGTGCGAATGAAATATTAAAGCCATAAACCGAAATGATCAAAACGTACACGTACAACTGTCTTGTCCGTGTTCTCTCACTTGAATCCTCTTGAGTCTTGAGTCTCTTGACCGTCTGCAAGCCCCGCCTTGTTCACGCAGTGATTGACGTGGCGGGAGGGGGCGGAGACGTAATCGGCTCGGAATGCATTTTCAATGTGCACATTGAATTTTGCTACATTCATTGCGGGACACTGAATGAAAATGCAATCGTAAGCGTCTTGACTGTGAGTGTAAATGCAATTAAGAAAAATAACATTTGAATGATAATTTTGCCACAGTTTTTTGTAATTTTGCAACTTATAAAGCATTAAAATTAGTATTCATTTTACATATTAAAGTGTATGTGTATGAATGAGTATTAGTGTATGAAATGGCAAATTTTCACCAAACATTGCACAAATGTATTGGAAAATATAAATGTAAATACAGAAATGCATTGCCATTTTAAATACTGCATTGTCATTTTGCATATTACATTCCAAATTGAATATTGCTACCCATATGCTTCCATATGATTCGCTGTCCCAAAGGCAGGTCATAATGTCTAAAGACATGTATTTTTGTGATAAATACCAGGCGGTAGGGACGTTTTATGACTGGTATTCCAAAAGTAATCGCTTGCAGTGATGCAGCGTTGGAGGTCAGAGAAGAGGAAATGAGAAAATAAAAAATAAACACTTATTTATACAGACCACAGAAAACCCTGTGATATCAGACTCATAGAGTCAGATACAAAATATTTATAAAAATATATACAGATAATTTAACTGACTGAATTGTTGCAACTGATTTCCTATTGAACTGTCACGAAATGAATTGCAGTGGTCAAATCATTTAAGTAGACTAATAAATTTACACCTTACAGAGGACAGGACACATATACAGCTGTAGAGATAACGTTTTCGTTATTAACAGAATTTTAGATTTAGATTAGTTTCCATATTTGTCTAGATCAACTTAAAATAAAGAAAATAAAGATTTAGAGCCAGTAATTATTATTATTATTATTATTATTATTATTAGTAGTAGTAGTAGTAGTAGTATTTATTTATTTATTTGCTTATATGTGTGAAAATTAGCTAGCAGGAAACAAAAGAAAATAGAGATTTAGAGCCAATACATTTTTGCTTAGCCTATGTGAAAATTAGCTAGCAGGCTTATTAAGTTATATTTTCCTACACTCTAAAAAACTCTAAAAAGTTGTTTACTGCACCCATTATCTATCTTTTGGTGGAACTAAAACAGAAGATCTAAGACACAATCCATGTGAATGCAGATATCTCAGAATAAACCCATTTGCAGCGATACAAGACCATTCTGTCAGGGTTTATTTTGCTATAATGACTGGCTGACTTAACATAATCCTTTACATAGTCTGCAGTCTTTCTATTGTCTCTAACTCAAACCTTTATAAAAGCTTAGTTATTTGATGTCTGTTAGTAATGGTGGCATGGACAGCAATTTAAGCATTGTGTTTGAGCACATCCTGTCTGAGCACTTGCTTTAAGAGCTCTTCTTTGAGCTGAGAGCATTTTGGCCTTCATTAGCAGCCTTTCATCTGCCAGGTGAGAGATGCATGGCTGCAAAAACTGATCCTTTTTTTTTCTTTCTTTTTTTAAATGAACAATTACTGTAATGTGCTTTCTAAATCTATGACAGTAAACAACCTCTTGATTTCTGTGCTAGCTAATGTTCAGTTTTGGTGTGGCCAGTGACTTTGTGCATGTGCATGACTTTGTTGTTTTGGTGCCTTGATTTGTTTAGAATATATATTAGTTGAGAAAGCAGAGTTTCTGAGAATCAGGCTCTTAGTTTAGTTTCACATTCAGCTGTAGTGTTTTGATGAGACAAAAGATGCTCAAAATATATTTTTTATCTCTCTAAATGAGGCATGAATGTTTAGCTGTAATCATTTCCTAGTGCAATAACCTCCTTTCACAAAATGATATCAAAATCTTTATTGAGTTTCTTAGGAACAGTATAAAGTTTTAATCAGAAATGTAGATCTTCTGAATTTGTCCAGAAAACTAAAGAAAGCTACAGGCTGAATCATACATGAGTCCCAAAAATCACAAAAAAAAAAAAAAAAAGGAGTAAAAACTGTTTTTTTAATTCGACCAATTTTTTTTAAAAATTTTTTTAATCTTGGTTAATTTCAACATTTTAGTTTAGGTTAATGAATGCATTAACTAACATTATTTAATGGGACCTTATTGTAAAATGTTACCAATGTTTTTAATCTGATGTGAATGAAAACAGATGTCCGTTCAGTAATGTATTTCACATTATCTGAAGTAACAGTCATATTTTCACAACTCACGTTTTACATAGTTTTTTGTAAACCGGAAATAATTTGAAAGACCTTTTGCTGGATAAATGATCAACACACACAACTGTATTTCTGTCATCATTTCATTCACATCACATTAAATATGACATCCACCCAGTTCAAGGTCCACTGCGGTTTAGTTAATACAAATATTAATATAATTAAGATGAATGTCAGTGATAGTACACGTATGTCTCTTCTGTAAACTAGTAAAGGAATAGCTCAGCCAAAAATAAATATTATCTGAAAATTTACTCATCTTCAGGTCATCCAAGATGTAGATGAGTTTGTTTTTTCATCAGAAAACTGATTTGGAGAAATGTAGCATTCTACCTCATCCATTATTAAGACTTTAACTTCTCCAGTGATAAATTCATCTGATCTGAATCAGGAGAGAAATATGCACAGATTGAGCGAAAACGGTTCGAAACAAACATGTGGGTGGATTTTGATGTGAGATAACCACTCATTTCAAATTCACTTTTTCACTGGAGGAAGTGTTATTGTGGAGTTATAGTTTAGCTGGAAGCAACAGTTTAAAGTTAAACATCTTAACGATGGATTTCTTATAAACACACAGCTTTTCACTTCACTGTATATTATCTGATGGACTGGAGTGGAGTAGGTTACTTGTGGATTATTATGATGTTTTTATCAGCTGTTTAGACTCTCATTCTGACGGCACCCATTCACTAAAGAGGATCCATTGGTGAGCAAGTGATGCAATGCTACATTTCTCTAAATCTGTTCCCATAAACAAACTCATTTACATCTTGGATGGTCTGAGAGTAAATACATTTTCAGCACATTTTAATATTTGGGTTAACTACTCCTTTAAATTCCCAGGCGAGTCTTTCTTTATCTCAGACGCAGTTGGAAGACACCGTTCCCCGTCCATCTTCTGTATATAATGTAGACTAGAATAATGACAAATGTTGCTAAAGTCGTTCCAAACACACCGCTGCTCAACCATCTCCTGTAAAACACAAAACAATCACAGTACTTCTCTAAATAACGACATTTTGATTTTGAGTTTTGGATGCACTCTGCCTTCAACAATAAATTCACTTTTAGTGCCATTGAGGGCAACAGCTTGATATCTAAACTCTCCTTGTTTGACTTTCTATCTTTCATTTCTGCCTCAAAACAAAGCCGAACATGACATGCGAGCTTCATAAACAAAAGCGACCTCCGTGAAGCATTGCTTCGATCTGTGATCTCTCTCTCGGAGGGTAAACAGCCGGCTGTGGGTGGACGAGGCTTGTGTATAAACCATGAGACAGCGGCAGGTGTTGTCCACAGAAGGGCTGCTTTGAGATGGGCCGACATCACGGGTCATATTTTTGGGTGCTTTTGAGTTTTAAACCTCATCAGTATTCGAATAAACACCACCAACATGTCTAAACACAGATGCCACACTCTCTGACTGTAATTATGTGGCCTTGTGATTAGAGTATACCATTCAAAGCTGCTTTCCAGGCAGGCAGATGAAAACACTTTAGGGAGATTTCTGACGATTAATCGTGAACTATCTTTGAAAAGATCCAGTTGGGTCTCTCAAGTGACTCTTTCCTGTTTAGATGAACGGGAATAGCCCGTAACTCTTCCCTAAACATTTACAGAAAGCCTATGACTAAGCAATATTTTGTTTACAGCCCACAGAGTGACTTCTATCTAAGCATGCTTTGATGCAAACTACAGTCTTTAAATAAATAGGAGAAATTACAAATACTGTGACGCAGATGATGACACTTTTCCAGGTGTGAAATGCAGAAACAGAGATCTCTACGGGGGGAATCTGTGTGACGCATTCACTTTGATTATTTCCTCTCTATCTTTAAAGAGGATAAACTCTGACTGCCAATAAATCCACTTCAGGAAAACAGAACCTTATTGACACTGTGTTTAAGAATAAATTTCATCAGAAAATGTTTTCGGTGTTATAAATCAGTAAAACAAGCAAGTGATCCGATTCATTTAAGAGAATCAGTTCAGATGAGTCATTTCAATGAACAGGTTCAGTTGATATACTTGGAAGAGAATACCAACTTTAATATAGTATAGTATATAGTACTGTATATGCCAACTATTTGTACACAAAACAGGAATGAATAGTTGCATGACCTTTCCACATTTGCCAGTGTTTGCTCTGTTGTGTATTGCACGTTTAGGCAAATGCAGAAGGTCATCTGGGGATTCCATGCATACAGACTATTTGCATACTGTACACAGTACACATACTGCATGGAAAGCTGTATCCCACAATGCACTGCGATTGACTTCTTGCATTTCCAAAAACTGAGAGTAAGCTGGTTTTTATTTATTTATTTAATTGTTAGTTTGTTTATTTATTTGGTCTACCGATAATTTATTTTGTATACAAATTTGGTTAATATAATATGGTTTTATTTACAAGAACTAATTGCTGAATTAAATTGCATTGGATAGTATTTTATACACGGTTTCCAAAAAAAAAAAAAAAAAAGCAATATACAGTATTGTATATACAGTAAAAGCGTCATAACATATCCCTCATAATCTAGTAAAATCAAAATGTAGTTGCCTCAAACTATCTTCAATCTGTTTTGGTGTCTTGTGTCCTGATGCCCTCTAGTGGTTTTCTAGGGAACTCCTGACACAAGACAGTACTCAAGTCTTATTTCTGTAATGACAGCAGATATGAATATTGAAAAACCTGAACCGGAAGGAGACTTACATGCTGATGTAACTGGCAGAGCTCTGAGTATCTGACATCAGGACCAGAGGCGGTGCAGAGACAGGGCCTGGGAGGAAAAACACCTTCATCAAATAGGGTTTATTGATAAATGCATCAGATATTATGATTTAGCAAAAAGATAGAAAAAAAATATAGCATCATTTTATAAATCAATATAATGCATTTAGATATACATCATAATCCATTAAATATTTTCATAAATAGCTTTTACCAAAGTTACAAACATAAATGTGCATTATATACAGTATAGTCATCTAATCGACAAAATATAAATAAATGAATATATTTATGTTCATGCCATATTCAGCCTGGTAGGCCATATTATATTTGTATATGTTCTTGTACATAATTATATTTAATTATTCCGTAGTTATATTATTTAAATAAATTGTATATTCTTTTTTATTATATATTATAATTTAGAAAAATATGATACATGTAATAACATTTATATTTGATAATTTTTATAAAGCATTACAAAAGTACTTATAATTATAATCCATTAATAAATTCACCTATATTCACTATACAATATATAGTAATAATAATCTATAGCATATAGTAATAATAATAGTAATAATAATGTAATCCTAGTCATATAAATATATTGTTTATAATCATATTTATTTATTATGTTATTACATATTACACATTTTATATTATGATTTAGAAAAAAAAAACAAATTAATTTTATTTTATAAAGTATTATAAAAGTACTTCTAAATCATCTCATAAATACCTGTTACCATGATTATACAGTACATAGAAATTCCCCTTTCATATAGTCAAATAATCCTAATTACTGACAAATTATATAAATAAATATAAAAATATATTTGTGTTTATGCCAAATATATTTGTGCATATACTTGTGTATATAATTATATATTTATTATTATATTATTATTATTGTTATATATTGTTATATTATATAAACAAATTATGTTACATATTACAATTTACATATATATATATATATATATATATATATATATATATATATATATATATATATATATATATATATATATAATTTTATGAAGCATTATAAAAGTATTTAGGCTTTTAGATATGACAATTTCTATTTTAATATTAGGATGCTTTAGAGCATTTGTGAGATTTCAAGACTATAACTGTACATTGCTTATCACAAAATAAAATTACCCATAACAAAACTTATGTTCTTGGAGCACAAGAGTCCCTGCGATTGTTCAAAACAAGTACATAAGAAGTAGTGTTTGCCATTGTCTGTCATGTTTTCCAGCTGGAGCGATCCAGACCTGGAAAAAAAAGCACTTATTGAAGATCTTGAAACACTTTTCACAGCCTCTGTCAAAGACTGAACTGTACATGGAGATTTAACCATGGTAAAAGGTGTATCTGGATCTCCTGTCTTCCTTCGGTTGAGACGAGCAGAGCACATTGGGTCGTCTGTTTGCTCCCGCTGTTCCAGTCAACCAGCAGAGTCGAGTTCTTGCTGACAGACACCGACAAACTGACGTTACCTGCTGAAGACGCAAACGCACACTCACACACTGATATATTGACAACCTGTCTCTAAACGAGTCCCATCTCACAACACTTACCCACACAACTCTCGCTCCGTAAAGAACAAGAGAATCCTAGAAGGAAAAAGGTGACAATAAATGATGACAAAGTCGTCATTTCTTCCCTGTGTTTGTCAGCGACTTCATCCCAGTCGTGTGTACCTGCAAATTAGGCATATTGACAGAGCAATATACCGCAGAGACCCTTGCACACTCTCTCTAGGGTACTTACCAGGCAGAAATAGAGCCGGTAAGCACTTGTGAGGGGATGGAGAATTATCTGGAGAGCTTTCTAGAAGATCTCTCATTCTGTGAAGTGCAGAGCG
Source organism: Carassius carassius (assembly GCF_963082965.1). Taxonomy (NCBI): domain Eukaryota; kingdom Metazoa; phylum Chordata; class Actinopteri; order Cypriniformes; family Cyprinidae; genus Carassius; species Carassius carassius. The sequence goes on from NC_081799.1 coordinate 23,708,584, forward strand.
TTTCCTGTAATACTGTACAACGAGCTTCTAAAATGCTCATTTTCAGGCCTTGCTGAGATTTTCCAAGAGAGGCTCATGTTTTTATAATTTTGTATTTTATTTTGCTAGTTAGTGGTGGTTGATTATTACTCTAGACATTACAGTAAGTGTTACACTTTAACTGAATGGAACTGTATTAATGTATAGACTTTGATGTGAATTTCTTGGACTTGGGTTAATAGACATCAATAATCAACTCATATTTCACAAGAAAAACATTTTCTTCAGAAACTATATAAATCTAATAATAAAAAAAAAAAACGTGTGTTGTAAGTGTGCATTTGATCTGACAAGGAATAAAAAGTGCAGTGCATTTTGGGATTGCTCTCAGAGGTCCACGCTGCATTAATTGTGGGTATGGAAAGTCTCTGTCCTGTCTGTGTAATGAGATCTGCTGACACCATGGAGATCACTGACTGAGAGGAGCCACTGTTTAACCTGCAGCTGCTCTCATGAGACGCATGTGCAGCTTTTTATTTCATATTTCTCTGTATGCATGTGTGAATGAGTGTTTCCTGCAGGTCTGGGGCTCTTTAACCTGATTCACAATGAGGGAACACCACAGCACATCATTTTCTTTTCAAACAATCAGTTTATCTGAAAATATAACAGCAATAAAGAACATAAATGTTTTATTCATGTAACTGTGACATGAAGAGCTGCCAGATGTATAAAACTAGTTAAAACTAGAAATAGGAACATTTAAAAAAAAATTTAAAACATTGTTATAAATAAATTAATAAAGCCCCGTAAGAGCATAACCTTCATATTAGTTCATATTATATTCTAATTCAATGCTTAAAATTAGAATAATACAAGCATAAATTAATAATAACCTTGGTTTATTTATTTATAAATCAATACACTATTTAATAATATCTGACAGCATACTTAATAATTCATCATATTTAGACATTAAATCATGGTTAATAACAAATAATATCTAATAATCAATCTTATTTTCTTACAATTAATTAATTTATTATTTCAAGTGAAATTATTGTAGTTATATTTAACACTAATAAATATATTACATATTTAATCATTCTCTCTCTCTCTCTCTCTCTCTCTCTCTCTCTCTCTCTCTCTCTCTCTCTCTCTATATATATATATATATATATATATATATATATATATATATATATATATATAAAGTTAATTCATTTTATATAATCTTAAAATAATATTTAAATTTAATTTGTCATCTCATTTTGGTTTTGCTTAATTAAAATATTAAGATCATGCTGTGCAGCATTCAATTTTGGCCAAAAACCTAGCAATATATAATAATAAAATAATAATAAAATCTATGTATGATTAAAATCTAATTTAAGAATCATACAAAATAATAATAATAATAATAAAATATATATATAAAAAAAATACAATGCAAATGTTCTCCACCAGCTGGCGCTCTTGCTGTACACATGCTAGTCAAACCCACAAAAGAATTTTACAGTTTCATTTAATTCAGTATTCATATCTAATCATATTACACTTTTACATATATCTACCAATGAATACATAAAATATGTAGATAATTCGGAAAAATAGAAAACTATGCATACAAATATGCATAGAAAAAGAATATGAACAGAAAAAGATCAACAAAAATGAAGGAACAAAAGTGCTTTTTAAACTATATACAGTAAATATGAATAACTATATTACACTTTTGATCTTAAATAAAATGTATTATAACATGTACTATTATATCATGTAAGTGTATATATGAATGTAAACCTGATGAAATATAAACAGGATCTATAAACACGATGACTCCTCATTGTTATCCAGAATAGTGACAGGATAACCAGCACACAGAAAAACACAAACCGGATGGTGATGTTAAACTAGTCAGCATGAACACTTCCTGTCTACAGCGAGCGGCTGCGCAAGAATAGCACAGAATGTGCCTTTGAATCGCACCAGTCCTATCAGTGCAACTGTGTCCGGGAAAGGCCAGAAGATTTGTGTCCATAGACCTCGTGTTACTGCGATGCAGCGTAATATTCAAACATGAGCTACAGGAGCCATTAATGACTTTATAGGGCTGTCAGAGTCCGTGTATCTCCTCTAGAGAGGGTCGGAGAGGCCAAACAGGTGTGTGTGTGTGTGTGTGATGATTGAAAACTACAGAGCAGCAGCAAGCTGAGGGAATAGAAATTATAATTAAAGTCAACGGGGGATGACAGGCCTTAAGCTCGCCGGAGTTAAAGGTCTTATTGGAGCTGGCTAACCGGAATCATAATAATTCGCAAATCCACCTCACTACGGATTCTTCTACCGTCTGAGACGAGCCCTAATGAATAATGGAGGAGATCACCAGCACCATCTCTCTCTCTCTCTCTCTCTCTCTTACACACACTCTCTCTGCCAACATGCTGCATTCATACATTATACAAAAATACCAGCAGTCAACGTCTAACAAAACTATAGACTGATGAAGATCACGTGCAAAACCATAAAGCCACTTCATAAACGAGCAAAATTCAACTCTGTATCTAGTTACTCTGTGGTTTCTTTGTGTAAACAGCTTAGAGATTGGATTCATGCAAAATAAACATCATGCATATTATATTAACATTATTTCATTAGGGGTTCTCACTTTACTAACCAGCCTGGGGTTGTTAGCTGGTCTCCCATATTGCTAAAATGTCCTCTTACATTTATAGTAAAAACCAATTCAGTTAAAATACTGTGACAAAATTTTTTTGGTTGTACAGGATGCCTGTATATTTTACATATAAGTTATATTTTATTATTATTTATAATTTTTTTTGTACAGTAAAATGCACTGATAAGAACCATAATAATACAGGTGGCACAATAATTTTGCAAGTTTCTACTTCGAAGAAAAATGTACAATAAATTTTTTTTTACTGTTTTTCTTTACTATTACAAATAACGTTAAACTATTCAGTTTTTCACTGTATAACAGAGACCAAACAATATCAGGGTTTCACATGACACTAGAATACTGCAATAAACATTCACTAGAGAAACTGTAGCACAGATCACCCTAATGTACATTACTTATGACAAAAATAAGAAGAAACAAAGTTATTTACACAAAATATACATCATGTATCACGCAGGGACCTCTGGGAATGTCCTTTTACTGTTTTCGCCATAAATTATATGGTAATTATAAACCATTTATAGGTTGTTGTTTTTTTTACCATATATGGCAAAGTAACTCATTATGCAACCATACACACCACCCTAGCAACACCCTAGAAACTGCATACCAACATCCAACCACCACAACAGCATCGAGTTATGAATGAGCAGACACGGCTCATATTTTCTTCATAAAATGCTAAACCAGTTCTTTGATATTCAAGGCTCATCAGACTGATCCAAACCTGTCGTCCTGTAAGATTCTCGGCTGCTGTCTGGATAACTAACGGACGAGGTCAGACATGTTTGACATTCACAGCAGAGCGGCCAAAACTAAATTAGATCACATTAGCTGAGATTTCTACCACAGCCAATTTAGCAAAGTTTCACAGAGATTGCTAATGCAAATATACCCCCTCGACCCCCGCCGTCCAGAAGAGCTGAAGATTAAACTGTCGCTTAATCACCGTCCACACACTGACCCCACTAATATTCCACACACATATTAAAAGTATGGCTGATTGCTTTGTGAAGGAGGAGAAAGGTTTGTTTGCACTGCAGCTGCTTTTTGTAACTCTTTCATAACTCAGGCTCAATTTTCCTGCTTCATCGTTAGAAATGTAAGGAGCCTTGCACAGGTAGGCCTACGTTTTATTTTATTTTTTGATTGAGCAACCGCCAGTGGAGAGAAAGTGGCACGTTAACAGTGTTGTGTGTAGTTACGCCACGCTGACTTCTTCGGCTGGATAATTTGTGCAATCACGAGCGGCTCTGATTTTCTCCTTACCACTGATTAAAAGTAACAGCCAATACAATATGCTGATGCCAGCAGTTCTTAACAATCGCATTAGCATTGCCATTACCCAGCCTAGAATGAATCACACACACACACACACACACACACACACACGTAAAGGCTATTTTTTTTATCTCATTGCATATAAATACTAATTCAGCACTTATGCCCTGTATGGAGAACAGGGGACGGGACACAGAATCCAGATCATTTATAATTCAGATCAGCAGGTATTATTCAACTGTATTTGTTAAAACCCTATTTTAACATTTTTAGACAAAAATCAAACTCTAATATGAGCAAATGATGCTTGTTTTAGCAAACCACACCACTTTTTTTCAAGTCAAAGTTTGGAATGTGATTAATCTCGGCCGTTTGATTGGTTCTTGGTTTATAATGCTTTAAAGAATTTGTTCTGTATATGCACACACACGTATATATCCACAAGGGTTAAATTGGGATTTGTTATTTGTAGGCTTTGCAGACATGTGTATGCAAAGCCTACAAAATCTTATTAATATGATAAGCTGTAAAATATAACAAGTTAAGAAAGCCCCCTGCTATTAACACTAAAATGTTGATCAAAATCATTCTAGATGCTGGGTGCAGTGTGCAAAGCTACATCTGATGACATTAAAATCTTTCTGTAGGCCTGTGCCGTCTCATTTGTGTAGGTATCAAATAAAGGAATGATATCACCATTTAAGGAGGGAATATAAATACAAAATATTATGTTTAAAACACAAAGTCTTTTTATTAGGATGATTAAACTGGAATTAAGTAACCTCATTAATACTTCATCTTTCATTTCAAATTCTTAAATTTGATCTATAAATTCAATTACAATAATATGATTGTTGTTATCTATACATTATCAAATTAAATCATTTGCGCACACACACACACACACACACACACACACACACACAAAATACTACTGCATTATTAATGTCATTGAGATTGTTTAATGTTTTTTTATTTTTTTCACCAGTACAGTACAAGTGTCTAATGAATGAGTCATTGAGTCATTGATTCAAATGATTCGTTCAAGCAGCTGATACAACAGATGTTTATGCATTGGCTAATGAAACTTTACTCAATCGATTTGTTCAAAACACTGAATCATTCAGCAACGAATCGGCTGGTTGCTGTGAGATTGGCTACCATTCTGCGATCTTTCTTAGGAATTATTTTCACTGCTGAAATAGAACATGTAGGGTAAGTGACCTAATATTATTGTACTTACTTACTGAACTGCTTTTTGAACTATTAAACAGTCATTATGGTGAAAACGTTGGGTGATGTTGCTTAACTAACTGTATTATTAAAAATAAAAACTTTATATTTTGAATTTTGCAAAAAATCATTGAAACAAGTACTTCAAGGATCAAGGCTGTTGAAAAAGTGTGTAATTTTGGTGCCCCTAGTGTCCTAGTAAAATGGAATTGCAACAATAATGATTGTTATCAAAAAGGTTTCCAGACAAACATTTTAACATGAAATCACCTTTAAGCTCAGAAAATACACTCTCAGATTTAGGCCTTTATCCCGATGTTGTGAATGTAGAAGCATGACCAACAGCTTTCAAATGGGTTTAGAGATCAGAGGGATGTCATGGTTTTGGTGAGCTTGTGAACTCTGCGCACTACCTGCAAGATTAAAACATGCCATTGTTACACATTCCAGAAAGAAGCACCTGAAGAGAGAAGAGGGGAGATGAGTCGACTGGAATCTATTTCCATAATTCTGCCGTGCCTGTCTGCCGGTAAGACCTCAGGTGGTTCATCGGTTGCCCCGGCCAGACCCTATCAATGCGAGGGGCGATCTCATCCTTTCTGCATCTTTTCTCATCACAGCTTGATTAAATGGGCTTCAAATATGCCTCCGGAATAACAAATGTGCAATTCCCTCAGCGCTCGCTCACAGTCCTGCACACACACACACACACACACACACACGTGCAATTCATAAAGGAGCTTTTTCTCATGACCATTCTACAGTCCTAACACACATGAATTTCTTTTTTGATATTAGATTTCAAAATTTTGTTGAAGCCAATAAAAATGCCATGTTTTATTTCATTAACAGTATTTGCCAGGTTAAGCATCACTATTACTAACACTTATGCTGTTAGAGAATTCAACAAAGCTCTAAACTTAAATAATACACTTTGGCACGTAATGCATTCTGCACCAGTAAACAATCACAAAACACCCGAACAGAACACCCTAACAGCCAGATAAAAACAGGCTGAAAATGGCTAGTCTTGTATGGATATTTTCTTTAGAAAACATAAATATTTTATTTTTATTGATATTTTACCATAAATGTATTTACTTTGTATACACACACACATATATATATATATATATATATATATATATATATATATATATATATATATATATATATATATGTTTGTGTGTTTGGGTGCGTTGATTGTTCATTATTTCATTTAAATTAATTAATTTGTAAAAATAAATATTACGTTATTATTAAATAAAATATTATTTATAATTTATTATGGACAAACAAGATGCACATTTACTTATTATTTTGTATATAAATTACATACATTTTATATTGTATTTTTTTTTTTCATTATATATATAAATTATTGTACATTTTTCAAAATGTTGGAATAATAATAATAATTATTATTAATTATTTACATTTGATTAGAAATTCATTTTACAAACTGTTCAGTCAAGCCAAAAGTGCTTGTGTACTAATGTGCAAATGATGTGCAGTTGCAACCTACAGCTTTTTTTTTTTTTTTTGAGAAACACATTTGAAAATGTGTAGGATTATTAAAAGAAATGTATGAAGCTTTTCTTATTATTAATTTTTTATCCACCACACATCTGTAATGCATATGGTGCATTTAATTCGCAAACTTTTAATACACTGGCCATCTGTGCGGCAATGACAGCGCTGTACACCAATCACTGCTCACATCACAACAAACCATTAGCAAATGATGTTGCAAACGCACCAAATGTTTGCATTTCAGCATGCGTTTCCATCAGACATTTGTCTAATTTGAAGCAGAATCTGTCTTTTATTTCACATTGGCAGTAAAATAATAGCCTAATAATCGATTAGCGCATGATCTTTAAACACTGCCATGGCCTTAATAGACTTTTGTTTATCAGCTCTCCGTCGGTGGGGGTTGCTGGATAATTTCTCCGATAATCTCCAGAGACCCAGAAGCCAAGACGAGACGAGGAGAAAGGCAGTGCATGTTAAGAGCTGAATGTATGACTAATTAAATAAATTGATTAAAAGGGACAAATCAATCGCCTTACAGCCTGCAATGAAGATGAGGCACTTAATTTGGGTTGAACTTGCAAGGGTAAGCATTACCAGAGGAGACTGCTCATCTGCTGGAACGAGGCGATGAACTGCCTGACTGAGCGTCTCTCACACATCCATTTCATCCGTTCACACCACTACAGACCACAGCTGTGATCGGAATACTCTAGAAGCGTACTATGACCTGACCTTCTGTTTCTACTGTGACAAATGAACAGGAAGTGGTGTCGAGTATGATTGTTTATCTTCTTCTTTACTTGTGTTTTGACATTTCTAAGCAGAATTGAATTAAAATGCAAAATAGATTATATGAAAACACAATAAATGGCACGCCACTAATCAAAATGTTTATAACCACTGTTTCATAGTATTTTTTTAATAGTATACAGTGTACTAAACTTATTCCATAAACTCTAAGCTACTATTCAAACATCCCAGAATGCAGTGCACTGAACCTGACCGTACATTTGACATTTTACATTCAATTAGAAATGCAACAATGCTGTAGACTAATAAATAATATGTTTATAGCTGCATATAATCTGCACCATTTTATAATATTTTCTAAACATATGTAGTATAATGCATAGGGCACAGTATTCAATAAATAGTACGCTAGTGTTCAATTACGAATATAGCCAAACAAATTCACAGTGCATACCAAATTGCAATGTACTTGACCTGAGCTTACATTTTCAGTTTCCAGAATGAAACCACAAGTGAAATTAACCAAATATTTGATATCTGCACACAAAATTTGATTAGAAATGTAAAATAGATGAAAACTGGGAGAGTGACAACAACATGGCATATTAATTAATTAAAATGTTCACTGCATACTGCATGCCATTTGATAGTATTCTCTACAAATAATAAACAGTATACAGTGCATACTGCACAGTAAGTTAGTGTTCAATACCAAACACAGCCGACAAACTGACAATGCATCCCAGAATGCAGTGCACTTGACCTGACCTTAAATTTCCAGTTTCCAGGAATGAAACCACACTAGCTAAAAGCACCATCAACTTTTAACATCTTTTTCTTAACATAGGCTGCCAGACGTCGACAAAATGACATTTTCTCACAAAATTAGATTAGAAATGCTAAATAGATTGTAACTGTGACAACAATATATCACTGCATACTGTGCACAGTTACATAGTATTATCTAAATATACTACACAGTATACAGTATATACTGCACCATATTGCAATATTCAAAATATCCACAGAAAAACAACAACAACAACAAAAAAGATTCAATAATAGATGACAGATGATAATAAATTATATCTAGGCCTGTGACAACAACATAGAATACTGCTATTTTTCATAATCTTAAAAAAAATATGCACAGTATTCAACTAACAATAAGCTAGTATTCAATTCTGAACATAACCAACGGTATCGCAGCATGTAATGCACTTGAATACATTTTACAGTTTCAGTTTAATGAAGGAAACCACAAGTGATATCAGTTGCGATTTTAACATCCTTTACTTGACTTTTCTAGGCTCCCAAAAAATTAGATTATAAATGCAAAACAGATGTTAACTGGTCATGTGACAACAATAAAGCATAAATCAAAATGTTTATCACTGCACACCGTTTCATAGTATTTAAAAAATATATACAGTACACAATATACACTGCATACTGCACAGTATTTAGTAAATAGAAAGCTAGTAATCTATTTGAAAACAACCAAATCACACTGCACTGGACACTGTATCCCAGAATGCAATGCAATGCAATGGACTTGACCTTAAATGAACATTTTATGCACGACCTTACATTTCCAGTTTTTCATTGTGCAAATAGCCCACAATTTAGCAGTTAGCTCTAGGGCTAATTGACGCTTTACACAAAGACTTTCAAGAAGGTTTTTACATCTTATTCGCGTTCCGCTCCGTCCTGGGAGTTGAACTGTGACAATGGTAAATCAAAGACAGATTGGTCTACCGAAGCGGCCCGCCTGAGCAACTGGAGGCTAACAGTTCTAGCGTGTTTTTCTAACCTCAACATCAGATTGCTATTGGCCTTGACCAGCGTGTAATGCGTTTGGGCCTTTGGTCCCTCAACGGTTCCTTGGTAGCTGAAGTGTATCGATTGGCTGTGCGCAACCATTAAACTCAAGAAGGGTCCCAATTCTGTGTCCTCTAACTGCAAGTGCAAAGGACATTCGGGAAAAAGAGGTACAAAACTGTCTCTTACAAACCCAAAAGTGTCCCTGCACTACTTTCATGAAAGAATTGTGGTCAGTAATTACAGGAGTTCAAGCGTTTCGAGTTTGACTCTTGCATTCTAAGTTCATTTTCTCTTCGGAAGAAATCATTAGCCAAATGAACGGATACAAACGGATTGTACTTATATTACAAGCGCCAAGCATCTATGAAATTTTTAATTGCCTTCATCTCCATTATATCTATTATTAAGCTATAATGGATTTTTACGCCGGTGGATGGAAGACATTTTTGGTATGCTCGAAAACACCATAAGATATGCTAAATAAATCAAAACAGATAGTGCTAATGGATCATAAGAGCACTGAGATGTTTTCAAACTGGAAAAAAATAATCAAAGTGAAACTTCAAACCAGTGTGTTAAAGAAATTATAACAGATAAAGTCCAAAATATACTGACATACATTTTAAGATAAAAAAAAAAATGGGTTTGACAAAATAAAGAATGTTTAAGATTCTGCACTAAACACTAAGGTAATGTTAAAAGAAGAAAAAGGGAAAAAAAAATGTATTAAATCAATGAAAAATTTAAAATATAACCTTTTTTTCTGATTTCAAACTGCTGTACTGCATGTAAATCAAACTGACTGCAACTTCTGAATTTGTTTATAATGTATATGAAAATTAGAAACAATTAAAGAACTCCCAGTACTTTGTTAGTTGCTTATTAAAATAAGTTATAACATAAAATAAAGAATAAATATTTAAGACTCTGCACTACTTAAGTCATCAAATGCAGAAAAAAAATAAAATAAAAAATAAAATAAGAGAACATGCAAAACAGGAAGCCTTTTCAGTCTGATCTGATCATTTCTAATTAAAATAAATGCATGCGCTACAAACCAGTGGGTTAAATAAATTAGTGTTAGAGATCACATTTATGTACTGAATATAAACATGGAAATAAAAAAATAAGAGAAAATGAAAAAAAGAAATACTTGTATACATTTTATAAATAAATAAAAAAATGTACAAATATAAATGTTCATAAAAAAAAAATCAATCTAATATTCTGCACTGTTTTTAGGTCACTAATCAAATGTAAGACTGTGGGGCTCAGACTTTGGGACCCCGCTTCATGGAGCGAACGGACCAGACGTGTTGCCCAAATCAGGAAATAATCGAACAATGACCAGTATTATGCTCCACTCTATGGTTATTAATATGAATTCACACTCCTTTCAACATGAATGCATCGGATTCCACCCACCAAAGCAGTTAGTGTCCCATCCTGCCTCTAGGTGGGGCATTTAAGCCATTTTTCTGATAGGTCAAAACCATATTTAACTTCAAGCTACTGTAGGCACGTCACGCAGGCTCATTCTTAAGGTGGCCTTCTCCAAACACGCAGGTCGATGTATAAACGACTTGTCAGTCATCACTCCGGCAGTGATTGAAGACAGACCAATGGGACAGGCCTTGGGACGAGACGGCCTCGTCACTGACGGACTCACTTACCGGCCCGGTGACCCTGTCCACTCCACCCTACAGATCTAAAGATGTAGTGACACCAAACGCTCACAGATAATTAAATATTGATTTTTGTTCTCCAGCCCTACATAAAATTGTCCGGAGCCTTCCAGCAGTAATTCTCATTTTGGGGGAGAAAGGGGTAGAAAAAGTGCGTGCTGGCCGGTCAAGCCCTATTTCATGCAAAGGTAGGACATCTATGTTGTGGACGTTTGGAGAGTGGTGATCCATCTTGAGCGCTGCCCGCTGGAGCCAGAAACCATCGCTCTGCCAAAGCCACTGCCAGGGTCTCTCTTTTCTCGAAGTTTTAAACGACCATGCGGCAAATCTCCACGATTAATACTCTTCTTATCTGGCCGCCGTCCAATCTCAGGGCGAGATGCCGGCCCTTCCTGAACGATGAACTCGACGTGGGCTTGTGATTTATACGGGTATGAATATGAGCGGATGTTAATCATTTTACATTACTGTGTCAGTGTAAATAATTATGTTACCCAGAGTCAGTTTGCAATCAACTGCGGCAAAATACTGCACGCTGCAATTCGCTGGCTTCATCCATCATGCGGCGCGGGAAGGAAGTGCCAAAACCGAATGGCACCTGAACAGAAGATCTCAATGTGAGCTCATTGAAATCTTCTGAGACCGTATTAGCTGCCCATGTTCACTGTATTGATCTGTAATGGATCCCTGGCTTATTTATTTTTACTTATCCAAAGGAATTCTAGGAGAAACATCTGAAACCAAGTTGATACTTGAAAATAAACTACATGAATATGATACATGAAGTATAACTAGGATCTCCATTAGGTCTTTTGAGTCATGAATGAGCAGTTTGTGAGCAATTCAGTTTGGATAGACTTTCCTGTAAAAATCCACAAATGATAATAAGATTAAACTGCGAGGAAATAGATACTTAATAAAAAAAAAAGCTAGAATAATCTCACATGTATTTCCTCCAAAATATTGAAAGAGATACCTAGAGTTCCCAGATATATCGAGAAGCCAAAGTCCTTAATCAAACTCTGAATTAACTCATTTTTGTGTATTTTAGGCAATATTTACTGTACATGTTTTATGTTTTATGTATTTTAGGCATTAAAAAAACAATTTTGACATTATTTGAGCGGTGGAAAAGCAACTTGTGAGCAATTCAGATCTGAAGGGCTTTCCTGTAATAAAGAAAAATTACAAATGACAGCAATGAGATTAAACTGAGAGATTTAAATCATAAAACCTACAGTAATCGCACATGCATCTCAGTATGAATTCAACAACCGACTCGTTTGTTTGTATTTAGAGCTCAATGGTAAGAGAGCTCAATTATGTCTCAAATTTGACTAAGTCTGCAATCAGTCTCAACACAAGCTTAACAACTGACTCATTTGTGTCTATTTTAGGGGAAACGAAAGTTAGTACTTACATGAAACATAACTAGGATCTCCATCCGGTCTTTTGAGATGTGAATGAGCAGTCTGTGAGCCATTCAGTTTGGAAGGGCTTTTCTGTAATAATAATACAAAATAAAAAAAATCACAAATGATAGAAATTAGATTAAATTGAAACCAACAATAATCTCACATGCATCTCATGCAGAGTTTCAGAGGAGATCTCAACAAAATATCAAAACTGTACTCAGATATGTCAACACCTAAGTCTGTGATCAATCCCTATATGAACTCAACAACTGATTTGTGGGCATTTTTATTTATCCAAAGGAATTTTAAAGGAAAACATTTGGAAAAAAGTTGATACATACATGAACCATGACAAGGAATTCTATTATGTCTTTTGAGATGTGAATGAGCAACCTGTGAGCAATGCAGAAATGAGATTACATCAAGACACTTAAATCATAAAACCGAAAATGTTTTCACATGCATCTCATCCAGAGTTTCTCAACAATGTCTCAAACTGTTCTCAGATATATCAGTATGAACTCAAAAACTGATTCATTTGGGTGTATTTTTTATTTCTTCCGAGCAGTTTAGGAGAAACATCTTAAAACAAGGTTTATACTCGCACGAAACATAACTGGGATCTCCATTAAGTTTTTGAGCTGTGAATGAGCAACCTGTGAGCGACTGAGTTTGGAAGGGCTTTGTTGCAAATAAAGAAAGATCACAAACGACCTCAGATTCAAATCATAAAATAACCAGAAGAGAAGAGAGTTGAAACAATGTCTCAAACAACGCTGAGCTCAATTTGAACTGTGCGTATTTTGATGTCTTCAATGACACTTCCAACGAAACATTTGATACGCCATTCACGACCGCTTTGCATCCATAATGTGACGTATTTACGAGTGACAAACCTTTTTGTCCTTTCAAACAGCATGTACTGATGAATCATCCACGATGAGACCACAGACATGTATTGCAAAAGTAAATAATGTAAATTTCATGATGCCTTGGAGTCTCTGGAGCCTTAAAAGGGCAACATCCGAGTGCTAAAATTCTCCTCTGGGTTCAGGAATCAGGTGCAACATTCTGGCGATCACGTCTGCACGTCTTCAGCGCGAAACTTTAACCGCTGTCTGATTCCAAGAGTCATCTGAATATGGATGAGGCAAAAAATTAAGAGGCTGTCGCATTCATTAAGTTACCCCTACCCCCAGAAACACACTCACAATATTCATGCTGTTACTATGCAAATGAGTGCTAATGAGATGCTGATGATGTTTTTTAATCACAAGGGGAGACAGTGAGTGTAGGAGGGAAGGTGAAGCGAACAAACAAGCTCCTCACTCTCTAACCTCTCGGTATCAAACAATTCAGGCCAGAGAACTTCGTTTATTTCACACTTGGAATAAAAATTTCTTTTTGTGCAAGTTCACTAGCTCCAGACATTAGAGCTTATGTAAACGCTTCCTAAATCAAGTCGCCTCGATGATGGAGCTGCGTCAGAATCCTCCTCTGTAAGTTACGGATGTGACGCTCCACCTGGGAATGAAGAGCGATGCTGTTGACGTGACAGAATTTCGAGAGACAGCTATCCATAAATTCCCAGACTTAAAGAGAACACGTCATAAAATTTAGCTTAATGAAACGTGGCAGACGAAGCGATACAGATGCACTGTGATGGTATCTTAGCATATTTTTAGATAAAACCCTTCACATATCCAAGGATGACTTCGTCAAAAGCAGCCAAAACGCACACTACACGCCTGGTTTGATCAGAAAGCGCTGCTAGCTCTCAAATCTCCCATATGTTTCACTCATCACACCTCTATGCATTTAAATAGCAGACAATCTGACATTACGCCTGTCGACTATATCGTAGAGCATTATTTATTTACCAGGCGGAGATGGGCCGAGCTGAAAAGCAGCTCTTTATTTAGATTGAAAGCTTAAGTTCAACACATCCGATCCTAAGACTTCGACCCGTGATCAAAGCCTTGACGTGTTACATTTTCCACAATGGCGGCCCAATTAGTATTCTCAAGCGGACGATCCGAGAGGAGATATTTTTCACGTTCTCTCAAACATAGCAGTGATGGAGCAGGAACAGCAGGTTTTATGTCTATGTTTGGAGAGAATTACTCATTGTGTTTTTGCTGGCGGCATGTGCAGGAGTTCGGGCAGATGGGCATTGAATACATGGTGCAGATATGGAAACAATTTCAGCCGGAGATTTGGCAGCGTCTAACGCCCGTCTATGTTTCATTTGCGGCAGAAATCAGTTTTCGGGGGGAATGCTTTTGTTTACTGTCTGGGAAAAAATTTGAGTTTTCTCATAATATTATCCTTTGGAAAAATAAATAAGAAAAGGATTTGAGTCTGGAATTCGAGAGTTTACATGCTGCATGTTTAAATCACAGATTTAAGTAAACCTCCATACTGATATTATGTGCATGTTTTGTTAGAGTGTTATGTTGTTCTCATCACTGCAAGTCTTCTGATAAAAAAAGCTGAAGTGTGTCATTTCTTCATCACTATAGAAACCCAAATCTAACTGCAAGTTCAAAGCACTCAGACCTTCTGCCATTGGCTGGGCCAGCAGATAGCCCCGCCCCAAATTCACCCCATTGGTTGACCTGATGTTGCAGTGTCAGGATGGTCTGGATGCTTAAGCAAACAGAGCAATCATTCAAAACCATTTACACTTTTCAGGAGAATTAACATACAAATATTTACTCAGTATAATAAATTGGGATATAAGAAAGTATTTTCTTATGTTACTTACTCTTGGGATGAGTCACGTTGTTGGATTCTTCATTTGTAGGTCACTTTGACTAAGATCATCTGCTAAGAAAATATGATTATATAATTGTTTTTATATTTGCAAATACATGCTGAATATAAAACATTTTATAAATGCAATTGTCAAAAAAAATATTTTAAAAATTAATTAAAATAATAAAAAAATACAGTATGTTTGAATTATTTTAACAAAAAGCTTTAAATTCATGTGCCTGCTACTGTATAAGCATCTGCTAAATAATTGTAAATATAAGTAATTTTATAAATGTAAATTACAATTATAAACACTCAGAATTATTTTAGCATAAAAAAAAGCTTTAAATGCAAATGTTTTTACAAGGACTGTTATAAGCATTGACTTAATTATAAATATGAAACATTTAAATAAATGTATACATATTTAACAATTTTAATGTAAATATAAATATATATATATATATATATATATGTTATTATTTTAACAACAAAAAAATCTTTAAATACAAATTTTTTGTGTCTGGATTTTACAATGACTGTTATAACCATTTGTCAAATAATTATAAATAAAATAACATTTATTTTAACAATTAAAAAACCTTTACAAGGACTTATTCGCCATACTGGTTCTGTAAAGCTTTTCCTCAAATGAACATTTTCTCGTAACATTACCCTTAGAAAAAAAATGTAAAAAAAATTTTTTTTCTTCATTTATGTGCACTGCTATAGATCTAAATCCCAGCTTTAAACTCACCCAAGTACTGATTTTATGTGCTTAGTTTTTTTAAACAGTCTTGCTATAAAGCGATAACAAAACAACATCCACAGGCGTTCACTAAACAAAAGCAATCACAGCCGTTTTGCTAATTAACCTGTATATGTGTACACTATATTTTAGCCATAATTTAATTGCATGCATAAAAGCACTTGTGCATGCATTATTGCTTGACTGCAGGGTATGGAAGAGGTGGCCAGCGCCTGATGGTTGTTCAGGAGACAGCATCAGAATGCAGGGTTCATTGTCTCCGCTCTCCCCCTCTCCGTGCATAGAACAGCTGTGATGATTTCATTTACATACTAATAACCAGCCAGGACTCCGGCAACCATCGAGTGTTTGACTTTTATTGTCACTTGTGTCTCCTGCAGTTTAGTGGGAATGGGGAAGCCACGCATCAGTAAATAAGCGATAGAGAGGGGGCCGCTGTCGGCTGGCACGGTCTTGAGAGACCCGCCGGACGCCTTGATCGATGCTCTTCAAAAGATCTGGAGCTAATTCGGAAAAAAATGCAGAGTATCTCCAGCGAGCGAGGTCTGAAAGTGCACCAGGCATCTGGTTTTTAGCCGCTCTCTCTATTGTAAAGCCTCTTTTTACAACTGTCTTGCGCCTGACACCCTCAAGACATCCATGGATCGGCCCCATCGGCTGTAGCACATGGCAGCCATTAGAGTAACTCAATACCACCAATGGCTGCCTCGTATGGAACTTTGATCACTTAAATCCAGCTTAAAGAAGTAGGGGCCACTTTCAAACCCCATATCGCTTTTTTTCCAGCCGTCTTGGAATTTTAATTTGATCCCTTTCAGGTTATTCGCAAATCTTCGAACTCGAATTAGACGTGTGTGCGTTTCTGTCCAGGAGCCTCGCTGAACTCGGCACAAAAGACAAGGTGGGGGTCTGAAACCCGAGAATCGCTCCAATGTTTGGACTAGCCTGGATGGTTTTCTGCGAGAAAGAAAAAAAAAAAACGAGAGTGAGAGAGAGTATTACGACTGGATTATTTAACACGTAAACTTGTGCTTTTAATTGAAAACACACGGCCGAGTGTGGACTTTACATACAGGTTTTATTCACAGACTCCTACTGTGAAGACTCTCTTCCTCTTTCTGGTGCAATCTCAGGTTTATTTATACATTTAGTGCCCCAATACCTGCCAAGGCTCATAAAGGATAAGATTTAAGTCTCAGTTCCAAATTTTACAGACAATTATTTTTTTTAAAAGGAAACACTTCAAACGAGTCGATAACAAAAAGGAGGCGCGCGACTTGCAGATACCGCAGGTATTGGGAGGATATATGAATATTAATGAACGCTGTTGCCAGTTAATGTCACTCGCAATTGAAGGAGAAAAGACGAGAGAGGGGGAGAGAGAGAGAGAGAGAGAGAGATGAAAAACAATGAGGATGGGAAATAAGAAGGAAACAAAAGGAGAGAGGAGCAGACGAGCGAATGGACGCGAGGCAGACGAGAGGAGAGGCGTCTGGCAGCTCTATTAGTATTCATATGGCGTGCAGCTCTGGAGAGGATTAATGTACTCTGATGTGTAATATTCTGGCGAACAATTAATTTGCCTACAGTTTTGTCACGCTTGAAATTTAAGTGCTAGAACCGATCGATGGTCGCAGCTCCTAATATGATCTCTGCAGGCCGCTTCTGCAGTCTCCGGTTTCATCATTTTTATTCTCTCTCTCACATCTCCTGTGACATGCACTGGCGCAAGGACACGCCACCTTTTTTTTTTTCTCCACACACATGCATGCACATTTATACAAAAATACTCACATGATATCTCACTCACACACCAGAGCAAAGCTGTTCAAAGTAGCAACACTTCTGGTTTCACTACACAGGCTGTAGTTTGACACATCATGCCTGCAGCTTTAACAAAGGTGCAATAACCAACACAATCCTAAAACACCATATGGGAAAGTTTGATTCATTGTAGTCAGTTTGAAAGATTCATGTTCAAAGAAATGATTCGCAGACACATTTGAGTCCTGTGCAGCAAAATAATTACATGTTTTTAAACATTTTAAATTTGATGTACATTTATGTATTTCATGCCACAATGCTTCTATGCCACATACATACTGATGAAAATAAATGATTAATCACTGAATAATTATTTAATAAGATTACCCACTTAAATAGCTTCAATTTAGTCTAGTAGCTGATAAGTAGCAATAAGCAGCTTATTGTTGAAAGGAACAGTTCACCTCCAAAAAGGAAAGTTGTCATGATTTCCTCCCCCTCATGTCATTCCAGAAGAAAAGTCAGCATAGTCCAAACAACTTTCAGTTTATTGGACGAAAGAAAGTCATACAGGTTTTAATTGTTTTGTTTACAAGTGACAACATTGAAGCTATTTAAATGAGTAATCTTATTAAATAATTATTCAATTTTTATCAGTATGTATCTGGCATAAAATCATTAGTGTTACTGGCATAAAATAGATAAACTCACACTAGCAGTTAGATAATTATTTTGCCATACAGGACTCAAAAGAGTCAGTGAATCATTTTTTGGAACATGAACCGCTCAAACGAACGGATTCACTAAAATAAATCAAATTGTTTGGCCTTCGTTGTCCTGTGAAACACAAAAAGAAGAAGAAAAGTGGGGTTCAAACAACTTTCAGTTTATTGGACAAAGAAAAGCCATACAGATTTTAGTTATTGCCACTTATAAACTACTTTAAAGCTATTCGAGTTAGTTATCTTATTAAATAATTATTCAACTGACATAAAAGCATTAAGGGGGAAAAAACACTTTTGACTGTGAAAAGTAGTGTCACACACCAGCAGTTAGATCATTATTTTGCTGCACAGGACTCAAATGAGTCTGTGAATCATCCAAACAAACTGATTCACTAAAATGAATTTAATTTTCCCCATATGATGTTTAAGGATTGGTTATTGCATCTGCATTGAAGCTGCAAGCACAAAGTAAATTAGATCATTGTTTTGCTGCACAGGACTCAGAAATGAGTCAGAGAATCTTTTTTTTTTCTGAACATGAACCATCCAAACAAACTAATTGACAAAAATAAATTAACCTTTGACTTTCTTTCTTCTGTGCAACACAAAACAACAAGAACAATCAATCAACAGTTTCATAAACAAGGAAAGTCATAGAGATTTGGAATGACATGATGAATAGTAAATGGTCACAGAAATGTAATTTTTAAATAAACTATCCCTTTAACTCATTTACAATATGGGAATATTACCAAGTTATAGATTCAAGTAGACATGCACATACAAATAGATTGTTTTCAGGCACAACAAACAACCGTTCAACAAACTGATTCACTAAAATGAATTGAACTGTTTGAATGTATTTACATTTATGCATTTGGCATTTGATACTTTTTTTTATCCAAAGTGACTTACATTGCATTCAAGGTATCCCTTTACATTTCAGCCTTTCCCCTGTGAATCACAAAAAAAGAAGAAAAGTCAGTAGGATCCAAACAACATTCATTTTAATGAACAAAGAAAGGTTTTAAATGGTCATTTTTAGGTAAAATAAGTCTTTAACACTCCTTTCATTTATAGGAATCAGGATGTTATGCTTTCAAGTAGACATGCACACAAACAGATCCTTTATAGCAACAAAAACGAACATTCAAACAAACTGATTCACTATTCAAGTGAATTGAACTGTTTGACTTTCTGTGAATTTACATTATGCACAGATACTCAAAGCGATTTGCATTGGATTCAAGGTATCAGTTTTAACAATTGATGCATTTCCAATGCATTCTGTCTTCTGTGAAACACAAAAGAAGAAAAACGAGCAAGTCCAAACGACATTCAGTTTAACGAACAAAGAAAGTCATACTGTTTTGAAACAACATTTTTCACGATCAACCTCTTTAAATGATGTGAATCTTAGCAAGCTTTTCTTTCAAGTAGCCATGCATCTCACACAAACGGGTTGTTTTTGGGGACAACAGGGGGCGTAGGTGCTTGCTTTAAGACTAGCCAGTCGACGGTGTGTCTAACAGAGGAGATTTTGCAGGACTGTTCCACGGCCGTAACCTAAACCTCTCTTCACAAGGAGAGGCAGCGCGGAGAATCAAAGAATTCCACATGTTCCCATCCACACTTCGCTTCCCGATAACTTTCCTGATTTATGGGCGAGCAGCTGAGCGCAGCTGTGAGGTCTTTATTAAGTGCAAATCTTTATTGTGTGCGCTAAAGGCTGTAATCATATGTTTGCAACATTTTAAGAGCTGCATAATTAGTCTTTAGAGGCTCATAAAGGAATATATTCATTCTCAGCACGCATTAACCTGCGCAAGATCGCTTATCGCATTAACAGCCTGTGTGAGATTGCTTATTGCTTTAAAAGGCCTGGGAATTAGATAGGGACAGCACTTTATTACACAACTCAACACACTTTCCTTTCTCACATCTGTTCCAGTGTGGATTTGCAGTACAGATTGCTGTGCATTTGAGCTTTATCTTATTTTTTGGGATGAAAATCTACTGCGAAAACCAGACAGGACGGAAGAAAATGAAAGATTAGGGTGGTTAAATTTGCAAGGTAACCTGATTTAACTCACTCTTACGAGCATCCAAGCACGAGGTTATGCCTTGGACAGTAAGTTTATCACATAAAAGTTCTGAAACTCAAGAGGCTGATAATGTTTCACAGCAGCTCTAATGGAACTGAAACTCTCATTCATAAGAAATGCCTTGTGGGAAATCTCCTCGCACCAGCCGTTTTGGTGCAGAAGAGATGTTTGAAAGTGTTTAAAGTCAACATGAAACGGCATTTGTAACCCGTTTTACTTCTGAAATGTGTCATTTACAGAATATTCAACTAGAAAAAAAAAATGTAGGGTAGGACTGGATTTTATCATTTGGGATTTGGTTTGATGCCGAAAAGTGGGTATTTTATACAAAAAAGGCACTAGACCTGAATGCAGACTGCATTTGCAATTGATTCTAGAGGAAATGTTTCACAGTGTTTAAATGACTGTAAAGACAAATATTTTTTCTTTGGAATAACCTGAACTAAAAACACTGATTATTATGGATGCTGATTTCCAAAATAGTGTTTCTCACAAAATATGATGCATTTTGTAGCATTTTTGCTTTTGAAAACCATTTCTAAGGTGAAGAGGTCTTGTATTATCCCATAATCGCCTGAAAACATGATTCCTATATCTAATATTTGAACTATTGGTTCAGTTCTCACATGTATGTCATTATTTTATGCCTCATCCTGATTTCATGGTTAGAATAATGGCCAGTGACAGAAGAAAATGCAAACATGACCCAGATGTTTTATGCCACATCTGTGGGTGTTTTACTACATCCAAACAGTGACAGGAAATTACAAAGTGGAGTCCATATCTGCAATGAATGGGTGCCGTCAGAATGAGAGTCCAAGCCTCACAATAATCCACACCACTCCAGTCCATCAATGTCTTGTGAAGTAAAAAGCTGCATGTTTGTAAGAAACAAATCCATCATAAAGACATTTATAACTTCAAACCATTGCTTCTGGACAAAACACAAGTTAATAATCCATAATAACGCTTTCTTCAGTGGAAAAGTTCCCATCTCCTGTTGTCCTCTCACATCAAAATCCACCCACTTATTTGTTTAGAAATGTTTACGCTTATAAATGGTGTTTGATCTGTGCATATTTCTCTCCCGATTCAGACGAGACTTCTTTTTCACTGGAGAAGCAGAGGGCTCATATTTTAGCCATGAAGCAATAGTTAAAAATGTCTTGATGGATTTTTTCTTACAAACATGCAGCTTTTGGCTCCACAAGACATTAACTGATGGACTGGACTGGAGTGGTGTGGATTATTGTGATGTTTTAATCAGCTGTTTGGACTCTCATTCTGACGGCACCCATTCACTGCAGAGCATCCATTAGTGAGCATGTGATGGAATGCTACATTTATCCAAATCTGATGAAGGAACAAACTCCTCTACATCTTGGATTGCCTGAGTGTGAGTACATTTTCAGCAAATTTTCATTTTTGAGTCAACTATTCCTTTAAATGGAGTATTTGAGGTTAAATTATACATTTTCAATGATTCTTTTTATCATTAAAACCAAAACTTTGATATTTGACTGCTTTTATTTTGATATGTGCATTAAAACTGCTACATATAAGCCTTATATAAGACCAGGATCATGCATTGAAGCAAACAGGGTTCATTTTGATTTCATGTTGACTTTAAGCTGTGGGATTGTGCGTGGATGGGTGCATCGTGCTTAAAAGATGTAATGCATCCAACTTTCTAAAAACAGAAGATATACATGGACAGATGTCCATCCATCCACAGGGACCATCTGTGTCCCAAACAGTTTGTCCTAATCATCACCGTGACCCTCAGCGTGAAAGACAAAACCTCAAACTGACACGAGAGATCACGGTCAAGTAGCGAAGTGCCATTATAGAAGCTCTACATGTACCATTAGCACAAGACACAATAATAGCCTTTAAAAGACACTAGACTGCTGCAATTTGTACTGAATTTAAAAGCCACAAGCCTCCATCTCAAACAAATCGAATTCATGTGCTATTTTTCGGCTTGGGCTCTGCACAGAAGCGGGTAATCCATAGCGCTTCCTGGCACGCCGCGCGCACCGCACAGCTGACTGGCGTGTAAGACTGCCTCAAATTGGAGCAATTGAGCTCAAGCTAAAGCAATTACATCCTTTGTGTTCTCCACGGGGGACGTGACTAAACTGTGCTCATGATGAACCGAGAGGCCAAGAACGCTTGAATAACCAACAAGTAACTGAAGGTAGAGCTCCAAATTATCCACCTACATTACCTAAGTATACCTGACTAGGGATGCACTGCTATAGACATTCTGGTAAACAGCGAAATTTTAGCCTGTAATTATTTCTGGACCTCAATCACGTATTAAGCATTCATACACATACAAAAAAAACACCATTCTTATACAAACATTTTGTTTCTTCTTTCATTAATGGGGCTCACACTTACAATTTGGTCATGAATTTGCATCAAAACATAGCTAAAAGTTCATATGATGGTTGCCCTGCCAGATTTCAGGAAAATTAAACAATTGTATTTATATTTTTAAAGAAAAAGAAAAATGTAATTGTTTGTTTAACCGCAGTGCAAATAGGAAAAAACTGTAACTGGCCACATTAATCTGCAAATTTAAGACCAAGTCGAAAATCTACAAGGAAATCTTGTAATTAATATTCATGAGTTAATTGTTTGTGAGAACCATTCTTACACAATGTAGCAATTTAGCTAAGACAAGTTTTATAAAAATTTAATTAATTCTGCTCGTGTTTCATTAATGATGTTCAGACAAAGTTATAATCAAGAATTTGCATCAAAACATTTATTCTATTTTATTGTTATTATTATTATTATTATTATTATTATTATTTATATTACGTTCACCTGGCAGCTTTTTGGGAAATTAATGAATTTTATTTTATAAAAAAAAAAAAAAAAAAAAACACAATTTAAGTAAAATTTAGCCATGCAAAGATAAAAAAAAACTGTAGCCAAGCCACATTAAACATTATGTAATTAAATAAATTGTGTAATTAATATTTAGTAATATATTAATAGTTGATAAAAAACGTAAACAACGTAAACAATCAAATCACTGAAGCGATGTAAGAAGATTTTAACAAAATGTTACACTGACATTAGAATTTGCATCACAGCACTCATTTTATTCAAGTAAATATTAAGTTCACCTACCAACTTTTTAGGAAACTAATAAACTGTATCTTATTTCATAAAATATATTTTGACAGTAAAATTTAGTTTGGTTGCCATGAAAATAACAAAAATGTAGCCAGTCACATTAAACTAAAAATTAAGACCAATTAAAAGAACAAGATAGAAATTATTAATAATTAATCATTAAGAGTATTTTTTTTTGTAAAAAAACAAACAAACAAGCAAAGAAAAAAAAACATTCTTACACAATCAAATTATTGTGACAGATTATGTAAGAACTGTCTCTCATAAATGATGTTCCCACAACAGCTTTGCTCAATAATTTGCATCAAACATTAATTTTATTCATTTTTTAAAAAGTAAATATTAATTTCACCTACTCGCTTTTTGGGAAATTATTAAATTGAAATTTATTTCTTAAATACATATCTTGACAGTAAAATTTAGCTTGGTTGACACATGGGGAAAAAAATTGTAGCTGGCGACATTAAACAGCATATTTAAGTGCAAGACCAAAAAGGAAATCATGTAATTAATATTCATGAGCCAAGCTGTTTTCATTCCTATGACCCTGTGGATTGATAACTGTTCAGAATTTTTAAAACCGGACATCAAAAGGAAAAAAAAAGAAAAGTTAATTGTATAAATTAAGACCTTATATCTGCTTTCAGTTGCTAAGATATTAGATATTGGTTATCTATCATGCAAACACAATACACAATCACATGAAGTGTATCGTCCCATGCATAACCTCACAGAACCTCCTCAGGAAGGTGCACGGCCTCACCGTCTGACACAGCGGTGCTTTAATTGCCCCGGCGAGGGAGCAGGAGTGTGGGGGCAGTAAATAAAGATTTCAGAGGGGGATAGAAGGGTGTTGTCAGGCCTGCGGGCCGCTGGGACGTCTCTCCGCTTCTCTGGTTCACTGCATGCTGGCGAAGCTCCAGACTCCAATGCATAAGACAGTGAGACATGATGTAAGTGTATCTGTAAGAGACAAACTTTATTGTTATTTATATACAGGCACTCCAATAAGGATCCGAGTACGAATGCAACGAGGCCCTGGCATGACTGATTTATATAAATGTCACGTACTGCTGGGTGAGAATCTTAATGCTCAAAAATCGACAGTGAAAGAGAAAATCTGTTTGATATTTCATCTTTCACTTTTTTTTCTTTTACATGCCGAGAGGCAGGGTTTTTTCCCCTCCGAATTTGTCATGTGGGAGCAAACGCTTTAACACATTAGAGGAGCGAGTCAATTGAGTCTTTTGTGAGCCATCTGGAAATACCCGACTCAACAAAGCTTCAGCTCTGGTGCCGTATATCAATGAGAGAGACACAGTTTCAGCTCCGCCACGGGCCAAAGACGTCTCAAATGATCAGCAAAATGGAGGATTTAAAGAAACATGATCATTTTAGAGTGTGTTTAAGATATATAAATACACTAAATAAACTTTTATTAATTCAGGAACAACATGAAGAAATATTCTGAGTTACATAGTGAAGAAGGGGTTTACTACTCATAAAATGCTCTTTTGTACTTCGATCCACTTAATGGAGATCTCAATCACATCTCAACGTCCATCTGAGAAAAAAAAAAAAAAACCTTTGGGAAGAATAAACAGACAAAAATAATTTGAACATAGGAGTACAGAACTATGAAAATAATCATTTGATTTGAAACTTTCCAAACAAGTTCATATTAGGATTTGACTGAAAACTTGCCAAATGTCAGCACAGTTTGATCTCTTTTGAAGCTAAATAAGAGTCTTTTTCTTAAGAGAAACATCTTAAAAGCTTCAGTAAAGCCTCCATTTGTTCTCAATTTAAGATAATTGCATTCATGTGATTTGTCTCCAAAACGTTCATTCATAGATATATATAAAATTGCATCTTTTCATGCCACAATTCTAATTGTAAAACAGAATTGCGAAATATAAGAATCTTTGAATTGTCAAGCTTTCTTATCATAAATGTTTAATTTACATCTGAAAATTCTAATCTTGACTTTTCCTCTGAATTCTAAATTTACATTAAACAATAAAAAAATTTTTTCTGCCAAAGAATTTAAAATAAAATACGTATTTGTGACTTTTTCTCTTACAATTTGTGACGATCGCTATCCAGTGAAACACGGAGAGAGAGATCCAAGTGCAGGTGTGTCTTTATTAGGGTAATCCAAAACAAGCCAGGGTCAAAACCAGAATGCAGTCCAAAAACAAACAAACAAAGAGGGAACAGGAACGGGAACTCGGAATACGAGGAACTCGGGAGACGAGAAAACTGGAAACGAAAGGAAAGGACTCCATCCAGACAACAGGAAAGGACTGGTAAATATAGGGAGGCTAATGACAATTAAGTGAAGGCACTTGGTGCAATTAGCAGGAGTGCAATTACTGTGATGAAGGGACAAAGCTAGTGGGAATTGTAGTGCCTACGGTGAAGTGCCTAAGGGGAAGTGAGCCCACTAGTGGACACCCAGGGAAACAGAGACTAGTCAGCGTGACACAATTTTGACTTTTTGTCTCCGAATTGGAAGTTTATATTGTGAGATAAAAAAAAAAGTCACAATTATCCTGTGGAAGAAAAAAAGCTTCCATAACAAACAGACAGACAGACAGACAGTCATATTACCAGCTGCTTTAAAAACAGTATGTATTGTACAAAACAATACAGATGGTCTGAAAGCAGCTACACATTTCTATTTGATATATATCACCGTATTTAATAAAGTTATTTCATTTTAATTTTCACCAGTTCTTTTGTAATGTTATTCTCATGGCACCTCATGCACTAGCTGCTGTCTTCCTCCAGAGCGAGTCTATTATGGAACTAAAGGTCAGGCCAGTAATTTAGATCCGGGCTCTTCTAGTCAGTTAATGGGATTGTTTGGTTCGAGTCGGAGTGTATAAACACCAGTACATAAACATCTCAGGGCAGCGGCTGGGCAGTCTGTTTACAACCCGCACAATTACCAAAGTCAGAAGGGCCTCGGGTCACAGAGATGTCCTCCTCGGGCGACCCCAGCGGCCCCTCCAAGATGATGGAGGACGCATGTTGTGTTGCCAGGAGCCCATTTATGTTTCTGGAGCACAGTTGCACCATAAACCTGCATTTATTTAACTCAAATCCAGTTTACATGAGCTTAAATGAGTCAAATCATTTACCTGATCTGTAGAGATCAAATAGCGTTCTGTGAAAACAATTTATCTTTAAGAACTCAAGGTTGTTGAGTACTCCACAAATTGGCCACAAAATCACAGGAAGTGGAATTTATTCCTTGAAAGGAAATTCTAGGAAATGCAACGTGATGCATTCTGGGAAATTGAGTATTTTCCCACCCTGATCTACAAAAAGTAATTAAAAATGTATACACCCTAAAAAAGTTGGGTTGTTTCAACCCAACTTTGGACCAAATATGTTTTAACCCAGCTGCTGGGTTAATTTTGGGTTAACTGGTCCATATTTGACCCAGACTTGGGTTGAAGCAACTCAGCATTTTTTAAAGTGTATTAAAGTATTAAATATGAGGAAAATCAATTTACAGTAAAGGCATTTAAAATGTTACAAAAGATTTATATTTTAAAATAAAATACTGCTTTTTAAATTTCTATTCATCAAAGAATCCTAAAAAATATTTCCACAAAACATGCAGCAGCACCACTGTTTTCAACACTGATAATAAAATGTTTCTTGAGCAGCAAATCAGCATTTAGAATGATTTAGAATGATTAGAATGAAATCAGCATATTAGAATTATTACTTGAGTAATGATGCTGAAAATTCAGTCTTAAATCACAGAAATAAATTACATTTTAAAACATATACAAAAATAAATTGTCATTTTGTTTTGCAATATTAGTGTTTTGCTGCATTTTTAATCAAATAAATGCAGGCTTGGTGAGCAGAAGAAAAAAAAACCATCTCTCAAACAAGGCTTTGTCAAGATGACATTTACAGTCTGTCTTGACAAACAGTGTTAAAAATAAAAGTTAAAAGAATTTCTTAGAATTTTAATTCTTCTTTAATACAATTAAATGTGAATTAAAATTCCCTCCTGTTTGCCTTCAGAAAAAGAACTGATTTAAAAGGCATTCTCGATTCTCAAAGCAGGAGTTTCTTAAAAGGACCGTAAAGAAAAACAGACCATTCAGTGGATGAAGGTTTGGTTAACTCCAACCTTTAGGCCCTTGGTGGTAGATGAGTGTCTGTGTCCAAAGCTCCTGCATCTGTGTTGCATGTTTTCAGGGTTTCATGCACTAACCAAACCCCTGCCATTGAGATGAATGAGACGGAGATCTTCTCGCACCTCATTTAATCCTAAGGATCACAGAAAAGATGGGAAATGCAAAATTACGCTCCAAAATGATGGTTTTCAGTGCATAAAACTTTACTAACATCATAAGTGGACCGCTGGGGAAAAACGCAATAAGAAATGCATGATAGAAGCAATTTAAATATTCATCTAAAACACTCGTTTCCCTTTTGTTGTTTTCTTTTAAACTCGACCCTCTGCCTATATACAACCAGAAGGCAAAACCATATGGTTTGATGAAAAGTTTTGTAGAATGTGCACGGACCCTCGAGAGAGAGTGTGTGCTTTATGGCTCTGTCTCATGATTACAATGTGAGGTATAATTGCTAACACATGTGAGCCATTTCCATTCGCTGCGATGAAATCATCGCATGAAAAAAGGGCGAGAGAGAATAAGGGCGAGAGAGCAGACAGCTCCCCCCAACATTCCTTCGTTCCCTCTCCGCAGCATCTTGAGAGGTCGGAGGTCAGCGCAAGGAGATCAATGCGATCAGACACAGGAGTATTGTTTCAAAAAGCAGGAGACATGAGAGGCTGCCTGCAACAGGAATCCCTTCGGATCAAAAGGCCAGCGAGAAAGTTGACGGAATTCCTCGGATCCACCATCTTGACTTCCTAAGCAATCAGGCATTTTACAGGAACCATTTGGCTATGATCAATTCACTGGCCTGCCGTTGCCTCCCATCCACCCTTTGAAACGGGATTAAATGCTCTAAATAGGTCTCCACTTCTCAAAAGCCGAATGAGCGGAAAAGTGCTTTTAATCTTGTGAAACTCTATACGGTCCATTTGAGGCAAATCTGCAGACAGAAGAGGTTAAAGTCGGTTTAAAAAGCTAATCATCTTCAGCACGATATTGCTACTGACTAGTGCCTGACTAGCTGGCTTGCTTCAGATGCCTCCCATTTCAACCCAGATGATCAGGCAGAAACTGTCGTATCTGGAAATGGCTGTTTAGCTAATAACAGCTTTTGCATGTGTGTTATTCTTGTGAAAATGGCTTGAAATTGAGTTGGAAGGAGAAAAAAGATGGTCAAGATCTGGAAGAAATGCAGTTGGGAATGAAACAGAGTGTGTGTCTCATCAGCTTTTATGAAGATCTAGTAAATAACCTAATAGCTGTTACAAATTTAGATAATTACTACATATATAGGTGAAAAGTGTCATTTTTTGGAACTGCAAATGTTTTCAAACAGCTTTTCTGAACACTCTCACATGCCATTGGTCAGTCACACAGAAAGTCCCGCAATAGGTCAAGCAGCTGTTGCTGTGTTAGGCTGATAAATGAAATCAAAACTTCTGATAAAACATTTTCTTGTGAGATCAGGTTGAGATTGTAACAAATATATGTGGGCTTTTCTTAAAATTTTTCCCTAAAAATTGAACGTTTCCCACTGAAAACATTACACAGTACAAATTCATATGAAACTGCAACTTAAGATCAGGATTGTCTTTGGAATATAAATGTATTTTGCCCAATTTGCAGATTCTGTCCTTTTTTAACTTTACTTATGGGTGCTGTATGTAAGATTTTGACTCTACTAAAGCATAGAAATATCATAATATGTTTGCAGATATTTAAGAAACATGCTAAGTTAACATACTTGTTTATCTGAAAAACAATGCTACAGTCAGTTATTCTCTTTTGAAAATGTGCATTCCGGCCAGAATGCCGGTCTATGTTTTGGTTTGTGAAACCCGCCCACTGCCAGTTTACCCAATTGTATTTCAGCACCCCGGGTTGCCAGTTGGCAGAAAACAGCGCATTTCATTTCATTTATCGTCAAGTGAACTCGTTCCTGTTGGTGTCGTCAATCTGGCAAGCTGTGTGTGCGTCAAGTCTTAGGAGGAGGGGCCGAGTGAAAAAAACCCTTTCCAATATTTTTTATTTGGACTGCAGTACTTAGTTCAACCACTTGGTGTCAATCCTACATACAGCACCTTTAAATCTGACAAGTGCAGTAAGAAAAAATACACCTTAATTAGCCAGTAACTAATCATTTTTTTGCATTATTGTTTAAAATTAAGAGGAGAGCGGGAAAAAAAAATCAGCAAAATCTGTAAGAATTGCAGCTGGGAGTGAAAACTTGCTTTTAAGAAAATCCTTAAATTTTTACTTAGAAATTAAACTAATAGTTGTTAAAAATGTAGATAGTCTCTACATAAATATGTGAAAAGTGTATTTCTGCACCACTACAATCGCGGAATGAAACTGAAATTTCACACTTTTTAAAAATTAATGAATTAATTAAGTTAAGTCGGTTCAGATGCATCCCAGTTCAACCCAGGTGATCATGCGGGAACTGCTGCATCTGTTGCATGTCCATAGCAAATGACTGTTTAGCTAATAATATCTTTCACTTTCATAAAAATGTGTTATTCTTTTGAAAATGGGTTGAAATTGAATGGAGAGAAAAAATTGCTAAATCTGGAAGAATTGCAGTTGGGAATGAAAACGGTGTTGGTTGCATCTGCTTTTGTGAAGATCCTTAAATACTAACCTAGTAAATAACCTAATAGCTGTTAACAATTAAGATAATTACTACATAAATAGGTGAAGTGTAATTTCGGCACCACTAGAACTGGCAAATGGAACTGCCAACAATGGCAAACTGCTTTACTGAACACTCTCACATGCTATTGGTCAGTCACACAGAAAGCCCCGCCCCAAACTCATGCCATTGGTTGAGCAGATGTTAATGTGTTGGTTTGGTTAAACATGACAGTGTTTCAGGGAAAATAAAGCTGTAATAAATTAAACCTGATGCACACTGCATGATTTTGGCCTGATTTTGCCATCTGAGACAAATGTCAACTTTAATTTAGATGTTTATACCAACTCATCTGTAGGACACAAAAAATAAATATTTTGCAAATATTCGCATTAAAGAATAAGCAGTACATACATTTTTCCTTCCACTGACCAAAGTCTTAAAGAAGCAGTTCACCCAAAAATGAAAATTAGCTGAAAATTCTCTCAGCAATCCAAGATGTAGGAATTTGATTCATTCTCAGATTGCTCGAGGATTATCGTGATGTTTTTATTTTTATCATCTGTTTCTTACGCCACCCATTCACTGCAGAGCATCCATTGGTGAGCAAGTGATTGAATGCAAATTTTCTCCTGTTCCCATGAAAAAACAAACTCATCTATGGTACATCATGAGTAAATCTTCAGCAAAAATTTTTTTGTGTTTATTTTTTTTGTGTGAACTATTGCTTTAAGATGTATTTGTACAATGAGATATAAAAAAGACATACAGTCTGTCTTGGTTTTACCCAAGATCTTGCCAGGGTCATGTTGTTCAATCTAACAAATAACAACCATAAAAATCTCCCAGTGTGTGCCAGGCTTAAAATATAGTCCGCTCTACATATTAAGCTTGGAAAGAGAAGAGAGTATTTCAACCTAAAAAAATTACACCCATCACCTTTACGCAGTAATGTTTTAAATCTATTCCTGTGTGTATTTATTCAGTAAGAGGCTTTCCCTGCGGTTCCACATCTCCGCACTGACCACGCTCATCACTCACTTTAACGTTTTTCGCCTCTCTCCGGGCGAGTTAAACCTCGTTCTGCTGATTCTGTCGGTGTTCTTCTTCTCTTGCTTCCGCAGTGCTATTGATCCGAGTCTTCAGTGATTGAGAGCACAAACTCAAGTGTATGAGGTAGACCCTCTTGAACAGGGCTACTTATCTTCACCTCGTTCACATCTCTCCTCATGTCTCCCTTTAAAATGCCTTTTCAGACCAGTCCTCGCCTCAGGTCAGATCTCCAAGTCCTACAGTGTGAATAATATGAATAACATTAACTCACCCTCATGTAGTTCCAAACATTAACACAAAAGACATTGCAAAAAAATCTATACAACGCTTCAAAAAGACCAAAACACATAATAAATGTGCACTTTGTGTGAGGAATTTACCAATATACCTTATCTTCTTCTAAAGGACTCCATTCTTGTAATTCAGATTCAAAAACAGTGTGTTGTTGCATTATACCTTGTTTGACATTATTGATGCCAAAACAAATATGGGAGATGGAAAATCAGATGCAAGAAGTTAACAGCTTAAGTCATTTGTTGATTAATGAGTATTGGAGACGCGAACCGTTTCAAACGATTCAGTTCAATTTGGTGAACTGGTTCAAAAAGATGATTCGTTCACGAACCGGATATCACAAACTGCTTTGTTTTGAACTCTCTCTCACAACAGACACGGAAGAGAAGACAATGCTGAATAAAGTCGTCGTTTTTGCTATTTTTGGACCAAAATGTATTTTCGATGCTTCAAAAAATTCTAACCGACCCTCTGATGTCACATGGACTACTTTGATGATGTTTTTCTTACCTTTCTGGACATGGACAGTATACCGTACACACAGCTTCAATGGAGGGACTGAGAGCTCTCGGACTAAATCTAAAATATCTTAAACTGTGTTCCAAAAATAAACGGAGGTCTCACGGGTTTGGAACGACAAGAGGGTGAGTTATTAATGACATAATTTTCATTTTTCAGTGAACTAACTCTTTTTTTTTTTTTGGATGTTTGTATTTACTATGAACTCTTGCATGAAAATAATTTCCCCCCCCCAAAAAAAAAAAAAAAAAAAAAAAAAAAAAAAAAAAGAACAAAAATGACAGTACACAAGTTGGAATTACATGAGGCTGAGCAAATAATGACATCAGGTTTGGGTGCACTGCTCCTTTAAAGTTTACTCAGTGCATCTGTGTCATGCTTTCAGTTAAGAGTCAGTTATATCCAGCTCATTTTGACAAAAACAACAGGAAATGTGTTCAGTCACGCACTTACAAATGGAAACCAAACTAAACTGCTTAACTTCCTAACCCGACTTCTTCAATTCAAGTATGACGGTGAAGCACGAGGAAGTGAGATGGGATGCTGGAGAAAGTTTGTGGACTGCGAGCACAGCGATAGCGCTGAAGAACACAGATATCATGTTTTCTCTTTCAGGAAAGAGTCATTCCGCCCAGCCGAGGCCTGATAGAAACCCAAAATAGTCCGTCAGCGGCGATCATCGGTCTACACCCATCAAGCCTCAAGTCACAATTCTCCGATTGTATTTCAGGATCACCCTCTCCTGCTGTTCTTATCCGCCCCATTACTCTTTCCTGCCTTTAATAAAACAGACACAATAGTAATCTTAGAGAAACACATTCCCTGTCATGGTGACAGCCACACAACCTCCCCTCTTTTCCCTGCGAGTCTCTAGCCCTCTTTTGACAGCTACCTTTCAATACCGTAATCGCAGGGTAAGTAGCAATTTTCATTCAACTCCACTATTCACGGGCCGCGCTAATGAAAGCCAGTACCTTGTAGGAACAGTTTCAAATAGGCTGATAGACAAGTCCTCTCCATTCTATTATGGAGACAGGCTCTTATCAGCGCGCCACAGTAATGCTCTTCCAAACCATTTGTCACCAGATTTACTCTCTTTACCCATCGCCGAACCCCAATCAGAATTCAATCCATCCCTCTCGCACTTTGGCCCTCACCTCATCTCCAACAGAAACCTTCCAACACTTCAGAGACGATTCGGCTTCAATTTAGAGGAAAGTGTGGTGGGGCCGAGCTACGGAGAGCGTTTTGCGAAAATCAACTGTATCTAAAGACAAAGCCATGCGGATAATCCCAACCTCCCGGCCGGATTGAGTGTGTGCGTGCACGTCAGCAGCCTATTTGAGAAGCGGCTCATGCCAGCGCCGGAGACACAGTCTGCCGAGTGCAGGGATGAGCGCTGAATGAAAAGGAGGAATACCTCCGAGACCCAGGGTGACCGAGAGGTTTCTCTAATATCTGATGTCTTTATTTCCAGCCGCACAATGCTGCCCGGCACGGGAATGAATAGGCAAAAATGGCAGATCCAGTGGGAAGCGGTCTCCAGTGTCTCCAGACCGTGAGGGAGGGAGGGAGTGAGTGAGGGAGGGGGGCGTCGTGACTGTTGTGTGTGTTATCAGCGCTGCGCTCGCACTTCCTCGTCCCCGCGTCCGGTGGCAGGGGCCAGTCAGAGGCCAGTGACTGAGGCCATTGTGTTGTCACGGAGGAAAAGCCCGGCCCTTCACGCCTTCCCCAAAACCCTGTGCATTTCCTGTGTCCAATTTATCATTTACCACAAAAAGCACAAAAACCTGCAGATGAAATTCTGATAAAATTTGGGTAATAGTGAAAAGCGTACTGTTGTGCTCAGAATGCACGGAAAGTCTGAACATAACTCACACGAATTGTGAAATCCCTTGCTAACAAACAACCACGTCAACTTCCACCAAAACTATGGTGAATGTAAAATTACCTAAAAAAAATCTATTTAGCCTTAACAAGATGAAATTAACAGCATAATAAGATACAAAATAATGGCATATGGAAATATACTTAAAAACATACTGATTTTTTTCATGTAAAAAAATCTAAATATCCTTTAAAAAAAAAAGATTAAATAACCAGCACAAAATAAAAGATACTTGCAAATTGGCCAGTGGCTTAAATAACATACAACATGTGGTATATGAAAATATACCTGACTTTTTTTTTTAATCATAATTTTTTATTTTTATATCCATAAAACAAGATGAAATTACCAGCATTAGATAACAAAACATCTGATTTAAGATATGTACAGATCTACCACAAAATGCATTTTTATCCAAGATATATTCTCTGAACACTGGCCAACAGTTTGGTAAGCAAGCAAGGAAACCTACTTAGGATGTTATTTTATGTAATTTAGATATTATGTTAATAAGTTTGATTTGAATTTTTATGATAATTATGTTTAGATATTTTCTCTGAAAAAATACAAGGTCTAGATAGTCAAAGAATGTGACAGATTTTTTTTGCAGTTATTATTGCTACAATAAAATTGTGGTAATGTGAAATTACCCACCCTTTGCATTAAAATAAATAATTAAATTAAATAAAAAAATACAATAAAATGTTAAAAAAATTTAATTAAATGAAACCAAAATCATAAAAAATAATAAAATCACCATATTATAATATTATCTATTATCACATGGTTTTATGGTATTAATAATGAATGCAGTAACTATTTTAGTGAAAAATACGGTCAGCATAGTAAAGCAATAAGCCCCAAGAAGCTGTGGTTTACGATGAATTTATAACAACTCACCTGAAGCGTGCATGATTGTAGAGTAATTTACAACAGCTTCGAACGCAGCTCAACCTATCAGAATCGAAGGCCGAAACTATCCGTTTAATAATACATATTTTATGTTTCTGTTCTGACAGTCAAAACAAGGTTTGTTGTAGTGGTCTATGGAAAAGAGAGCCAAATATATGCAGCCCTTGAGGGGGGGACAGAGAGAGTGAGAGAGAGAAAGTTTGTGTGTGAGAGAAAGAGAGCGATAGAGAAAGAGAGAGGTGTACTGATGAATACTAAGAGAAGAACAGCAGCGATGTGTCTTTAGTTTGAGAATGACCTTGTGGTCCATCAAATGAGACGAGACGGGCTGTTCCGAGCGTGAATAATGGCTCATTTTACAAAATGCCTTCTCTTTATTCTTTAAAACATCTTTATGTATAGTGCATCAATATTACAGATGCGGGTTAGTGATTTTATTTTTTTGGTGCTTAATTCCTCAAATCATGTGTGTTGTTGAGGAGAGTGTGTTACTATTTTATTAAGTGATCATATAGACTGTTTTCACCTGCTGGACCAGAAAACAGGTGAAAAAAATCCCACAAGTTGTTTTTTTTAGACTGCAAGCTGAGGCGAAACCCCCCCCACCCCCACCCCATCCCATCCCTTCCACCGAGGTGGAGCTGGAAGGAGGAACAGGATTTTGGAGTGATTCTGATAGCCATTTACTCCCGGAACGCAAGTGGGCGTTTTGGTCATGATTGGGTTAGTTTTGAGTACCAGTTGGGCTTGTTTTGTTATGCAGACCTGGCAACCCTGGCCCCCAATCCTCTAGCACATTCCCTGAGTTTTGCCAGGGAATGCATTATTCACTTTTCATAAAATGAAAAAACACATATATAAAAAGTAGCTGCGAGAGTAATGTGGAGGTGTTTCTATTCGGCATGTGCATTTTTTATTTTTCTGATGGATGTTCTATAGGAGATATTTAGGCGTGTGTATTTTTCGATGCAAAGAAAACATTTCTCATCATCCTTCCCATGAGCGGCGTCAGATGATGGAGAGGGGCCTCCTCTCCACGGCACTGTTACTAGGGAACCAAAACTGGACCTCTCTCAAGTTTCTCTAGACACAAAAAAAAAAAAAAAAGAAAAAAAAAAAGCCAGTGTTTCCTTTGGCAGCGGCGCTACTTTTTCTAACCTTCCCAGAGTAAGAGAGACGAGAGAGACGAGCAGCCGGGTGACCCAGGGAGGGGGAGGAAGGGCAGTCCTGCTTTTCCACCCTTTTCCCCTGCTAGAGTTCGGAAAAATGTCTCTCTTGTCCACATGCTTTTACCCCCCCCACCTCCCCCAAGGTGTGCAACCCCCACCCCCCCACACACACACCCCCACAAAACCCCGGCCTGTTCTCAGAGGAACAACAACCTCATCCAAACCACATGTCTTTACACTTTCACTGCCTCGAAAAAGAGCACGACATTAAAAACAGACAATCAAGGATGGAAAAAGAATCCTTACAGGCAAATCAGGATCATTCCTTATGAGAAAATCGAACAGTATCTAAAAACAACAGAAATGAGAGCAAAATGAGATTTAAAAAAAAAAAATCTTTACTGCTTCTCCAAGAAAGCAAACAGATGGAATAGAAAGCAAATGGAAGGATTTTTCTCCTCTGAAAACCCCCCCACTGATTTCATGTGAAGACATTTCTGAACAATGTCAAACCGTGCTCAGATTTGCCAAGTCTGTAATCAAAAGATCAATCAATATGAATTGAGACAAAAATTTGATTGACAATTAAAAACAGACAATCAAGGATGGAAACGGACTCCTTGCACTTGGTCACAATATCTAAAAAAATAAGAGAAATGAGAGCAAAAGGAAATCTCTTTCATATTTCAATTATTTCTCCTATACTGCAATAAGATGAAATGCAAAACTGATGGAGACATTTGCTTAGATTTTTCTCCTCCAATTTACAGGGAAATCAGATTCAGCTCATTACTTTCAGAGGATGGTGGTCAAAAAAAAAAATTATTATTATTTTTTATATACAGTACTCTTGTCTCAACTGCGAGAATGAGAACAAAACTCTTGTCTCAGCTGCTTCTCCAAGAAAGCAATAAGATGAAATGGAGAGAAAAAATGTAAGCCTTGCCTTGAGATATTTCTCCTCTAAGAAACATTGCAGTAATCTCATGAGTTTCAGATGAGATCTCAACAGTGTCTCAAACAGTGCTCAGATTTGTAAATCAAAAGACAAAGAAAAATGGAAGAACACTGAAAATAGACAATCAAGGATGGAAACAAACTCTTTACAGGGAAAACAGACTCAGCTTTTCAGAAAATGATAATAAAAAAATAAAAAATAAAAACACATGATCACAGTATCTAAGAATAACAGAAATCAGAGAAAAATGAAAACTCAGGTTATTTCTCCTGGACAACAACTAGATTAAAGCGTTAGTTCACCCAAAAATGAAAACTAGATCATAAATTACTCACCCTCAAGTCATTCTAGGTGTATATGACTTTCTTCTTTCAGACGAATCCAGTCAGAGTTATATATAACTTTTCTTCCTTTTCTCACAAACGTTGGTTTTCACAAGACTCACCAGCGCATTCAAAACGCTGACCTCATACGTCATAAAAAAAAAAAGTAAAATCCAAACAAGATTCTTTATCGTTGGGAAAAGACCCCAGTAATCTCATGAGTTTCAGAAGAGATCTCAACAGTGTCCCAGACGGAGCTCAGATTTGCCAGAAAATCAATTATTTGCTATTCGTATTAATTCATAACTCAAACAACTCTCATTTAAACATCTGAGACTTTGTAATCCTGAAATGCAACAAGTGACAACTCCATTAAGCCTTGAGTGATGAACGGGCAACCTCTGATCAATAAAATCCTCCTCTGAGTAGCCATTTAATTCATTTTTAATGGGTCTTAGTTTTATAATCTTATTGTTTTATAATCTTAATTTGAACAATTTTCTCAGTTATGTTTACATCTCGCTAAGAATTTGTGGAGAGACAAAAGGAGATGAGAACTCCATTAAGCCTTTTGAGTTCTGAACAAGCAACCTCTGAACAATAAAATCTTCCTCCGAGTAGGTGTTTTAATTGGTTTTTAATTAGTCTTTTTTTAAACTTCTTTTGAATTAAAATGATTTGTAAAAATCCCTAAAACAAGATACACGTAATTGAAAAAAAAAAGCATTCAATGTTAAGACTTGATTTTAATTATTTATACTTAAAACAAGCGAGAAAAAATACAAAAGACAATAATGCCTAATTAAAAAAAAAAAAAATACTCTAATTTTCACTGGAAGATAAGACCTAAACGCTCATTTAGATTTTTTTTTTTTGGCTCTACAGTTTATTTACTTTTATCACTTCTTGAAGGAATGCTGTGCTATACATTACTATGAGAAGCAGTGCTCAAAACACATTGTACAAATCCTCAGCAATACCGTGTTACTTTTAGGTGTCCAGAGGAGAGCACAGACAATCACAGCAGAGAGTTTTCCCCTAAAAGTGCTCCTTCCCCACTGCCTACGATTTCTCTGTCTCTGTCTCTCCTCTGGCTGACTGCTGCTTAACTCAGCTGCACGCTCACAACTGCAGTGGAGCAACACAGGCAGCCAAAGAAAGAAGACAATTATCCTCAATATCTGTCACTCACATGACAGCCCAGCTTCTCCTAGCCACGCTTCAACAGATACAGGTGGGGGAACAAAGAGGTTTGGGCTGCTGCTGCTTTTAAGCAAACTCTCTCTCGGTCTTTCTCATTACCTGGCCCATTTGCATGCAGACTGTCAAACAAAGGTGTTGATGGGGAAAGATACGAGAAGAAAGGAGTAAAGATTCTGTATACCGCCTCTGTGTGTGTCTGTTTACTTGGGTTTGGGCTTTTGCAGGCGGTATACACACTACAAGCAAGTACAAGCGTTTTGTCGTTGCGTATCACATGCACAGTTCCCCTCCAAATCGATCACCCACAATGCATCATTTTGCACCCACGATTCACAAGCGAAATCTAGAACCCTGTGCGGATTTAAAGATACATTTCCTTCGTACATGACTAGGAATCTGCTAGATAACAGACAATGAGTCATTAACTAGTTTCAAATGTTAAAAATGGTGAATTTAACCTACAAAAACTCACAATTAAATGTACCTAGTTCAATTTTTCCCATACACAATATATCATATATTTCCATAATGCTATGAAAACATTTGACAGCTATAGCCTGCATGAATTGGTTGTATTTTTACAGTGGCTTTCCAAATTTCCTAGCAGCAAAAATTTGGTCTATCAACAACAAAACTGAAAATATGATGCAATCACAGCTAATCGAATATATATGAGGCTTAATATATGTTAGAGGTTGAATAAATAGTTATATAAAGCAGAGTTTAAGACAATTGAGATTTCAACATACATAATTTTCCTCCCAAAATCTAAATTAAGTGAGTTTATACTTAAAACAAGAAGACTGTCTGCCAATTGGGTAAGAAAAATAAATTTAATTTAAAGGGAAAACTAGTTTTATTTTTTTACCCCATTGACAGCTAAAACTATTTTTATGAATTTTTAAGACAAGACTTAATAGGTCATCTTAAGTCATTTTGCTTCTCAGGTATCTTTATTTCTGAATATTTAGATATTTTTACTGGAAAACAAGAAAAAATTATGAAGAAAATAGATGCATGGTACTAAAGCTAATTTAAACTTACAACTAGTTATGACAAGAAAGAAAAAAAAAGCCAGTTTATCTGCTTTTACCTTCAGACTATCATTAAGTTACTTTATTTTAACCTGAACACTTCCAAAAAAAATAAAAATAAATAAATGAAAAAAAAACTTAATTACTGTAGCTTTTGATTTGCATTTTAGTTTTAGCCTTTTATTTGTTCAAAATGTTTATATTGTTTTTTTTGTTTTTTTTAAACCTTAAAACAAAAACTCTATCACTTCACTGATAAAAAAAAGTCTTAACTGATATTTATGTTTTTAATTTTCCAGTTAAAATGTAGTCTTGAAACATGAAAAATTAGCTGGCAAGATATTAAAACCTATATTCACATGCACTAGCAGATTTTGAACATGTTTATTATTAAAAACAAGTGTAAAAATCTGACAAAACACTCAGATTCAAGACGTTTGAGATATTTTAACTGCAAAACAAGACTAGGATGTTTGCAGAGCACTCTGAACTGCTAATATGTGTGATGCATTATGCAAATTCAAGCTATGACTGAAATATCTCCCCTTATAGTTGTTCAAACAAATTATAATCACCTGAAACGTGTTTACTGGCATGTTGGAAGCGCACAGGAAGACAACACTGCCAGCGCAATTCTGGGATGAATTTAGCAGGTATGTAAATATGTTTGCTCAACCCTCATGATTGGGCTGCTTACAGTGAGACAGACAATGCTCCGTGCTGCCTTTATTCATTAATGGCAGCTTTTGTTCCTGTAAACAACATGAATATTTAATCCGTCCTTAGATTCCCTCTTGGTTAATGAATGTGTCTCAACCAGCACGCCTGGCTCTCTAGGGACGCGGGCCGCCGGGAACGGTTGCTAAGCAGTCATCGTGAACATAGCCTGCTTCATTCTTTCATGAACAACGTGAGCGTTCTGCACCGCGGCTTGGATCCCGTGCGCATGCGTGACACGCTCCGACCCTCCGCTGGTCCCCCGGAGGGAACGCACGGCGAGATACACGAATGCATCAAGACACCTGGCTGCGCCGCCACAACTGATGTCACTTCCTGTGAATGGAAATCGCATAGCACAATTATGAAACTGGTTTTCGACTGAATCGAAAGGTTTGCAAGCAATTAAGGGTTATTTATTTGCACCCCTCTCTCTCCAGTACATGAATGCCACATGTTCCTCCAGAGGCGTGGAGAAACAGACAGACAGACACTCGTAAACTTGTGTGTCTCCGTGCGCAATTGGTCCACAGGGAGAGAGCAGCGAACTTATGGAGGAACCCACGCCAGACCCTGCCTCAAGCAGGCTTCCAGCTGTTGTCAATTACTGCCACTTTAACGGCACGTTAAACACACAATGGCCAATGAGGCGCTGCCACCCGAGTCACTATTTAACTGCAACACGGCCATTAGCTGATCCTGAGGGCCCGGAGCCTGCTGCTTTACCTAGCGAGGCCCAATTTAATGAAATTAAAGCTCAACTCCCTTTAATAGCCAGGTTCCCCGTCATAAATTCATTAGCTGCTGATGAGTATCATCCCGTTATGTTTTAACGCGAGATTTACAGTCGCCTAATGAACACCATCAAGGGTTTAAGGAGCTCGTCTCATTAGGGAGGGATTTTAATAGACAAACAAAGACGGGATGATTGCTGCGGGAGTTGCATCTGAAGGGTTTCTCCTCGTTTTTCTTGCGTTCAGAAATCAGCCTGCGCCAATTACTTTGGGTAACGTAATGAGCGCCGCTGTTGACTCAGGTGAGCGAAAATGAAAGACTC
Source organism: Carassius carassius (assembly GCF_963082965.1). Classification (NCBI taxonomy): domain Eukaryota; kingdom Metazoa; phylum Chordata; class Actinopteri; order Cypriniformes; family Cyprinidae; genus Carassius; species Carassius carassius. The sequence goes on from NC_081799.1 coordinate 23,750,174, forward strand.
CACACACTACTGCCCTTCAGGCAGGGTATTAAATTTCTCTCATCTGTTTTGCCGTTGTTGGTGTGTGCGCGTTGGGGGTGTAATATATATGGACGGGGGCAGGAATGCCGCCCCCTCCATCCTGTACCCCAACGTCTCAAATATCCTCAATGTCAAACATGGTGGGCTCCAAAAATACATCTCTATGCACAGTCTCCACTTCTACTGGATGTCCATCTATAGGTCTGTCCCTCGCGAATTTATAGCAGCACTAATGCAAAACATCATCGCTAATCTTGTGCAGGCGCTTCTTTACAAAGCGACTGTCAACATCTTTTTAAGGTGCTGTGGTTTTCAACTGGTGGGTTGCAGGGAAAAATGATGCTAAATGCAAATAATAACATGCAACTAAATTATAGAGGAATTCTAGCTTTAATATTTTATAGTATGCATTTTATATTTATATAGTAATTGTATTTTTATAAGAATAATAAAAACAGCCTATTAACAAAGTTGTGCATCAAACAAACTCTACCATGCCAACATGGACATGAACAAAACTACACAAGTAAAAGAAAATAGGCCCACAGACCAGATTAATAAGAGTTATTGTGATTATCAAATTATTTTTTTAATTGATATTGTATTTATTAATACTAAAATAATATTAATTTGAAAACGAGTGTAATATTAATAATTAGCCAAATAGAAATATAAAAGTTGAATTCTTATAAAGTACTATTAAAATGACTGAAATATAATGTAAATTATATTAAAATTAAAGTATTATTCAAATTGGTATTGGTATTAGAATTGACACTAAAATTAATGTTAAAATTAATATGATATTAAAGTGAAGTATTATTAAAATTGATAGTTTTAATACTAATTTGTCACAATAAAACTAAAATTAATGTACAAATTCATATATTAAAATGGATATTTTATTCATAAGGACAAGAACTCCAATGCACTCGTAGTGAAAAGTTAAAAAGCCTTTATCGCATCACTGGCTTTATACGTTAAAACTACACTATACGGCTAAATGCCTTCATCAGGGTGTCATATTGGATATTTTATTCATATTAAATATTACAATTAATATCATTTAAAAAAATAAATCAATATTAATATTCATTCACAATTCAGAATTTTATTACTGTTTTTGAGACACCAGTTCTAAAGCAAAGCAGTTAAGAACTACTGTCATCGAGTGTCCCCTTTAAATGCTAACGCGTCTGTCATTGAGTTTGCTGTCACCAGTGACGGACAAGATTTGTGCTTTTTTTTACTGATGACTTCGTGCAATATATCAGCAAGTTTTCTCAAAGCGGACAGTGAGATGGGACCCCTGCTGTCAACACACCCTCACCGTTTGCTGTGCTTTATCTGTTAGGTGTTCATTTCACTCATTCTGATGATCCACCTTTGCATTTAAAAGATGCGAATCACAAAATGCGATGCTTGTGACTTGCATGCTACCATCAAAATGCAACATCTAGACTCTGCAGCCTCCCAAACACACACACACACACACACCTCTGGGCTGCCCATCATCTTCATGTTACTCTCTCAGACGGCTAACATAAACAGATTGTCTAACTGCAATGAAAACATACTGCACCGGCCAGTGTGTGTCTGAGAGAGAGACAGGCTCTTCTTTCAGTCAGAGACGACCTGAACGCCACACACTCCAGACCACCGTCTGCAAGACCCCATCCTGCAGGAAATGCACAAATCAAATACAGTTCAGTTTATTTATCTTACTTCACTGGCAAATTGTTTTATCTTGTTCTAAGCATAAAAGCAACCAAAGGAAGGTTTATGCTTAAAACAAGAAACAGGTTTATCATTGGGGTAAGAAAAATAAACAATATTAGCCATCTGAAAACAATATCTTACACAATTCATCTGGCTTTAAGGCTGCTTAGACATTGTAAAATCTGAATGAATTTTAGATGAATTTTAGGTGCAACATATGAGAAAGATACAATAAAAACAGTAAAAATTGGAAATGTGATTACAATTTAAAATAAGAGTTTTCTATTTGAATTTATTTTGAAATGCAATTTACTGCTGTGATTCAAAGCTGAATTTCCAGCAGATCCTTCAGAAATCATTCTAATATACTGATTGCTGCTCAAGAGACATTTCTTATTATCATCAATGTTGAAATCAGTTGTGCTGCTTTTATATTTCTGTTGAAAAAATTTGAAACTGATAAATAGAAAGTTGAAAGAACAGCATTTATTTAAAATATAACTACTATAATGTAACATTACAGGGCTAAGTGACTAACACTTTTGATCAATTTAATATCCTTGCTCGATAAAAGTGTTAATTTCTTCATGCACTGAATTTAGGTTATGGCACTTAACAGTGGTCTGTCTGCTGCAATATAGTATGCAAATAACAAGCAGGAGGTTTTTGGATGTAAAATAAAACTAATTCCAACTCTGCCCTGAGGCCCCCACCAATGCATCAATCAATAGGGAGTGTGTCCTCCACAGCGCCTGAGTGAAAATCCAGACATGAGCTAATGCTGGAGAAATATACACGAAAGGCTTAGAGCGAGCAGACACACACACACACGCACACACACACACACACACACTTGGAAAGCTCTGTGGTGACGTTTTACGACTGCCTCGCATTAATAAACAAAATAAACAAATATACAAATGGTCAGGAACTGTTTTCTCGAGGCATGAACCAACACATGAGGTAGTAGTTTGTTCACGCATTTGGAATAAACTGATGCTGGACGCTTTGTGTTTAATAACCCATAAATGCATAAACCACACTATAAAACTTCTATATTTTCTTCTGCATTCCGAAATCTGCCAACCAAAAGGGCTTTAGCTGTTTTACAGTAATATAACCTGGAAAACATGGAGTACACACACCAGTAACAAATATTATAGACTGTGAGGCTGACATGATCATCTCAACTGCCTGATTGTTCATATCACAAAATGTAACTATATTATTGCACAGCTACTGTATATATATTATATATTATCTTCACCCAGCTACTGTGTGTGTATATATATATATTATATATATATATATATATATATATATATATATATATATATTGAAATATGAAGAGGTCATTTGCAAAAACATAACTCAGTTTTTAAAGATGTTTTTTACGATGTTTTTTCATAGTGCATTCCAATTAATCACAACCAAACTGTAGTTGGGTTATTTTAATTAAGTAAAAAAAAAAATAACTTTAAAAACATGATAACATAAAACATGATTTTAAAAAAAAGGGAAAAATTTTTTTTTTTGGCAAATAAACTTTATATATAGACACAAAGCAAGGTGTATACAGCAAATCTCAACTGCTTGATTTTTTTTCTTCATCATAAAATTTTACTATATTATTGCACAGCTCAGTTGGATATGCATGTATTTATAAGTACATAATTATATATCCAACTTTATTCACATGCAAAGAGGAAACTGACATAAAACCATATACAGGTGCATCTCAAATTAGAATGTCATGGAAAAGTTATTTTATTTCAGTAATTCAATTCAATGCACACAGACTGAAGTAGTTTAAGTCTTTGGTTCTTTTAATTGTGAGGATTTTGGCTCACATTTAACAAAAACCCACCAATTCACGATCTCAACAAATTAGAATATGGTTACATGCCAGTCAGCTAATAAACTCAAAACACCTGCAAAGGTTTTCTGAGCCTTCAAAATGGTCAGTCAGTTTGGTTCCCTAGACTACACAATCATGGGAAAGACTGATGTGACTGTTGTCCAAAAGACAATCATTGACACCCTTCACAAGGAGGGTAAGCCACAAACATTCATTGGCAAAGAAGCTGGCTGTTCACAGAGTGCTGTATCCAAGCATGTTAACAAAGAATTGAGTAAAAGGAAAAAGTGTGGAAGAAAAAGGATGCATAACCAACCGAGAGAACCGCAGCCTTATGAGAATTGTTAAGCAAAATCGATTCAAGAATTTGAGTGAACTTCAAGGAATGCACCGAGGCTGGGGTCGAGGCATCAAGAACACCACACACAGACGCGTCAAGGAATTTCATTTTCAGGCAGGATTTGGCACCTGCCCACACTGCCAAAATCAACTTTACATTTACAATTAAAGCAAAAGGAGCCCCTACTGAGTATTGAGTACATTTACAGTAAATTAACATACTTTCCAGAAGGCCTACAATTCACTAAAAATGTTTTTTAATTATTGGTCTTAAGAAGTATTCTAATTTGTTGAGATTTTTTGGGTTTTTGTTAAATGTGAGCCAAAATCAATCACAATTAAAAGAACCAAAGACTTGCATTTAATTTATTTAATACACAAGTTTCACAGTTTGAGGTGAATTACTGAAATAAATGAACTTTTCCATGACATTCTAATTTATTGAGATGCACCTGTACATAGCAAATGTCAGCTACTAGATTGTGATTCTCAATGCAAATCCAGCTCTATATGTAAAGTTGGATATACAAGTATAAAAATACAAGTATTACTCGTGCATACAGAAAACTCATGCAAAATAATAAATAATGCAAATCTCAACTGCATGATTGTTTATATCGTTGCAAAATATCAACTATATCATGACATGTAAAGTGATATATACAATGTAGCAAATCTTAATAGCTTGAGTGGTAATATCAATCACAAAATGTGAACTATATTATCGCACAGCTCTATATGTAAAGTTGAATATACATATATCCAACTTTATTCACACATTAAATAATCTTCATTATCAACTGCTTGATTGTTAAATGTAAACTATTAAAAGCACAGATCTATATGTAAACTTGGATATATGTGTATATACAACTGTATATAGTACACACATGGAAAGCAATATATACTATATAGCAAATATAAACTGCTTGATTGTTTATATAATTGCAAAATACATCTATATTATCACAGCTCTCTATATAAAGTTGCATGTATAAGTATTTCCAACTTAGCTTGCGCATATACAGTATACACATGTAAAATGACATGGGCAATTGCAAATCTCAGTTGCTAAAAATGATCCTTTTTTTCCAGGGCTTATAATTGTCCTTAGAATATAAAGATCTGTCAACTAACAGTGATTTTTTTTCTCCTCTTTAGTGTATTTGCAGTCAAAACTGCAATTTTATGTCTTTTTAGCGAGGTCTGTCAAGCACAGTGGTCAACTACTGTTGTTTTTATTGTGCTTTGTAAATACATTTTGATTGATTGATTGTTTATATCTCAAGCAAACAAACAAAACTATATTTTCACCCAACTCTATATAAATTAAGATATACAGCTATATCCTACTTTATAACCTACTTCTATAGCAAATCTCAAATGCAACTATAGCATTGGCCTTCTCTGCTAAATGTGACTTGAACATTAAATATTTTCAGCAAAGTAAAATACGATTAACTTGACTTGAAAGAAAAGGTGCAGGGCCAGTTAGATTTGAATTTTAATACTTGTGGAACGTATTATCACGAATGAGGCAAAACAACTTTTCTAAACACCGCCTGCACCTCTCCAGTGTTCCCATGTCCTGTGAGACTCAGTCGGTGTGTCGCGTCTGAGATCATCGGTGCCACACGGGTCAGGTTTATTTCAGAAACCTTCGTCCCCATGGAAGAAATCCGAGGCATGTTCATCACCAGTGTTGTGGGTGTATTTATGAGCATGATGTACACCGGGTATTTTTGGCCTAGCATGAGGACAGAGTGAGCACGAGTAGAAGGGGATCATTTCAGGGACGAGGAGTGGGGGCTGGTGTTCAGCACCCGGTTAATTTTATCTAACGGCCCGAGCACAATCAAAACGAGAGATGTGAAGAAGTGAGGGCCGGTGTCAAGGATACGGAGAGAGAGAGAGAGAGAGAGAGAGGCTGTTTGTGATTAATCTGGCTGCATTGCATCACCGCCCTCCTGAGCAGCCAACTGGAGCACCCAGCGAGGCGAGCGCTGTCTATTCTGAGAGCAGAGCCTCATCTCGAGGCCAGCCACCGCCGTCTTATGACTGCAACTAAACACCAGCCGCGCTCGGGGTTTCAGAGCTTGGACAATGACCTCATCAGGGCCATTACACAACACTTAACACCTGTCGACCAGCACACCGCCAATGTGATACATTTGCTTTAATAGCAGCTCCATATTCGATATTAATTAGGTTGAGCAAATACTGTATGTACTATAGGCATAGTATATACTGCAGCAATGGCACGAATAGTAAAGTAGAAAAGCTTATTACAAAAAAAAGGTACAATGTAGGGTTATTATTGTTAATGACTAAAATCATAAAGTTTTGTTACTTGAAATACATTTAAAAAAAAATGATCATTTCAGCTAGTTCCCAAGGCAGCACTTCTCATTTTAATTTAGTTTAACTTGCAGTACAAAAATAGCTCAAATAAAAGTGAATAAAAACAATATAGACAAAGCATAATCTAAAATTTTATAACTTAAATCTCAACTAATTCAAAATATTCAAACTATAAAATGCTCTCAGTGATACTAAAAATTACTGTGGTGTAATATACCTTTATTCATTATTTATCCCTAAACTGTTCTTATAAGTATCTTTTAAAAGGGAACCAGTGACAGTTCTGTACCTTTTTTCTTAGAGCATACAGTATAGTAGCATGCTTTTCCGAATGTAACCAAACAGGGCTAAATACAAGTAAATACATTAATTTGTATTAACTGCAGCTTTCTGGAGCTCTATATTTGATAAGAATTGGGGTGAATATCTTTAATTGGTGTTAAAAATTAAAAAAGTGACTCACTGACACTACTAGATTTTAAAAACAGGAAATGAAATTTCAAACAAACAAAATGCTACATTGTTGTCATAAGAACTCATCATGCCTCATTCTAATGTTAAATTACTTTGGAAATAAAAATAGTAATTTTCCATTTAAGTCTACTTTTTAAGCATGTTTGAGCATATGTATGTTTATGTAGGTATGATCAAAGGATTGTGGCTATAATTCCAGTTTATAAAACAATATACAGTAGAAAGCAAACCTCAAATTCTTAATTTTTTTTTTGTTGTATGCTTACAATTGTAACTACAATTTTGGTTTATTTGTGATGTCTGTTCTATGGTATTTATTAAAATGCAATTTAAATATGATTGTAAAGGTTATGACTATATCAGTCATAAACAATTTTACCATCTGATACCACCTCTGAACCATGGTACACCACATGACTCCTCCAGCACTGTAGAGACGACCTGACCACCAGACCAGACCAGACCAGACTAGATCCTGAAGGAAAACCACACATACAATCACTTTAATGCTTTTGGTACAAAATAAGGAAAGAATGGAAAGAAAGGGCTTTATTTTATTCCCCCACATTGAATTGACGGGATGGTGAAAAGTGTCTTTTCAGCTGAAAAGAAAAAGACAATAATATTTAGAATAATGTGCACTGATAAATCATTCACAATAGGAACAGGAAGATTCAGAAAATACATAGTTAATTTTAATGTGGAGTTGAAGATACACACCAGCTTGTCAGGTTGTCCTGTTTGAGGATAATTCAGAAGTGTTTTGGTGATTCGGAATCTCACAATTTCAGCGGTGGAATCTACACACACACACAGCCCTTGGCTAAACTCTAAATGAAAGACCTGGCGATGTACTATCCTCCTCTGAGGCGAACAGCTAATGAAATCGAGCCACTGAGCCCTAGAGTGCTGGACACAGAGCGACACCTGACACTCTCTGTGCTGCTTTGTCTGTCTCAGCGCTGCTGTAAATACCAGCATTATTGAACAGTAGTTTCATCAGAGAGTGACGACGCTCCACACTGCATGATTCAACTGCCCTTTAATGCCAGATCATTTTTTCAATAACACTCCAATCATTACATCAAATGTGTATATGATGCTTGAGTACTTCACTTTTAACTGAGGGAGCAAACAGGATGCAGCATTCCAATTAGAATGTAAATGTAAGGAAGAATTTAAATGAACTGAAATTCAAAGAAAAGCAAAGTTTGTCAAGACAATGTTTCAAAGTTGACTTTAAAAATGGCTTGAAGTTTAAAGTTTTTATAATCATAATGTACAAAGATAAATTCCTCTTGCTATCATCCCGATTTGAAGTCGCAATGTAACAAATGGAGCAACAAAAATATCAAGTAGTAATAAAAATGCAGCAATAAAAAAAGTATTTGCGAGACGCGACCTTTTATCTTAGAATTCTGACTTCACAGTTCTGAGTTCATCTTAAATTACTGACTTTTTTCCTCGCAATTGTAAAAATATCATAATCTGAAATTCTCCTCAGAATTTTGAGTTTTCCTTTCGACTATGAAAGTATGAGTCCATGATCCAGTGGAAAAAGTCCATCGCCAAAAAAATCCACATATTTGTTTAGAGTTGTTTTTGTCTTGTAAACAGTGATTGATCTGTGCAGATTTCTCTCCTGATTCAGACCAGAGAACCTTTTCCCTGAAGAAAGCAATATTATGGATAGAGGACTCAAGTATTTGCTGGAAACGAAGGTAGGTTAAAAATCTCTTGATGGACTTGTTTCTTACAAACATGCAGCTTTTCACTTTGTGAAAATGTTAATTGATGGACTGGAGTGGATTGGTGTGGATTATTGTGATGTTTTTATCAGCTGTTTGGACTATCATTCTGACGGCACCCATTCACTGCAGAGCATCCATTGATAAGAAAGTGATGAAATGCTACATTTCTCCAAATCAGATGAAGAAACTCATCTACATCTCAGGATGACCTGAAGGGAAGTAATTTTTCATCTGATTGAATTTTTTTGGTTAACCACTGCTTTAAGTAAAAGTAGAAACAAATAAAGTAAATTTGTAAAGATAAAATGCTGAACAAATTCTGGGCGATGGTAAAAATTTGTACTGCACAATAAGATTTTAGAGAACTGAGCTGATAGATTTTTTCCAGAGAGACTGCCGCATAATTTAGCATAAATCAGAGTTATCTCAATAATATTACCGATAAAGCACAATTACTGGCGTTTGTTTGTTTGTGCTGCAGTCGGTGTAGGCTGTCATTTCAGTCCTCAGACTCTATTCCTCAGTGGATTCCAGCAGCTTACCACGTTATCCTCAGGAGAGCTTCTCCAGGTCCCACTATAAATAGACCAATTAGAGCTGTTTTCCTGCGATGGGTGTGCGGTTTCTTACAACAGCCCTCTCACCCACGAGAGAGGGGTCATTAGTGGGGCTGTCACCGGCGGCAGGGCCACCAGCTCACCTGCTTTTTGGGAATGTTTCAATGCAATCAAGTCATTTTAGAAGAATTACTGTGAGTTTCATGCGTGGGCACGGATTGCCTATTAATTTGTTTCGAAAAGCCCGTTTTACTCGTCTATAATAGATGTGTCCCCCGCTAGTGCGAGCGAATTAATTTAGCCAGTGCTGAGGGGAGTTTTACACCCTGAGACGGTATTACTTAACAGAGAAATCTGTCTCTTCCTCCGCCTCCCCGTTGCCGCAGGACATCACATAAGATGTGCTCTCACCCAATTTGTTTGCCTTTCTGCTTAATTGACTGCACTTGATTGCTCCTGTTAAATCACTGAGAAGCTGTGAAGGAACTTCGGCCGGTTTTATCAGCTTTGTTTGTTTATGATGTATCGCGTTTATATGAATAGTGCTGGAACGAGAAACCGATTCCCATTGGGACTACAGAAATCATCCCGATTCCCTCGGCTCCCATAAGGCTTGGCAGCTTTTTGATGGTTCCATTGTGAGCCGTTTTCTGGGTGCCGCAGACTGGCGGGGGCCATGCGGTTCTGAAGCGTGAGACAGCCGCGCACCCGGAGCCCCAGAGCCGCAGGGCTGACTGTCAAAACCGGCTGGTCGTCTGGGATTACTCCAGATTGGAGCTCATTAGCATCCCGCTGAGAATCTCGCACTAAATGGTATCAAGCAGCTATTTTAGACGAGGTAATCTCAAGAACGTGGTATATTGTGGTGCTTGAATTATTTCCCAGAGATCTGGCGGTCGAGCGAGAGGCGGGAAACAAATGGTGAATCGCGTTGTTGGGAATCACAGAATGCAACAGTTGAGCATCGTCACTGTCAGCAAGCCATGGCGGTGCCAGCGGATTTAGCGCGGTCTGCACTTAAACGGATCGCCAATTGATGGCACAAAACATAAATCAAAAAAAAAAAAAAAAAAAAAAAAAGGGTAAAAAAAATATATATATAAAAGAATGCATTATTTTAACATTATAGCAAAATTGCTACAGCCAAAAAAAAGAAAATAAAAAAATCTTAATTTCACCATTTAACAATTAGAATAAATTCCAAATAAAAAGTTTAACACCAACATATATATGTATAATAAAATAAAAACAATAACTTAAAAGAAAACATACTATTGTATTATTTTTAACATTATGCAGTACACTTTTTTTAAACTTTTTTTTTTTTTCAATATATATATATATATATATATATATATATATATTTTTTTTTTAAATCTATTCACTTCAGGACATATTTAGAAACCAAAAAAAAAAAAAACACACCATCTATATATATCTATATCTATACACATACCTACACACACACACACACACACACACACACACTAAATTAAATAAAAAATAAATAAGTGCATTATATAGCAATATAATTATACACACATATTTTATAATTTAAAATGTAAGTATTTAAAGTAAAAAAATAAATGTTAAGTGTGTAAGTGTTGAGGTTTTTTGCAATTATATTTTTTATAAATAAAAAAAAAGGTAGAAAATAAAAAGGTACATTAAAAAAAGAAAACAACTTTTAGAAAAATATTCTCTTCAGTTTTGCAATTAAAATTTTTGCTGCAAATTCACAAAAAAAAAAAAATTCCAAATACGACTCGGTCTACATTACATGTTCACTTGCATGGTTTTATGCAGTAAACATGCTTTTATTAGTTGCTGAGAGCATGAAACCAATAATAAACCAATTAATACATTTTAAAACCATATAATTAAATACAGAAATTTAAAAGTGCATTTAGCATTCTTTTTCTTAAACTCAGCAGTTGAGAATCACTGTTTTAGATGTTGTGCTGAAAATACAAACATATTTCACCAAGCCTGATTTTATATATTTGATATAAAGCAGTGGCCGCATACAGTAACATAATTGTTTCTTGAATTGTTTCCCAGAGATCTGAGCTGGGGAAACAAAAGTGTCATCAGTGTCGAGAGGGGAGACGCGTGGTTTGTGATCACAGAACGCAACAGTTGAGTGTCGTCGCTGTCAACACCACGTCGGTGCCAGTGGATTTAGTACTGTCTGCGGTTAAACGGATTGCTAAATGATGGGACAACACATACATCAAGGTGCTTCCAGTCTCACTGGACCTCAGCCAGCAGCAGACAAGACGATGGAGCCGTGACCCTGAAACACGAGCGCTGCTAATAGTCTAATTACACCAGCTACATCAAGACTGCATACACGGCAAACACAAGCGCTCTCATTGGAAGAGAAAGAGAGGAAATCCAACGCTGATCCAACCACCACCTCGCCACAATATGATCCCATTTTAAGCTCTTAGACTTGATAGGGTGCCAAGTGGACCCGTGTCGAGTCCTTCGAAATAAACTGTGCTGAAAAGACAGGCACAGCAGGGTCACCAACATGTGTTCAGTGATTCTCAACTGGTTTTGCTTCAAGACCCTGATTTTATATATCAGACATCAAGCAGTGGCTGAATACATTTTACGGTTGAAAAACATTGAAGTTTTTTATATTTTATTGGTTTCTAAATATGTAGAAGTCAATGGTTTCATGCTCTCAGCAGCCCAATAGCAAGAATAAAATATCAATAATATATATAAAGATTTTTAAAAAACGCTTTCTTTTTTAGCATTATGTAGCATATATAGTATATGTGTTGATAAAGACAGTGGGTAACTTGTGGTCAATGATTCTTAACTAATTTTACTCAATCCTGATTGTTTTATATTAGACGAAGCAGTAACTAAATACACACATGTTTGTTGTTCAAAAAATTTCAATTTATTTATTGGTTTATTTTATTGAATGCTCTCAGCAGCCAATACAAATTAATTTACCGCACATGCAAGCAAATCTATATTTAGACTAGATATATAGATTGGTAAATGAATAGTCATATTTTGAATGTCTGTCTGTCTTTCTTTCTAATTTGCAGCAAAAAATGTAAAAAACTGAAGAGACATATTTCCTTTAAAAATACTTGTGTGGATCAAAACCTTTCTTCAAAATTGCCCTAAAACCAAGATGTTCGTGTTTTTTAATTTTACTTTGAACTTTTTTGACCCACCTCAAATGTTGACTACTTATATATATATATATATATATATATATATATATATATATACACATAAATGCAATTAGCATTCTTTTTACAATTAGCATTTTATAGCACATAGGAAAAAGCATCTAAATAATGTGGGGGGGGGGGCATATTTTTAAAAGTATTATTTTTACTTTTAGCATTATATAGTAACTAGAAAAAAAATTATATAGCAAAAAAACCTGCAAAAAAACAAAAACATTTTAAATATACGAGTTATATAATCTAGAATTTTTTGTAATGTTTTTGCATGATAAAGCCAAATTTAGCATTTGGGTGGGGGTGTGTAAATGTATCATTATTTTTCTTCAACTCACCAGTGCTGGTGACCCTATCAGGCTTCTCAACTAGCTTAACCAGCAAGACTTCTGTGGTCGACCACTTTTACCACATAAGACCATGATGGTTGACCAGCCTCGCCAAATTCCTTTCCTGCATGGAAGAAGAAACAGTTTAGCAATGGCATATGAATAACCCCACATGTCAGGTGATATAAACTCATGCATGTCCCAATATCATTTCCTTTGATCTGATATGCCTAGTGCCACTGACTTCCCTCCAGCGGCGGATTGGCTTTCTCGCTCTGTAACGGCTCCTGTTTCAGCCGAAGGTCTTTTTCTCCAGCCTCCTTATCAGGTAACCTACCTGCAAAAAGTCACCCAGTAGAGTAAAGCTTGACCAGTGCAGACCTAGAAAGCAACTCTGTTGTAACATAAAACCTTGAGTTGATGCAAAATGCACAGACTCTAATGAGTGACCCAGTGGGGCAGCCATTAATTAGCTAAGATGGATAATTAGCAGTAATTAAGAGCGTTTTCGCCATGCACGTTTGTTATGTCAGGGATTGCGTCAGCTGAGCCAACTTGTAAAGGTTTGGGTTAATTATTTTAGAAAGCGAATCAGATACTTCTGAGTCTGTCATCTCATTAAGCATGTGAATGACAGGGGCCTCGGAGCAGGTAACCTCGCCGCGCGCTCCCCGTTAGATCCGGAATCTAATATGGAGATGCAGAAATTACAGACAGGGCACGGGATGAATTATTCAGTCAAGACTGCCAGTTCGCTGATTAATTAATCATCAAGCACCTCTCTGCTGGGGTTTATCTGAGAACCAGGCAAATGGACTGTTTGCATTTCGCCGAATCTCTTTGTAGCACTGGCTACAAAGCTAGAGACTTCAGAGTCATAAACAAGGCCCGAGTGAGTAAAGATGATGACTTGAATTTTGCATGTATTCTTAAAACTGAGTCTGAAAGCAACAGGAAGTCGCTAAGTCGAAGCACTGCTAGTTAGCTTTCCTGCATACCTGTAGAAACAAATAGATTTTAATTAGTTGAATAAGCATCGTTTATTACAGTCCTTGTGCATCTAATTGTGTAAAAATTGTGCCTTTTTTAAAACCTTTTTAATTGTAGCATACAGAATCAAGTAACTTAATGTTAACAGCACGATATAAGATGCTAATGTTCAATAAATACATTTCATCTTAATGATAACCATAATAATGCATTAAATCAGCTAGAGGCTTGAGAATCATAAACAAACTCCAAGTGAGTAGAGATGTTGACTGTAAAAGCAACCGCAAGTAAGCCCAGCACTGCTAGCAACGCTGCAGACGTTAGCATCCAGCACACACCTATAGAAACAACTGCATTTCATTACTTGAATTAGCATTTTCATCTAGCCATTGTGTTTTTAATCCTTAATCAAATAATAAAAAACACTAAACCAACAAAGTTCTGCCTTTAATAGTGTTTAATTGTGGTAAAATCACTGTACTGCACAGAATCAAGTAGCTTAATGCTATCAATGGCAATAGCAGTATTATATGACAACGTTCAATAATAAAAAAAATGTCTTAATAATAATAATGCATTAAGTCAGCTAGAGACTTTGGGATCATAAACAAAGCCTACGAGAGTAGAGATTTTCTTAAAATGGAGTCTGAAAGCAATAGGAATTTAACGCAGCAATGCTAGCAGATCTATAGAAACGAGTAAATTTCATCAGTTGAAAGCTGTTTTAACATCGTTTAATTTACCCTTTGCAGGGATTTTGACTGACAGGCAATCTGACAAAATTAGTAGCAAATCGCCCATTATGTCTGATAAAGAAACCAGACAGGAGAGTAATGTTAGATTAACATCGGTGGACTTGAACTTGAAAAATTGTGTGTATTGACATCTTTCCACAGTTGAACCAAGAGACCTTCTTATGTTCATGGATGTTTATTTCACGTTATAACTAGTAAAGAGATGATCGGTTCAAATGCTGCTCGAGGCACTACAGTGATCTGTCACGACACTTTAAAGGAATGGAAAAATTGAATTTATTATGACCATTTAAATAAAAAATAACCATTTAAAAGATGAGAATTTTTTTCATACCTAAAGTAACCTTCTCTGTGTCGTCTGTCAGCATGTTGTCAATTTCCTCATTGCTCCAAAAATGTATTTTTCACTGCTTGAGAACATGATGTGTGACATTAGAGTGGATGTAGCAACAGTAACGAAAGGGGAGCGGGTCTTTGCGAAAGGTCAGCTGTGGTATAATAAATGTATCACACAGAATCGAGTAGCTTAATGTTAACAGTGGCCATAGAAGGATTGTATAAGACACCAATCTTCAAAAAACAGTTTTCCTTAATATAATACATTAAATTATTAATTTCGTGAAATAAATCAACAGCGAGCAATATACAATATTTATCAATCTTTGTTAATGTTTGTTCATGTCAGCTCAGGTCTATTAAATAATAGTAATAGATTCAACATTTGATTTTAAAATGTATTAATAATTGTTGAAATTAACTAAGATTAAGATTATTAAATTCTTTAGAAATTTTTATTTGTTAGTTAACCATGTTAACAAATAGAACCGTATTGAAAATTGTTGCGCAGTTAACTAATAAATTTAATGAATGAATTTGTAAATAAATAAATAATATTAGTAAATAATGTATATTAATATTAACAAAATAAAAAGTAATCATTCATATATAGTTCATTAGCGCAACTGCAAATGGCGTTTTTATTTTTTTTTATGATTTGTAGTAACTTGATTAGTATTGCTAGTGACCAGAGTTACAGTTTTCTACTACAATAAAATAAAATGGCCAAAATATCATAGAGACGTGAGGACGAGCTCTTGAGTTTAGTACACAAACACCTAGAAACACCTTAAAACCAGTTAAGCATCCAATGCACTAACAAGACTGTTGTTAGTGTGTAACACTTGCATGCATCATGGTGGGGGTTTAGCACAGGAAAAATCTAATTCAGAGTTAAACTCACAGGTATTTTGCATTGAGAAATCTAATCTTAAACTGAAATAACCCCATTTTACAAGGTGTTTTACCATTTTCTACAGGTATCTGCCACAGTAACCAAAAGCTACAAGTTGGAGGTGTTGAGGCACTGATTTTGTCCAAAAGGAGCATAAAACAGCGTAGTTTTTCCTGCACTAATCAAAGCTCAGGGAGCTGAAATGCAGCTCGGGTTACAGCGGGGGGCTGCTGGAGGAGTCTGTGGCCGCCTGGCAGAGGAAAACGGCAGGAGGCCTTCGCTCAGTGTGACGGGGGGAGAGACGCTCAGTGGGCCGTCAGCACAGCTGCTTTTTTCAGTCCATCACAGACCCCCAGCTCCCCCCAGCTCCTGACACGCTGAGGCCTTCTCTGGAAGACAAGGAGAGGTCAGCCAGCAGCTAAAGGTGGGGGGCTTTGAGGAATTGGAGGGAAAGGGAGTGAAAAAGAGAGAAAAGAGGCGAAAAGAAAAAGCTGTATTGATGTTTCCACCCCTGAATCCCTAGCCATGTTGAGTCATACGTACGGCAACCGACCAAGAGCCACAAGTCAAGCTTGTGGGGGGATGGGGGTCCTCCAAATCCATATCCATATGTTCTGGATCATGAGTGGCCCTCAACCAGTGGGTCGTGACCCAAAAACGACTTGCAGGTCTGTTCGGAAAATGTCACAGACAGCGAAATGATGTTGAATGCAAAAAATGTTATAAAATTATACCTTCAATGCAATGTAAGTGGCTTTTGATAAACGCATCTGGCAAATGCAAATGCGTAAAATTAGGCTCATCAACTTATAAAAGAAAACACATCCGTATCTTATTTTGTTGACATCAAAGGTGGAAATAATCTGTAACTTGATAAAGCGAGTCAAATTAGATGGACACCAACATGAAAATATGCATGATAAAAGAAAATACAAACCAGACTACATTATTTGCAACAAGGTTTTGTGTAGTAAACAAAATGCAAACATCATGCATTCACATTTATCCAAAGTAACATATGTTGCACTTTTTACATGCAACATATATATATATATAAATTATTTTATAGCATATGTTTTACATGTTCCTGATTGTTTTTGGGGATTCGTAAAAGTGTGAAATTTACGTCACAGTTCAGGATAATCGCTAATGAAGGGCCCCTGGTGCCATCAGTCAATCAGCACTGTCAAGACGTAATAAATGCTGGGTAATTAGTCAGGTGACATTTACAGCTCAGATGACTGACTAAAACAATGTGCAGAAGATGCATGCAGTGTGCCTCCAGCCGAGCAAGTGCCATTAGGATGTTAACTAATAGAGGACCGCTTATACGAAACCAATAATAAACCAAAAAAAATTATAATAACTTGGCGACCGTATTGAGTCATGATTTTATGTCCAATCTAAAACCAGAGCCCTAAAGCCAAACCAGCCGAGGGCCGCTGGTCTGGATGATCTACGACCTGCCAAATAAATCAGCGGCACACTTCACATGCACACATTTAATGCAAATGCAAATGTTAGTAAATGCTACTAAGTCTTCAATGACATTTAGCGCTTTTACTTTCTCAATGAAGGCTACATATAACAATCAGTCAATTACGTCTTGCGGTTTCCCTCCCACCGCCACCCAACTAGATAAAACACATGAAACTCTTTACAACCCATCCAAAACCATTAGAGATAATAGAAGCGTTAAGTGAATCCAAGCAGCCTGAAGCAGCCAATGCCACTGGGTTCCTCGGCCCATAGAGCGCAAACAAAAGGAAAGTTTCAGACGACCCGGGTGCACGTCCACCCTAATGGGGACGGAAAGAAAAATATAAGGATTGCGAAGCATTCCCAAGCACAAGAGATCCTCTCCATCCCCCTTTCCTCATGCTCTCCTGAAGAAGAAAAAAAAAAAAGAGAAACGTCTCTCCCCTTTCAAACAGTTTGCTTTTGGATGAGCTCTCCTTAAAAAGATAGCAAAATCTTTGTTTATTCCCATTGTTCGAGAGGTGGGGGGTGGATTTTCCCCCTCTCTTTCTCTTTTCCATCGGCTCTGCCCAGCTATTTAAGTGTGTATTGTGAAGGCTGACCTATGAAAAATTCAGAGGACAGACAAGAGACCCAAGCCAGTGGCCCTCCACTGTTGGGCTCCTTGGGGATCGCCGGACTGTGGGAGACACTGCCATTTGCACACCAATTGCTGAATCCCATTCTTGAAGCCAAGCTGGGCTTAGATACCCCTCCTCCTTCTCCTCCTCCACTCTCTGTCCCGTTCTCCAGCAGTCCCACCATGGTGTTCCTCTGTGAGCGGAGATGAATAGGAAAACCTGCTTTGGGACTGAATGAATGCACAGACTGTCAAAGCTCTCAAAGGCCTGCAATTTTAGAGCCACTTGTGCTGCATATTAACATGTATGTGAGGATTTAACCATGTGGTTGCGCTCTGGCTGACGCACGTGCTGCGTAGGGAATGGCAAAGCCATTGGCGTCTTAAACAAACACGGATAACCCTAGTGCTATCTTGCCTGGAAGAGCGAAATAGCTTAATGTTGGATGCAGAACAAATCAAATCAGTTTTTAATGAGACGTAATGACATCAGGAGGCCGGATTAATTAAAATGTAGAGTTTGATGATCGATTAAACCCAACTCTAGGGCTTTCAAAATGTGCAGATCTAATTTGAGCAATTAGAAACTCGTCTGCGGTTGAATATTTTTTCACGTTGGCACCAGAACCAAATGATTTTTTCGTAAATACAACTAAAAGTGGCTCTCATAATGACAATCAACAATATTAAAAGCAGAGGTTTGCAGTCATCTCCAAATGGGAAAACTGTCTCACTGTAGCTCCAGTAAATTGGAAAAACAAGAGCAAGAATGTCTGGCGCAAGCCAAAGAAAATGCACCTTCGGCCTAACTGCACTAGGACATTTTTCAGACTGCGTTTCCTGTTAGAGATTCGTCTCTTAGACGGTGCGTCACTCCTGGGAATCAGAATCGCCATGGTATTGACTGCTTCTCTCTGTTGCGCTGGAATAGAGATGTAAATGTCAGCGGAGACGTGTAGAGAGCACAAAACTCTCGACTGCTGATATGACACTGTGATATTGCAACTGGAATTCAGTATAAGTTTTTGTTACATTTATGCTCTATTTCTCGAGATTTTTGGTTTAAGTCAGAATCAACTAGTGGGTTATAACTAAACAATCTGTTGCAGGTCTGGTCTGATCATCAACAGTAATGCTAAATTCAAATAATAAATGCATGCAGTTATATAGCCATGCATAGTTGGGGTACTAAAATTAACAGGCTTATCAACTTGTAGAAGAGAAGTCAAGTCACCTTTATTTATATAGCGCTTTAAACAAAATACATTGCGTCAAAGCAACTGAACAACATTCATTAGGAAAACAGTGTGTCAATAATGCAAAATGATAGTTAAAGGCAGTTCATCATTGAATTCAGTGATGTCATCTCTGTTCAGTTAAATAGTGTCTGTGCATTTATTTGCAATCAAGTCAACGATATCTCTGTAGATGAAGTGACCCCAACTAAGCAAGCCAGAGGCGACAGCGGCAAGGAACCGAAACTCCATCGGTGACAGAATGGAGAAAAAAAACCTTGGGAGAAACCAGGCTCAGTTGGGGGGCCAGTTCTCCTCTGACCAGACGAAACCAGCAGTTCAATTCCAGGCTGCAGCAAAGTCAGATTGTGCAGAATAATCATCTGTTTCCTGTGGTCTTGTCCTGGTGGTCCTCTGAGACAAGGTCTTTACAGGGGATCTGTATCTGGGGCTCTAGTTGTCCTGGTCTCCGCTGTCTTTCAGGGCAGTAGAGGTCCTTTCTAGGTGCTGATCCACCATCTGGTCTGGATACGTACTGGATCCGGGTGACTGCAGTGACCCTCTGATCTGGATACAGACTGGATCTGGTGGCTACGGTGACCTCGGAATAAGAGAGAAACAGACAAATATTAGCGTAGATGCCATTCTTCTAATGATGTAGCAAGTACATAGGGTGTTATGGGAAGTGTTTCCGGTTCCGGTTTACCTAATTAATGCAGCCTAAAAATCCTTTAACGGATTTGGATATTAAAAGCATATTAGTATGTTATGTGTAAGCCAGGTTAAAGAGATGGGTCTTTAATCTAGATTTAAACTGCAAGAGTGTGTCTGCCTCCCGAACAATGTTAGGTAGGTTATTCCAGAGTTTGGGCGCCAAATAGGAAAAGGATCTGCCGCCTGCAGTTGATTTTGATATTCTAGGTATTATCCAATTGCCTGAGTTTTGAGAATGTAGCGGACGTAGAGGATTATAATGTAAAAGGAGCTCATTCAAATACTGAGGTGCTAAACCATTCAGGGCTTTATAAGTAATAAGCAATAAAAAAAGAGAAGAAAACACCATGTCTTCATCTGAGGCTGTGCTATCACACACACACACACACACACACACACACACACACACACATATATATACACACAAAATTTGATTGCATGCATCTATATTCTAGATGTGTCTGAACAAAAAAATGTATTTTAATAATATATTAATTATTGATTATGAAAAAAAATATTTGATTTTGGTGGGGAAAAAAAGTTTTTTTGACTTAAAGCACAGAGAAGACGAGACAAGTCTCTAAATGCTGAAATTAAAGCTGCACATTTTTATAAAGCCATAGATTTAGGTTTAATTGATCAGCATACTCTGCATTTTAATTAGCCTGGCCTCCTGTCATTATGTCTCCATCTTTTTAAAAACTGATTATATATATATACTGTATATCTTATATACTGTATTTTATATATATATAAATATATATATATATATATATATATATATATATATATATACATACAGATATATATAGGGCACAAACTCATGTCACTAATTCTTCTGCTAATAAAATCCAAAGTTTTTGTTTTTATGTGTTAAGCTGGTAGATCACATTCTGTTGATGTTTATGCATTTATAAAGTTGATTATGTCATGTTAATCATTTTGCATATTCCCTTTTGGGCCTATGCAGTTCATGATAATAATACTAAATGTCAGTGTTTTATTTCTGTTCAGTATGAGTGCTGAAACAAAACCAGTTGAGGAGCGCTGAACTATAACATCTGCTTAGTGTAATCAGCACATGTTGTGTGCGTACACATGCACTTTATACATTCTTCTAGGAAATGGTTTCCAAGGTTTAGAAAACGGCCCTTTGCGAACACACTGCAATTTGCACTTTACATCTTTGACCTTGTTCCACTATCAATAAGCAATGATTTACATAAAGAATACCGGAGTAATCACGATCAATACTCAGGAGACTTCACCACCCAAAGCCAGCGGTCTCGAAGCTCGTCCAAACCACTGGAGATTTGTAGCCAAGCATTTCACAAACAAGTCTCCTTATCTGACTTTTCTTTCTCTCTCTCAGTAGAAAGTATTTTCCCACTGTTTAAGATTAGTACAGGGTAAACATAAAGACGGCATTTCTCAGGCATATCTCAAACCCGGTGCCCCCTAATCAAACAAAAATGGATATAATCATCCTTTTAAAACAATCCTCGTCGCCATTTAGAAACTTCAAGCGGTAGCTATGGAGAGCGTGCTAATTTAGGTTTTCTCTTGGGAAGAACGCCACATTTCATATGAAAATATTGAATGAGATGGCAGCAGAGGACAGAGGAATCGGGGAAAAAAGCATAATTTACAACATATTTATTGTTAATAAGTGATTCATAATATACAGGTTATTTACAAAAAACTCTGCGGACACAAATAACTTCACTTTAAGCTTCGTGTATATCACAATAATGAGAGAAAAACGGAGAAAAGAGGTAGAACAAGGAAACAGAGAGGTGTCGAAGACCAAAAAATTGGTTAAAGACCTTTTTCTCTCCAGAAGAAAACCTATTTTCTTAAAAGGAAAGTCTTTTGTCTCCAACTATTGTCCTCGCTTGAATAGCCTGCCAATTCCGACTAAACATATTCACCATCAGTTGGTTTAAAGGCAGAGGGAAGCTCAGGGTCTCAATGGAGGCTTGGTAAAGAGGGAAAACCCAAGCAAAGGAGAGTTTCGACTTGAAACAATGACATTCCGATGCCAGCCAGGCAGGTCACAAAGGGATGTTCTCAGGGTGAATATCAAATTTCCAAAAACAGTAGGGAGAGGACAGAACCCCCACTGGCCTTTCAAAGTCAAAAGGTTGACCCACCACAGACATGGAGCCTGCTGCTGGAGACCTCGGAGAATGGGAAGCTTTATAACACGCTGCTTCCCTCTCGTGCGAAGGAATTCAGTCTCTATTGGATGGCGGCTCGCTGTCAGAATTCTGGGAGTTGGATACACCCCCCCCCCCCCAAAACCCCCCAAAAAAGAGAGAACATAATGTAACCGAAAAAGATGGATTAAACGCAATGCTGAAGTTCACAAATAAAGAAGCTTCGACGAAAAACAGGGATAATAAATATTTATAGAGAGAGCGGCGCGCTCTCGGACTAACTAGTTAAACCCTCACTTGCAAGTCTTAAAAAAATGAGGTAATCCCAGCAAAAGTGGAACTTTATAGAAGATAAAAATACACTAAAAGCAACTGAGCCTCGCTGTCCAAGATTCCAGTCTGGTGTGCTTGTGTATTTCCTGTATCCCATTGTCTCTCGTCTCCAGTCCATCTAAAGAGACTTTGTTGGCCTGAAGACTCACTCTACGGACACCCGGAGAGTTTGCGGTTTCTCTGGGGCTAGTAAAAAAAAAAAAAAAAAGTATCCAATTACTGCTGGAAAACACCAAGCCAGCCATCATCCTTACAGTTACGGAAAGCAGCCAGCGAGGTCCCAAAGTGGTTAGAGTTTAAGTCGCATCTGGAAGTGAGAGGAACAGCAGGGGCCCCTCCGTCCCCCCTCCCCACCCCCGTGTCCCGAGGTTTCCGGACACCGCGGGTGGCTTCCTCCAGGTCCCACCCCCACCCTCACAGCGAGATCGTGCAGCACCTGTGGAGAGATGCAACACACGTCAGTCATCCTGTCGCCGTGGACGGCTCGCAGGAATAGCAACGGGAGCCATCGCGCTCAAACGGCGGGAGACAGATGGCACAGCGGCTGCGGCTCGTTCTGTGGAAATTAAGCGAGTCGGTACAGATCACCGCGCGACACCCTTGGATTGCGAGGTTTTTTCACATTTGAAAAAATACCCAAACCAACAAGCTCTGAGATGAACTACAACAATACAAACTCTGACCCAAAGAAATTCATATCCCATGATGCATTGTGAATGATGTAGTCACATCAAAAACACTGGTACAATATAAAACTCTGGACTAGTATAGAATCATAATATAAGGATTATTATACTTAACTAAAACCATACAAATTATTTTCATTACTTGAAATAATGTAACTGAAATAAAATATAAAAATAACCTAAAACTTGCTCAATTTCAGCTAGTTGGCAAGGAAACATTTCTCATTTGAAGACATTTGTAACTTAAAAGATAAATAAAAAATAATAAAAATGACAAAAATAAAATTTAACTGAAATTAAAAATAAAAACTTCAATAGTTTCTCAATGACACTTAAATAACAGTAAAATTATTTTAAATATAATATATACATAGTTTGAGAAGCTGTGGAATTAAGTTCTCATTTTCATTTACTTCACATCACTATAATAAATAAAGCTAAAACTGAAATAAAAATTAATTCAAAGAACTATACAGACATATATTTTTTAAAAACTAATAAAAATTCATGACTACAATGTATCATCTATTATAAACAACATTATGATTTTAAATATATTGTATACATTTCAATGTTTATTGCAAAATTCTAATATAGAAGTAGTTTGAGAGTCTAAGGAAGCTGACTTGATTACATCATTCGCAATGCTTCATGGGAGTGGGCAGTGACTGATGAGCTTTTTTGGAGCAAATTCTGTTTCCATGGTAACAGCGAGCTCTCTGATTGGTGGTTCGTTCTCTCGGATCTTCACAGAGAATTTGACTACTAAAGATGATTTTTTTTGCATGAATTTGAAATCACATAAGCAAATATCACTTGAGATCATTTTGAAAGTTCTATTTAAAACAGTATTTTACTTCTGAAACCCGATCGACTGATATTTATCTGATAGATTGGACTGTCTTACCTTTTTTTTTTGTGTGAAACGCTAAGGAGAGCCAGCAGAGGAGCGCTCCTACCCATGTCCTGTGAGGAGACATGAAAAACATTACAATCACATCACACATGTCTGGAATAACGCAAAAATAAATAAGGATGAAACATTACAGTGAAGGAATAGGAAGGAATAGTTTAGGAATAAATCTTGTGATCTTTTTCTGTTTGAACAGATTAATGGAAGATAGACAATTTATATTTTAATGTATGATTTAAAGGGCGTGATTAAAATGCAACTTGACCAAATATAGAACAGATGTAAAAAGAAAGTCCAATCTAACTCCAGTTATGAGTATTTTATAATAATAATACAAAAATATATATATATATATATGCTACAATATATAGTGGGGTTATATAGCCTCTAAATGACTCCAATATATTACCTATTCATACTCCCCATTCAATGTTGTGTTGAGTTGAGTGTTGTGGAAAAGAGCAGCCAGGACCCTCTTCAAACTCTCTTTTGTGTGCCACAGAAACCCTGCGGTTCATAAAGAAACGAGGGCGAGCAAACAGTGACAGAACGCTCGTTTTTGCACAAACTGCTCTTTTAAACTCCATCTTGCGAATCATCCCGACAGTGCAGACTTCATTACTCAAACGCCGGGATTGTGTCCATATCATTGTTAAGCGCTTATATTGCGAGTCTCTCAAAAGCAAGCCAACAGAACTGCAGGGGACGCAGTGGGTGCCTCCCCACACAAGAGTGTGGAAATAACTTGGCACCGGCGCGCTCTTTTACATAAACTAGTCCCTCTAGAACCTGTTTTTATATGCTGTTATATGGTTTGAATTTCCATTGACAAATTAGAATGAAATTATTCTAAAATATTCTAAAGAGAGCGCGGGACTCAGGCCAAGGGATATGAAAGAGCTTTTCACAGTTTTCGAGGGCCCAAAGCACTAAAGGAGTTTCACATCAGAGCCCTGGGGCCTTCCCCCCCCCCCCCCCCCCCACCTCCTCCTCCACCGGCGCGCAGCGGACAGGGATCGCCTTCATGAGCGCCGGCCCTGGATCTGGAGAGGGGAAGGGCTGAGAAAGCAGGCCAGCTGTGGGGCCCAGTCTGGATGGCTGACTGCTCTGTCTGGCTCTTAGACGTGTTCTCTTGGCCAGCGCAACACATGCACTAAAGCGTACGCACTGGAAAAGCAACACCCTTCTGCTCCATATGCAGTTCACAGGCAGGCTCTGGTCACTTACAAATGAGGGGGGAGAAACTAACTTGTTGGTTTATGTTTCTGTGGGTGGGGTTGCTAAGAAGAACCATTAATGATCTTAGAGACACATATGACGACAACAACAACATATGAGGTGATGCGGAAAATTTACATCTGGGATCAGAGCTTAAGGGATGACCTATCTGTAATGGGCCCGCGGCTTTAAGAACAGCCACAAAACATGTATTTTTAATCTTCGAAGATGCATTTTAGATTAACATGTTGCCATTATTCACTCGCCCTCATGCTATTTTCTTTTCTCTTTTTTATTTCTGTTAAACGAAAATCTTTTCCTCCACCTAAGCTCTCTGTTCGGTTGAACTTTTTTAAAAGATAATTTTCAATTCGAATTTGAAAACCAAATTTATTCCTATACCACTTTTCATACTGCACATGGTTTGAAAGCAGTGTCACAGAAATTATGATGTTAATGTTTATAGTATCTTAATATTTTCACGTCTAAAAAAAATAAAACAAAGTGTAAAATAGAGAGCATGGTTGGGATATTTCAGTGATAGAATATAGCATTTTAGACTTATGTTGGAGCTTGGTGATATGAAAGGTAATTAATTTTAGTTTCATTAAAAAGAGCAGCTTGGACATTCTGCCTGATATCTTCTTTTTCACTGCATTTTTTCTTACTTAAAGGAGCATTTTTGCCAAAAGTCAAAATTTTGTCATTATTTACTTACTCTCTTAAGTCATTCAAAATCATGTTTTTTCCCCCCTTTCTTTTGCTAACTTTGTTAACATAAAATTATTGCTCTCCATCAAAGCTCAGATCTCTTTCATGCTTGTGTTTGACTGTACCATGAGTCAAATTAAGTAATTAATTAAGTTGCTTTTAACAATACACATTGTTTCAGAGCATTTTCTTTAGAGAAAACCACAACATTAATGTTTATATCTTAATTCCTTATAGTTGCATTTAACTGTTTACAGCTCTGCGATAATACAGAGTGATACAGAGCTCTTTGATGGTATATTTTTTTTTTTAATAATTGGATATAACATATATAGAATATAGATTTTTTTCTTCCGAGTTTGGTGGTATTAAAATCAACATCCTTTTTAGTTTAATGGAAAAGAGCAGCTTGAACAATCTGACTAATATCTCCTTTTCCATTGCAATGTTTAATTGTTAAAGACAATTTTAAAATTTTAAAATTTAGTCAGAATTTACTCTTTAGGTCATTCAAAATCATGAGTCAAAACAAATATATTAATGCCTTATAATTGCATTTAGCAGATTAAACTGGGTGATAATATTATAAAGAGAGCTTTGATGGGAATTTTCAGTGAGAGAATTCAGTGAGACTTAATGTTGAGGTTTGATGATACAAAACCATCTATTTTCGTTTAATGGAAAAGAGCAGCTTGGACATTCTGCTTAACATCTCCATTTATGCTTAACCAAAAAAAAATATTGAAAAAATAATGGTGAATTAACCACATCAGAATTTAAACTGTTCCTTAATGTTTAGCACTGAGAGATGATGCATAAATCAAAGTGATGCATCTCTGACGATACAGGCCTGTCCCTCGACAAAATGCAAAAGGGGAATTCAATACATGCCAAGACAAGATCATGTTTTTTTTTTCATTTCCACCCTGACATTCCTCACGGAAAAATGCAGTGTACCACATGGACACAAGAAGACACTAATTAATTCTGCTCAGCATACTAACTAACATAGAAAGGTGTGCATCTGCGTATGCAATGCTCAAATTGCTATCCATCATGCAACCCGCAGATATTAGCTGTAAAACTGACTACAATTAAATATGAGCCTATATTATATGCAAAAGAAAGCCACAATTACAACAAATTGTCATTTTGATAAATGAGGAAACGTTCAAAGGCATTGATGGTTATTTTAGGATATGCAACTTGCACAAAGTGTACGCTGTTTACAAATTTGTTTTTCCAGGACACTGAGATATCTGGCTTTTCTGACAAACAGGGAAAAGGTTCAAAGACATGGAAGCTCATTTTTGTAAAGGATCTGCAAGTTACACAGCGTTTGGAGTGTACACTGTTTGCTGATATTTTCCACATAGATATCAAGCCCTCTTTTTCTCTTCACATCACTGACGTCCCTTCCTCACAAAATGCATCCCTATACCTGTGTTCTCAGCCTGTTTGTGGAATGTTGTTTTCAGTCGTTTTCCCCAGGAGACCATTGCATCTTCTCCTTTGTTTTCTGACTGTTCTGGCCTTTAGTGTTTATTCTCAGAGCTACAAAGCTGTCAGAATATCCGACAGCCCTGTCTGAGAAATTGCATCTGACAACCTTCTCCATTTATTAGGCAAAACAGTGAAAAAATACTCTTTCTGATAACGTGCTTTTTGCAGCTTGCATCTGTTCTACATTTGGTCGAGATGCATTAAAATCATGTCCCTGAAATTATTGCAGTTTTATACAGTAACTAATTTCCATTGAGCTGTTAAAATGAAATAAAAAACATATCTAAAGCAGATAACAAAATAAAAACGGCTCAACACATTATTTTGATTAAAACTGCTGCAAAACTTCATAACATTCTGATGTGCACAGAGAGAGAAAGCTACTGCAGTTAAAAAAAACTAATAAAAAAATTAAAGTAAGGAACTCAATTCCTGGTGCAAAAGATGGAAAAAGAGATAAATGCAAAAACAGATGTTTTTTTCGTGTGTGTGTGTGTGTGTGAAGGGAATACTGTGGCTATGTAACAACATTTGGATGTTTTAAGTTACAAGTTCTTGAGATACTCCTGTTAAGATAATTCTGACCGTCCTCTTGACTATCGTAAAAATCAAACACGTCCCCTGATGAATACCATGCCACATGCCTGATTATGACATATCTGATGGCACACAATTATAGGACCGACGGGACCAATCACAAAGCGTGAAGAGACAGGAAAGAGTATTCTGAGGTAAAACAACACGGAATCTTGGCCATGCGCCTAACGCCTGCGTTTAACCCTCGCGCAGCGCTGCTGTCAGACCTCATGGGTTAATAACGCCACTGCGAGCTCTAACGTGCCTGCAGTCAAATTAATCGCAAACTTGGCTGTTCTAACCTCCTTAGACAATGTTTGTTGCCAAAATAATACCCGTGTGTTTGCTGTGGCATTCAACAAGAAATTCTAGGAACTGGAGCTCGGTGACCTACGATGCTCTTGACTGATATTTTACACCATCGACAATACATTTGAACAGCCGTGTAAAGTTTCCAGTAAATAATTTGATAAGAAAGCCTGGGGTAAAAACACTTACGCTACCAGGAACAAATTAAACACTGCAGACAAATTTTCTAAATGCAGCACTGTTTTCATAAGAGAACTGCACAAGTTACTGGAGGTTTTGATTCCACTTTATTTGCACTTAGATTTAACACAAAGAGGATCTGTAATTAAGATCTGAATGTACTTAAAATCTTAACCACAGATCCTAGATAAAACTTAAATGCAAGTACAACTGGAATCAAAACATTCAGTTTGCATTATGTTAGTCATTTGCATGTCTTGTGTAAAATATTCAAAAATATCTGAAATATTATTATTAATAGTCCAACTAATCTAATTAATCTAACCTAAACTAATAATATTTTCCAATAATTTATTTTAATAAATTTTCTTTTATACGTTTGTGTGTATACATGCATGCATTGTATATATATATATATATATATATATATATATATATATATATATATATATATATATGAATAATACACACACACACACACACACAAATCAGATTAATACTATTAAAAAAATTGTAAATTAACATATATATTTTGTTGTGACTTATTGTAATGCAAATTGCAGAGCCAAACAAACTTTCTCTGCTGTCAGTGAGTTAATTATTATTTTGCATCCTGTTTTCTGTCAGCTCAAGACTGATTGTTTTAAAGTGTGCTAATTAAAGCTCACTTCTGGGTGACAGATTAGTTGTAAATGGGTCCCTGTGCCTGAGGTTAAGCTACCTTGGGTTGTTCATTATTCAACCATTAAGCCATCAAAGTAAACTCAACAGTCCATAAAAACCCCAATTCATCATGCTCTCACTGCAAGTCAATGAAGTTTACCTTCTTTGTTGTCACTCTGGCCCCGTGCTCTATCCCAGTATCCCAGGCACTTGTCATTACTGGGGTCCTCTATCAGAGTCTTGTTGCCAGGGACATACCAGGTGGCATGCTGCTCTGTCATGAGAGAGTCAAGGTCAATGGTATTCACAGAGCCCTTGCCTGCGACCGGGCTAGAACTGGCCAAGGTGCACTCTCCATTCAGACCAGCCTGGCAGTCTGCCTTTTTGCTCGTTTTCCCTCCCATCGGCTGGTCCTCAGAGATGCTGAACTGCTGTCTTTGCAGCTGGATCTGAGCCTGCAAGATCTCCAGAGGATGAACCTCGTCCTGGCCCGGGTTGCTTAGCGGCGTCCGGACCTGTTCCATGCACGGATTGTCATTGTAGCCAGTCCTGTTTTCAGAATTACACTTCATGCCAGCTCTGCAAGGCCTCGGGTCCTCAGCACTGTAGTTGGGGCTGGCTTCATCTAAATAATCCATACACGGCGAAACGCCATCAGACTTGCCCACGCTTTGAATGCCGCTGTCCATCGAGGTGGCGAGATCGGGCTTTCCAAAGGAAGGAGAGACCAGGGACCTCTCCGGGCCCTCCATGCCCACGTTCAAAGCAGAACCCTGCTGAGTCGGACTGACGACGGGGTTACCGCCGCACGGAGGGGAGAAGTTTCCGGGACTGATGTGCCCGCTGTCGCGTCTCTTCTTCCCCCTCCCCTTGACATTGCCTGTTGCCATTTTTCCCTCACATCCAGACTCCATGTTGTCATTCGGGGAAAGGGTGCTCGCTTCCCTTTTTGCCATCTGGCCCGTACCACTTTGACCTGCCGTCGTATTGTTGTTATTCCCAGAGCAAGGCGTTTGACTATTCTGAGAAGCATTGCCCTGGAAATACTCTGCCCCTGGGCCGCTACTGCCACTGCTATTTATGTCCTGCTCAACCTGGCCTGCTTTGCGTTTGGCCTCATTTTGACTTTTCTTATTAAAAGTCACATTGAGGTTCGGGGCCCCAAGGCTGGCGATCATATTCTGGCAGGCCGTGGAAAGGGCTGCCAGACAGCTTTGGCCAAACACACTGTCTTTTGTACTGGCTTTGTTCAAATTCCCCAAAGAGAGGGCCCCAAGCTTATTGACTGACAGGTGCTGGCTGGAGAGGTACTCGGGATGGGAGGGATAGTTCCCTGGAGAGGAGCTAAATCCTGGAGGATTGCTCTGGGGGGCTCCCTGTTGACTCGGCCCTCCAGGAGGGAAGCTGTGCTGCCTCCTCATCGCCATTCCTCCGAATTCAGCCGGCCTCCTGTCTGTGGGTGCACCTGACTGCATGTTGCTCTCATCGGGAGACTGCATATGCAGAGGATTACTGACATTATTTTCGA
This sequence comes from Carassius carassius, assembly GCF_963082965.1. Taxonomy (NCBI): domain Eukaryota; kingdom Metazoa; phylum Chordata; class Actinopteri; order Cypriniformes; family Cyprinidae; genus Carassius; species Carassius carassius. The sequence continues at coordinate 23,780,600 of NC_081799.1, forward strand.
ATGGATGATGCGCTCCCGGAGAATTCAAAGACTGCATGTCCATGCTTGTGACGCCTTGCCTAAAAATAATGTTGTGTCCATTCTCTGCCTGCTCCAAGGCATGCGTGTTTGTTTCTCTACAATGCTGCTGCGGCTCAGGAAACCATGAGTTTTCTTGAGGTAGGTGGGGGTTGTCAAAGTTTCCATGAAAATTATGCTTCTTCTCGAAATTGGACTGAGACACACTACCCAGAGGGCCTCGGCAGACCATGCCGTTTGATGTGCCGTCCCCGTGGAGACTTAACTGTTGCAGGTCGGGTTGTCTCATTCTCTGCTGCTGGCTCCTCGATGCCATTTGTTTGATCATCATCGCCGCGTTCTGCTGTCGCTGCTGTTGCTGTGGGCCGGAGCTCAAGGGTAGGGGGCCTGATGGAAACCCATCCGTCACATGAGACGCAAAGTCCCCCATGGGAGAAGGGAAAGCTGAGGGGGAGAGGTGGTTCTCAAGATTGGGCCGATTATGTAAGCTGTTGCTTAGGGGGCTGCAGCTCTCTCCAGCAGAGCCGTTTGGGAGATCAAACCGTGGCCTTTTTGCCATATTCAAATAAGGCAGTGAGCTGAGGTGAGGGTGATGTGGGGGTTGAGGGGCTAGCTGGGGGACATCAAACACCGGTTCCCCGAAGGGATGCATGTTATGGTTGTTCAGTCTATGTATGGGCCGGTCAAGGTGGCCGTGCTGAACATGGACCATAGGGCCACCACCTTGAACGTCCGTATTGTTCGCTACATAGTCCGGAGTGTGATAAAATCGTGGAAGCGCAGGGGAACCAGGGTTCTGCCTGGCGACAGGTCCCGGTCTTTGCTGCGGCATGAGGTGGTGTCTAGCGTTAACCCCCGGATCCATTTTGCCCCGGTTCCCGAATCGGTCCGAAAACACGTTCTGCTGAGGTAACTGCTGGTCAACTTTAGAGCCGCCCATCATGGGCCCTCGGGAGCCATTTCGATTACAAGTGGAAAAATGACCCCCGACCACTTGGTTCCCCGTTTCACAATAGGGAAGTTTGTGCTCTGAAGAGTCCGCAGTGGAGAATCCTGTCATGTCGAAATTCCCCGTCAGAGGATCACAGGGAAAACAGTGCTCTGATCCCCCCATCCTGCCCTGTGGAAAAAGCCTGTAATGTTCCAGTCTGTGGGTTTCAGGGGACGAGGATGGCAGGCCGTGGAACGATGCGGCCCGGTTTGGTGACTGGTCTAGTGGAAGACACGGTGCTGGAACAGCATGGGTACCGTTCGGATGGCCATGTGGTTGAAATTCAGGCATTGTGGCCATTCTCTGTTGCTGCTGCTGTGAGATGCATTCTCGTGACTGTGCTTCTGCGAGCTGCTGACCAAATCCTCCCTCAAACATATGTGGGTGACCTGCGTTGTTATTGAAGCCCATATGTCTGTCCCCGTGCAGGCAAGAGGGGACGCTGTCCTGGTACAGATGTGAATGCTGGTCGTGGTTAGGAGGTTGATGGTTGAACGGTCCTTGCATGTGGAGTTGATGTTGTGGCTGAACTCCCATAGCGTGCATATCCCCATGGCCATGAGTCTGGAATCCATACTGGTCTCTATTTGAGACAAAGTTGAGTCCCTGTATGGGGGATTCATTTAGCGGACCCATCATGGGCTCCACAGCTACCGATGGCCCTTTCATATGAAATCCGGCACTGTTATAATTAGAGTTCATTTTCAGTCCACTGGGATTAAATTCCTGTTTGTTTGTCACTGCAAATAAAAATAAACAATTGAATGAAACAATGCTTTTTTTGTTGTACTTTTCAGATATAATTTTTTCTTTTGTCTCTCTCAGGGGCCCATGTTAGCAACCTATTTAAATTGAAAATATAATATATTTTCAATAACATCTTTAGTAATTAAAAATAATAATAAAGTTTACGTTTCGCATGCATGCGCTTATTGACACATTCAATGATTCTAAAGTAAGAGATCAGATGACAATTGGAAGTACCTCAATTCCAGCATAAGCGTAAAAACGCGAACTCCTCTTTGTATGTCCTTAGAGCTACGGCCCTGAAAAATGCACATCTCAAAAAAAAAAAAACGTTTACATCGTTATTCGATGCGTAACGTCTCCAAGTCGTTCAACACAAATCCAGAGGAGTGCAAAGCAGCGCGCGGACCACATGTCCCCTGTTCACATCTCCAATGCAATGCGCGCGATCCCGACTAATTATTCTATATTAAAAACACTTACATGAATTCAAAAAGAGTAGATAAATGCATTCAATCGACGGTCCTCCGAGGAGAACTTCGAGCGTGCTTTCAGTCCTGTGAGGAGACTCAATGCAACGCTGTGTGTGCGCGCTGTTAGTAACTGGAGAGCCCTGGATCCCTTTTGTTGTCACATTATGAAATGTATTCAGCACAGAAATTAATCGCCTTTTTATTTAATATCGTCCATAAAACACGCGCTGTTCCATCAAATGCTTCTGGATCCAGGAAGGTTTTGTCGTTTATCCTTGAATCGGATGTGTCGAGCCTCGGGCATCGGCAACAAGTTTGACATTCCCTCATCTGTTCCAGCGCTGATTTCTCACCAATGCCGACACAGGCACACATGCGCAGGGGGCGGGGTCTGACGCACAATGGGCGGGGCTTCGTTTAAGGAAGTCTAAAAGAGATGTATATAACGTATGTATATATATATATATATATATATATATATAAGGCATAAATAATGAAAAAATGTGTTTAGTGATGCTCTATTTTTCGAATAGAGCTAGATTTCTTATACATATATATAAAAATAAAAATAATCTTCATTTGGTATTAAATTCTGTACATATAAAATAGTACATAGATTTCATTTTTACACTGGGACTACATTTTCTCCCCATTTTTGCATATTATAAAAATGTGTTCATAGAAATGTTCTGTAAAAATACACCCACATATGCATCAGTGCTCGGTTATTTAATTGCTCTACGTGTGAAATACTAGATTTCTTATTTACACACAGCTATACATTTAAGCAATTCACGTTTCAATGCAGTATGGAATAAACACAAATCAGTGTAAATCTTCAGTCACTCCCAAATCCTTCATATGCAAAACAGCTATATTGATTTATACACAGACATTGTAGTAAATATGCAGCAGTTAATTAGTAAATTAGCAGATGCATGAAACAGGCTTCATTTTCAAGCTGTGACGAATGGCAGCCAGAGATAATGAATGTGTCTTCAGGGTTAATTTCCTGTAAGTAACCGGTGATTGTGATGTATTTTTAGAACTCACTGCTGCAGCATGGGTCAAATTATTTATCTTTACAACAAAAGCTTTTTAATGAACAGTGATTACAAAATTGTAGAAATAAAAACCCTTATAGTCTACTACAACCTAGACTGTGTCCTGCAAACCCACTATGCAATGATACAACCATTAGACCACTGAAAGGTTTTATGGTGAAATATAAGTGGCCATTTATTGATAGGTATGACTGAAGAAATTAAACTAATAAATGGAAAGCCATAAGACTTTTATAGGTCCCTCTAGTCTTTTGTCAGAAATCTTTACCTGTTTCTTTGGCAAAGCGGAACAGTGCCATCTAGTGCTGCTGTCAGGAACAACACCGATGAAAACTAGGAAAAATTCACGAGACTTGGTTCTGTGGCCACAAATTACAGATGCAGACCTTAATACTTTAATTTTAAAATGACCTGATGCTTACAGGCATTCAGTCGACTCGAATTTAAAGGTAACACATTAAAGCATGCAAAACCACAGTGAAAATAAAACTCAAATTAAAAGACCAAGCATGACTGTTGTCGAAATTTATTAGATATACCATTATTAATCATGAAATGTATAACCAATTCAAAGATCTGGGGGGGGGGGGCGTGCAGAAGAAATCACACCATTGTACATTCACTGATATTTCCCCTGATTTACAAACAAACAATCAGAAAAAGACAGAAAAACAGCATTGTGTAATTCCCCAAGAAACAAAACAAACAAAAAACAGTAGATTCTCCAAGTGCGCAGTTATGCTTTTATTAAGATAGGATTCATTCAATGTATCTGAAACCCTTGCCCAAAGCTAAACCACACGATCCGTGAGACTCGAGACAGTATGTCAGAACAGACGTCAGTGCACTGGTTGCTCATTATGATCTAGAAAACATGAAAAAACAAAAACATCTAAACCTGACTTCCTCCCATCCGGATCTGAGAAGAGGAACACAGGTACGTGACAACGTCACCTTGATTGCTGCTGAGGCAGAACCCGGCGGGTTGCATGAAATGTGTGAACATTCGTGGACCTTGAAATGAGAGGGACGTAAAAACACCAAAACCGAGAAGAAATGTGCTGTACGCCACATTCAGGCTTGAAAACTATCACAAATCTGCAATTCTAACTAGACAATCACAGTGCAGACATCAGGCACTGGTCTGCAAGCAACTGTGCAAACTCCAACCATCAGCTGTCCATGAAAGCCCACCTATAAAAAACTAATGCACTGGCAACAATGTATGATCAAAATCTGATCGGTCTCCATTCGACCAGCACAGAGAACCGTACACGTCAAAAACCGGTTACTTATAAACGAGAAGATAAAACAGCCTTGCACTGCGGGTCAAGTGCAAACAGCAGACTCTTTTTGCAAGGCTGGATGATCTGAGCTGGTGCAGGAAGGCCAGAGACGAGGAGCACAGGAAGTAGAATTATTCTACCTGCACATCCTGTGACTCTGACCTGGTACGATATAGAAACTATATAAATATCAAGCTCTTTAAAATGTGTTTATAAAGCTGTCCTCTTTACCCTAAGCGTCTGTTGAGGCATCTACACAATCCTTCAGGTGCAGAGCTCAGCGTTCCCACACGTTCTGATCGATCATTTTGCAGATATTGCAATATTCACTATATAAATATATCAATTTATGCTTTATGATTTCATTAAAAGAAAAGCTTTGGGGACAGCATATCGATTGTAGAAAATTTCAGGTTGTCCGTTTTTGTTAAAAAGCAAGTGTACTGGAATCTCTTACTGCCTGTGCCACTGAATTTAAATCTGTTGTCATGAGAACGCCAGTAACATTTGCATAATATGCACAAGTATTCCAGAAAGGAGTCACTGTTCGCATGTCAGTAAGCAGAGGTATTTCACCTCAGAAATGGCTATTTAGATTTACGACTTTATAGATCAAACACAAGAATCATCACACTTCAGCTTTTAAACGTCGACATGGTTTGCATGCATTGCAGCTTTAATAGTGAAATGACGATTTTTTATTGTATTTTGTTATAATTTGCTGAGGGAAACTGCTTTATGTATGCACACTTGTAATGAACTGAGACTTTTCCGCGCCTGGAAATCACAATTTTTCCCTGATATCTCCAGGATTTTCCAAGACCGTGGGAACCCTGATAGCGTTACAGGTAGGTTAGCAATATAAAAGCACTTTGCCTGTCCTAAGACGACTCTAAAAATAAGAAAAAGCAGCAGCAGCAGCGGCGATTTGCTCTGGTTTTTTTTACTCTGGATTTTGGTGAGGAGAACCTGAAGAGTCCTGAGGGGTTATGTCACGCGAACATGAAGACCCTCTCAAAAACATGCCTGAGCACATGCAAAAGCCACTTGCGGCGAAGGTTTTGCGAGGTGGACATGTGTTCTTGCACAAATGTGCATTCCGTGCAGTAGCATCACAAATTTTACTTAGACAGGCAGGACTACGCTGATATGAAATGACAATCTACTAATTAAACCGTGATTAGGATTTTAAAGGAACCAAAAGAAGTGCTTCATCTGGGGGAAAGACTAAACACAGACAAGAAAAAATAAAGATCTGAACCATTACAAACAGATAAAATTAGACAAAAACACAAAGAATTGGTCCGATGCCTGCCAGAATTAAGTCGTTTTGTTTCTGAAATCGAATAACACAACCATACAGCAATAATCTGATGTTTCTAACAAAGTGGTAGAAGTCACAGGATCAACCTGCATGATCTAAATCCAGGTCGAGCGTGATGTGTGTCCACTCTGTCGGCAGGTGTGTGAGTACAGTACTACTGATCACTGTGTCATTCTGCGGTCTGCTGGTGGAGGACGGCGCAGCTACTGGCCGGTTTGGTTGGATGAGGAGATGTCTTTCATCAAGTGTCATCGTGGTTGGATTCTTGAAGTTTAGCCTCATTGTTCGTGAGCAGCACTGGTGCCTCGAACCTGACCAGTTTTACGAAGCTATGAGAACAGAAGAGAAAAACATTGACCGTTAAGAACATGGGAAAAAAACATCCAATGCATGTTTGAAGCCAGCTGAACCGTTCCACATTTTTGTCCTAACCAGGTACGATATGACAAAGTGACCTATTGTGTGACGATCTTTACATTGCTCTACAATAATTAAAGTTTTGGTGCATTTTTTTTGTTTGCTTGGTTTCAACTGGTTGCATAAAACATCATATATTCTTAAGAAAATGCATGGTGTTCGTCTACAGTGGTGTTCGTGTTTACTAAAATAAAAATGTGTGCTATTTGAAACATTGCTGAAATAAAATAAAATCCAAATATTAGATTAAAAACTTAATCACAAATGGGAAATGTTGGTAACACTGTACACTAAGGTCTTTTTTATCATCGTTAATATATAGAGAGCTTTAATTATTTTGTTAATGTTAACAAATGTAATTCATTGTTTAGGTTAGTTCACAGTGCATTAACTAATGCTAACAGATATAATTTTTGATTAAAAGATTTTAAACGTGTGTGTTTAATATTAAAAATGAATAAAAATTACAAAAGCAAATTACTAAATTACTAAAACTTTACAATTAAAAAAAATCTAAAAATAGAATTAATTTCAAATAATAAATAATACAACAGTATGTAAATAATACTAAAATAACACTGGGTTACTAAGGGTATTACACTTTTTTGGCACATTTCTAGGTGGTTTCAAGTCAAAAGAGTTCACCCTCAAGTCTCTAGATATTATGTCCGATTACACCCGTTTTTCATCTGCAAAATGAAAATTATAATTCTGATCAATTAGAAACAAGATGCAAGGTGATTTGAGGAATCACAAACAATGAGGTGCAATTTACATATTAAAGTTTAATATTTAATACTTATGGGTTTGTTTGAATCAATAACACCAAGTATGACTAACAGTAATAGTGCCTTAGTTAAAGCCACTAATTAGTTTTGTCGCTTCATCGTGCCTGGTTAGGACACCGTGTGAACTGAAGTTTTTTACACACTCACACGTGTACAAACGCACACTCAAATCAAAGAGAGCAGAAACACATGCGCCGAGTACAAACACACTCTGGAAAAATCAACAAACACAAAAAGCGGTGATTAGAAACCAAGAACAAAATGCAGAGAAGCAGCAATGGGGCGATGAGGAGAAATGAGAAATGAAGAAAAAGAAAGATTGGGCAGAAACGCTTGGAAAGAGTCTCATCTCTTCCAGATCGTTTTACGGCAGCGAGCCAAACGCAGAGGGAGGGAGAATAACACAAATATGAAGCGGCTGTGCTCCGTTCTGACTCTCAACAGACGCTGAATTTCTCTCTCGAGAAGAAGAAAGTCTATAAAATCTACTTCATAACTGCCTTACAGACGCTGCAAGATCAACACAAGATTCGAGCAGACGAAAAGCACATGACCATTATGAAAATAAAGGAATATTTCACCCACAAACTCAAGTTGTCATTCTTTATCGCTCCAAACCTGCATGAGTTTCTTTCTTCTGTGAAAGGTTTCAGCACGTACGTTTGAAAGAAAATAATGGCTGTCAAACTCACAAAAACTCTCGAATAGTAGTCCATACAACTCTTGCACTATATTACAAGACAGAAAGTCAACTGATACCCTTCCATGTGATGAAAACAATTCCTACACGCAAAAAAGAAGAGAAAAAAATATTTGTGTGTATTTTTTGAGGGAATCAAACTCTTTAAGAAAGTTTTCAATTTTTTTTTTAACCACAAAAAGAAAATGTATTTTGACATTTTCTTAATGAAACATAACCAAGTTCCAAAACTGCAATGCAAAATTAAAAATATACATATTTATTTTTAATGGAATCAAACTGCATTTAATAAAGTTTTAGGAACATTTTATAAAGTTTTTTTATTTACTAAAAAACGTATAATAATTATTTCATTCACACAAAGCTATCTTATGATTTCAGAAGACTTAAAAAATACAGCACTTAAGTTGTATAAACAATTTTTATGATGCTTTTCACAGCTTGATAGCCTGTGGCCACTGTATGCTTTAACTGCATAGAAAACAAGTGTGGAGATTCTTCAAAAACATCTCCATGGAAGAAAGTCAGTCATACGGGTTTGGAACGACATGATGGCATTTTATGTTTGTATGCACTAACCCTTCAGGACGAGAATACTGGAAAAGGAAAAGAAAAAGATGGCCATTGCAGCTGCTCCTGTAAACATCGCAACCTGCCTCCATTTAGAGGGAAGATCAAGAACTCGACAGAAGAACGCTGCGTTTGGAAGCTACAGGCATTGGCCACCACACTTGCTTTAAACATCAAGAACTCTTTTACCTTTCAACTGGAGTCTAAAACCATTAGAACTTGCAGATGAGGCTTTTTCAAGGAGCTGCAAACACCTGCTTTCAATTTGTGCCGTTGAGGCACTATTTTCCTCTGGCCTGAGCGAACGCTATGGGGCGGTTCAGCCAAGAGTTTGTCTGAAATGACTAACACTTTAACTCGGGTTACATTCGTCCACCCGTCAGCTGAGAGGAGCACACCAGAAGAAAAGTTAGTTGTGGTTAGCTGAAGTGATGGGTTAGTGGGTGGCGACGGCTGAAAAGAACGTGAGAAAGAATGCACGACAGAGCGGCCGCCTTTCCTCCCCTCCACTTACAGAGTCTCTCCACCTGCCTTGTGATACTAAAAGGATTCGGCTAATCTTCGGCTGCAGTCGTGCCTCGTACAGACCCCTTTTGACGCATCTAGAAACAAAACATGCCGTTAGGTGCAATCTTACCACTTGCTGATGTCCAGCTGGAAGGACAATGTTATGGAACGTCAAAATAGCCAATAACACAACATGAAAAGCAGATTTCAGTGAATAGAAATAGCCAAGTTATTTTTATAGGAATCAAACTTGGCAAGGCAAGTTTATTTATATAGCACATTTCATACACAATGGTAATACAAGGTTGTTTACATTGAAAGGAATTAAAATAATTGTACAATGACCACAACAGATGCATAAGAAATAAAATGTAAAAAATATTTGTATTTGTAAAAATGAAAAAAGTAAAAATGGATATTTAGTGCTGTCAAACGATGACTCGCAAAATAAGTTTTCTTTTAGATAATATATATATATATATATATGTGTGTGTGTGTGTGTGTGTGTGTGTGTGGTGTGTACTGTGTAGATTCACTAGGTATATATAAATACGCACACATACAGTATATATTTCGAAAATATTTATATGTATATTTATATTCATATAATTTGTATTATATATAAATATATTTAAAATATTTTGTTCTTAAATATATACATGCAGGTGTGTGTATTTATATATTCACACATAATAAATACACACAATACACGTATATTATCTAAACAAACTTTTGGATGCGATTGTTTGATTCAATTTAAATACATTATTATATTTCGTAAAATGTTATATTAAACTAAACTTAAATAATATTTCATATATTACTTTAAAAAATATATATAAAAAAGGGAATTACATTAATTATTCCCATTACAAGCTCTTGATTATAGGGGAATGCAACATATTTGCATATATATATATATATATATATATATATATATATATATATATATATATATATATATATAGGTGAATTAGATTATTTATTCTCATTACAAATTATTGATTAAAAAGAGTCACCCATTTAACAGCTGAATGTAAGCAAAGAGGCAATGGATGGTTTAAAGATGACATAATTCTCACTGGAAACATATTCACCATCATTTCCATAAAAGAGGTTTTAAAAAAATATATACCCTGGAAGGTTTCTGTAAAGCACGGCAAAGCCAAAGTAAACCTAATTCGTCAAATATTAGTCCAAATACATACTTTCTGCTTGGCAACTGTATAGTAGTGGTGTTAAAAACTGTTTGTTTAATATGAAGTTTTACTACATACACTGCTTTTTTATCATTAATGCCAGCCTTTACAACTGAAGGCAATTACAGATGAACTGGTTAGGGGAAAGATATAACTTATAACGTGACTGTTGGGTTGATGGGTAAGGAATCACTTTATTGGTCTTGGCGAACCGTAGCTTAAGAATAAAACTAATAAGAGACTACGCCTTCGGGATTTGGATGAGAATGTACTGATCGATATTTCCCAGGCAGTGAGGAGTTTGCGGTTTTCCTTGGCTGCATGCTGAAAGCGATCACAGAGCATGTCAGAGTTTGGAGAGACTGCGTGCCGTTGGGTCGTCATATTTACTGGGTAGAGGAAAGAATCTGGGCCAAATACTATACACTTGAGCTGGGACGTGCTCAACAAAAACACACAACTGAAAATAGAGAATATGAGCTTGCTGCCAACGGTGACCAGCGGGGAAAAAACCCAATATAGCTCAAACCCCTTCAATAGTGTCCAGAAGCAGGATTACATTCAGCGACTACTATTTTATGTCTAGAGTCAAATAATGACCCCTGGTGCTAATATCACAGGTACTAACGTTTTATTCCGCTTATAAACACCCATATTACGCTGTAAAATCTGTCCAGATGGGCACTGTAGGCTGATGATGTACAGACTGAAAATGTAAATTACGAATACAGTGCTTCTCAATAGCACACTGACCGACCCGCTGCTATTTTATATTTTAACTGCAGACTAAATTTAATGACAAGAGACTAAATAAGACTAAAGCTTTCTTCATGATTTCTTTCCCAAAACTTTGCACACAAAAGTTGCACACAATAGCAATTGCATTCAACTAGTATTCTCAATTTCAAATGGAAATGAATCAATATTTTAGAGTCAATCATTTGGACAACTCACTTGTTATCTTTATATAGAATAGACTTAATCTAAACTAAAACCATTAAATTAAAAAAAAAAAATCTCTCTTTAAAAAATAAAATGAACGTAAACTGAATTAAGAAATTTTTTTATATTTTATTTCAGCTAGTTACCTAAGCAACATCTCATTTTCATTTAGTTTACCTTGAAGTAATATTTTTTAATTATTTAAAAACATTAATTCAAATGACACTTTTTTAACTCATTTAAAAATTAATAAAAATTACTAAATTACTAAAATTTTAACAAAAAATTAAGTGCAAAAGAAATTATAAAAATTAAATTTAAATTAAAAATATTTCCAAAACCTATAATAGTACATCAGTGATACTAAAACAACACTGCCGGGAACTAAAAATCTAAAATTGAATTAAAATGAGTGTGAATGATTTGGACAACTTGTTTGCTGAATCAGTTGGAATGACAATGACATTTGCTCAATAAACCTTATTCAACTATTTGTGGTGAGCCATTTTCAAAATGAGCTGTAATTTTATTTGAAAGTAATTTTAAACTAGTTTGAGAGGTTTGTGACATTTAAATCAGCCTAATTATTATTTTTTTTAATGATAGAACTTCCATATTCTGAAACTAAAAGGCACAGAAATGAACCCTTTGACCATTAAAAACCATTCATGAATGAAAAAAAAAAACTCAGTGGAAAGAACAGCGTTTCATGCTCTGGACTGCTGGGAATAAGGAGGTCTGCCAAGGATGGGTGGGAACAAATGAAATTGAGAAAAATATACATGCTTCAGACCATAATTACGTGCAAATGTCTTTCTTACCTCTTCCAGCTCTCGCTGCGTCTCCTCCTCCATCCGGCGGATGTCCTCCATGGTGAGCTCCACCCAGCTGTCAATCCAACAGAAGAGCTGACGGTGGAAGTTGGTGAAGATTCTCTTCTCTTGCTGCAAAGGCAGATAAAATACAGTCTCTTACTGCAAAGCATTGTGAGATGGGGAAAAAATCTCTAAAATCTTATTGAAATTTTAGAGGCATTACATAAGGTTTGATGTCAATGACACCGAAAGTGTTTTATATCACTAGCATCAAATCTGGCACAACGCGCCTTGAAATTGTACATGTAATGTAGTGTAGTGTAATATGCCCAAGTTGTTTAGACCATGGAAATTTTGTGTGTCATTTTTGGAGCATGAAGGCATCACATGGGCGTGAAAAGGGGTACTTTGGACTAGTAAAAATCTCTTTATGTGTCCTGTATGGTTAAAAAACATGAGGGGAGAATAAAATATAAAGTTCTTGCTTGCATGCGTGTCGTTTCTTACCTTGTGGATGAAGTTTTCTATTTTGGTTTGCAGGCCCCACCACTTGAACTTGACGGTGACTAGTTTGTACGCACACATACGAGGGGCGTCCGGCTTAGCCAAGAGCTCTTTCTGTTCAGGGAGTAATCACACATGTGCTTTATATGGAACTGAATTCATAAGGAACAAAAATCTTTGATAAATTAACTATTTTAATACAGCTACTCACCTTCCAGTCTGGTCCCAAAGGTCCACGGCCCGTTTTCTCTGATTGAAAGATTGCTGGGTCCTCATCCTGTTTATAATCCTGAGAGAACAACAACTGAGTCACATATGTTTTCTTTATGGTTAATATTTCTCCACATCGACTTGGTTAAGTCAGCTTCCATGTAATTCCAGAGATTGATATTTTATTTTGATTAACAAAAACTATAAGTCAAACATTTTAATTTATCATCAATTACCAAGAACATTCAGAAAGTAAAAAAAGGTCAATTTCATGTTATCAGTGTTGTCAACTACTCAAAGTAGCTATAGCCTGCTTAAATAGTGGCTAGATGATGCCATGCACTAATGAACATATCCATGACATCATACCATATTTGCATATATATATATATATTTTAGTGGTGGGCCGTTATCGGCGTTAACGTGAGACTCTTATCGGGCGATAAAAAAAATATTGCCGTTAATCTATTCTCAAAGTTGGGTTGGGAGCTGGATCTATACTACGCGAGCTATGATGACTTTCACCTTGTTATTTTAGCGCGGATGTATACCTAGCCGAATCTGTAGGGGGCGAGAACGAGTCTTTAAACCTTTGTGTATGCCTACTGTGAAATTACCACATCAAACGTGACATGCTAGCATGGATGCAGCTGAAGCCGCCGGGTTTACTTCAGGGATTTTTTTTTTTCTTTCTTTTTAAGAAGCTTCCCAATGGAAACTTCGACAAGACTCGGTAGGCAATACTCGGTACGTGAACGATCACTGCACTGCTGCAGACGCAACGCTCCTGGAACGTACTGCAACCGCGTGAACGCTGGAATCCGTTAACATGGGTGTGTAAAAAAATATGTATGTGTGAAACAGGCATAAGGTTGTTTGCACCTTGTGCAATGTGGAATTAGTTTACAGCTTTCTCAAGCAGTTTGTGATGCATTTTGGAAACAGGAGATGATCCCCTGGTCTAATGCACCACCTGGCTTGAGAAACCCGTTCTTAAAGACTTAACCTTAATTTTAGTCATTTTATTTGGGTAGCACACATATTCTGAATGTCTTCGTCAGAATTCAAATGAGCCATTTTAATCTAGATTAATTCCAAGATTACAGTGAGATTAATCTAGATTAAAAAAATTAATCTATGCCCACCACTAATATATATATGTATACACACACACACACATATATACACAGAAGCATATATATATATATATATATATATATATATATATATATATATATATATATACACACACACAAACTTTTGACCAGTAGTGTGCATGTGAAATGATCCCTGAAGAGTCGCAAGACTTTAGTAGTTAGTTTTGTGTGTGTGTGTGTGTGTGTGTGTGTGTGTGTGTGTGTGTGTGTGAGAGAGAGAAGAGAAATACATGAATAAATAAAATAAAGTGCTAAATGATTCTTTAAGAGTCAAGATTTATCTTGAGATTAAAATAGTTAAAGTTTGGGGAGAGTAAGATTGTTTTTAATATAAATTTCATATACTATAAATCATAATGATCACTCAGAGTGTTGCTTGATTTGTAAGTAGCTGCTTTCTGAAAAAAATAAGTTGCTAAAAGGCTGAAAAGGTAACAATATGTTATCTTGAAAAAAACACCTTCCCACCACCTCCAGTTTAGCAATTCCCATCATTTCCTTCTTTTCACACTAGTGCACAACCTTTTAATCTCTCAAACCCCGGCACTGAGTACCGTGAACATATGGGAATAAGGATTAACCTGAACCAAGACTGATTCACTTAACTAATTAAAGATATGAAGCATAAAAGCGCAGTCACTTCAGTGCCCCTCTACAGTGAGCGGGTCAGCAGGAGATGAAGAGGAACAGATAACAAACACAGTCAACACACCACGACGCTGGACTCCAGTCAAACGGACACAGCTGTATTTATGCACTCGGCACACAGCCAGAAAGAGGTCACATGGAAACACATTTGGATTTATTCAAAGCAGCTGATGTTTGATGCAGTGTGCGTGTCTGCTTGTACATGACACCGGCAGCTAGTTTGTTTGATCTTGATGCTTGAGTTTAGCACAGTGTCTACAGCTTCAAACAGACCAGATTGTGCAGTAAACTCTGCCGCTTCCAGCAGTTTGAGGTCTCCCAGCAGTAGAGAAAGATAAGAAGCAGCCTTCTTGGTAAACTATTGAACCTCGAGTAATGCAGGTTAGAAGGGCAATGGTCCACACGCTCTAATGTCATGTCACCCTAATCCAGTCTTGCGTAAAACATAGGCTAAAGGCTGAATAACAAGTCACACTAGCCAGCCTAAATAGCATGCGGGATAAGGATTAGCACGTCCCACATCACGGCACACTGGAAACAGTTGACTAAAAGTGCCATTTCTGGTGGATTTTTTATGTTTAATGTTTTTAGGCTTACATTGACTCTAAATTTGTGTGCTACAGAAGGAGGAATTTGAGTGTTTGTATGAACCTAATCAATGTAATTAATTCTGATGCACTAATATTTACATGCAAACATACAGCATGCAACAAAGGGGTTTGTTGTATTAAGACAATTTTATGACAGAGTAATGTGATAAATAGGGCTGTGATGTCTTGCTAAAAATCCAAGCACTACTCTTTAAAAGTTTGGGGTCAGCAAGATTTTTTTATGTTTTTTGAGTTCCTTCTGCTCACCAAGACTTTATTTGTTTGATTAAAAAAAGTGTGTGAAAACAGTAAAATTGTGAATATTATAACTATTTAAAATAACAGTTTTCTATTTGAATGAATTGTAAAATGTTATTTATTCTTGTGATGTAACGCTGAGATTTTAGCATCATTCCTCCAGTCTTCAGTATGACATGATCTTTAGAAATTCTAATATTCTGATTTGCTGCTCAAGAAACATTTCTGATTAGTGTCAATGTTGAAAACAGTTGTGCTTCATTATATTTTGTTATATTTTCATATATATTTTGTAACATTATAAATGTCTTTACTGATACTTCAATTTAATGCATACTTAATTTCTTTCAAAAACAAAACAAAAAACCTTTTTGTGCCGGGAATATTACATAAAACAATATTAAACTTAGTGGATAAATCAGATTTTTCCAGTTTGAGATTATCTGCATCAGCCGATAAGCATTCATGCATGAGCGATTAACAGAAGCACAATGGTTGAACACTAAATGAGCCTCAAACAGTTCCAAAGGTCTCATTTAAAGCATGATTTTATCCAAAAAGGACTCACAAATGAGGAACATCACACCAAAACCTCTAATGCAAAAACAGCTTAATGCATTTGCAGCAGAGGGCGGGGTTATGTAAATTAGTTAGTTGGATATCAACAGTCCATTTTTGAGTGCCAGCTGACCACTGGATGACCAGAAGGATAGACTATAAGTGGGTATTGCTACTAAAAGGCACAAAAAATGTGTGCAAATGAGATCAGAACATTTGTAGACTGATGTAAAGTGAACTCACTCCAGGTTCAACCTGAGACCGATCGGCTATATCGATATGCACGACTTCCACCGTCTTCCATGTGGTGGGATCCAGATCATGTACCTGTAATTGGGCATAAACAAACACAAAAAAACATATCAGCCTGAGACTACAGATGCATTCAAAACATAAAAAAGTCAGAAACGTCTCACTCACATTCTCTAAAGAGCCCGTGTCAGGTTTGTGCCATGTTTCAATTTTAATCATGAAGTCATCTTTCATGTATTCATTCTGAGGAGAAGACACAGTGATGTTTACATTATGAAATGTGGTTTTATCACAAACAGCATGAGCTCACTTGAAACTGTGGTTTAACAGCACATGCAATGCAAATATGGTTCTAAAAAGGTAATCTGAGGTCCAACAGGTTTAGAGTGGTCCAAACCGCATGTTTTTAAACTGGCTTTAATGCTGGAGGGAAACACTGGAGCTCCTAGAAAACAGGAAGTAAATAGGCTGTACTCCAAGTTCTAGGGAAACTGGCCGAGCTGAACTAAAATAAACACACGTACAGTGGTCCCAAAACATATTCCGACTCTTGAAGGAATATTGCTAAAAATGTCCTCACCTTCAGGCCATCCGAGATGTAGATGGGTTTGTTTGTTCATGGGAACAAATTTGGAGAAATCTGGTATTACATAACTTGCTTAACAACTGATACTCTTAAGTGAATGGGTGCCGTCAGAATGACAGTCCAATATCAAAACAATAATCCACACCACTCCAGTCCATCAGTTAACATCTTGGGAACCAAAAAGAGGTTTGTTTGTAAGAAACTCATCCATTATTACAGTGTTTTCATTTGAAACATCACTTCTGACCAAAAAATTAGTCCATAATCCACAATAAAAGTCCATCTTCTGTTGTCCTCTCACATCAAAATCCACACAAATATTTGTTTAGACTGGTTTTAGACTGTTTTCACTTATAAACAGTGTTTGATCTATGCAGATTTCTTTCCTAATTCAGACGAGAAAACTTTTTATTTGAAGAAACTAATATTATGGAGAGAGGACTCATATTTTAGCCAGAAGCAATAGTTTGAAAAATGTCATAATGATGGATTTGTTTCTAACAAAGATGCAGCTTAATTTTCACAAGACATTAACTGATGGACTGGAGTGCTGTGGATTATTGTGATGTTTTTATCAGTTGTCTGGAAACTCATTCTGACGGCACCCATTCACTGCAGAGCACCCATTGCTGAGATGCAATGCTACATTTCTCCAACTCTGTTCCACTGAAGAAACAAACTCATCTACATCTTGAATGGCTTGAGGGTGAGTACATCTTCAAGAAATGTTCTTTTATGGCTGGACTATTCCGATGATAATAATTATTTACCAAACAGAAAGACAGCACATGTGCACTAAGGAAACAAAGTTTTGACAAAAACAAGTTACAAGAAACTATAAAGACATGCAGATACAGACACTTAATCTGATGCAATGACATTCACACATTTACAAGCATGTCTTAATAGTTTTTAAGGTCACTGTGTCAATTCAATAGACAATTGACACGATCACAAACAACTTTAACAAACTGCAGGCACTTCATAGTAAATGATCATGCATTAAAGTTTAGTGTACAGTCATAATGACTGCTAGTGTTTGTACTTACAGTCACAACTGAGGAGAATGGAGCGACATGCAAAAATAAAAGAAGAAAAATAATCAGCTGACAAATAAACCATTCATATTTCCCATGTCAAAACAGACCAAAACAAACAAGGACCGAAAGATACTCCGACTACATGAATGCAAACCATTACAGCCACGAAATATTTCAGAGGTCAGTTCATACGCACTGGCTTCTTAGTCTATTAGACACTACGGGTCTCAGTCATTTAACAAACTTAATATTGGCTAAAAACAACAGGGCTGACCTAGGCGTGCTTTGGTTGAGCATTCATGTCTGCGTTTGCATACTTGCCGAGTATGTTTCCAGCCTAATTCTTTACCAAACGACACATGTGAGAACTTCCAGAAACAATACAAAAACATTGTGTACGCATGACGTCTGTGTCAATATGTAATTCATTACATATTGTCGTATGCAATAAAAACATGATAGTGACGGATTGTGTGGTGAAACGGATGAAAAGGTTTCCACTCACTCGTGCGGCAGTATGGATAAGCATTCCAGGCCTTTTCGTGGAAAACTAACGCCCCCTCTGGTGCGATCATCTTCACAAAGCCTGGCACTTTACTGGATGAATGCAAAACACGAGAGTAATGAAGCAAAGCCGGAGTAATTATTTACAGCTTCGCGTTAAGTTGAGTGGTTTGTCATCTGATAATGTGCTGCAAAACACTTGAGACGTGTCACATCTGACAATACTAAACTGTAGCTGGTGTTAGTATCAAGAAGTCTGCAATTATAGAAAATCACTAACTTGACAAACTATTAAAGTTTGGTCAACTCATCTTGGAATACAGAATGAAACGACTCATTTTTACCTCTTTAAGTGGTAGATTTTGTGTGTGTACTGTCCCTTCTCGCCTTCCTTCTCATAGGGTTCGTTCTTGAGCACTTCAATGCCTTCTCCTCCACCCGTCTCGTTTTTACTGGCCTCAGCCACCGAGAAAAGCTGCCCGACTTGATACTGCAAAGCAAGAGAGAAAAACATGAGGTTTTATAGATCAGATTGTAAGAGATGATATAACCACACTTAAAACTCAACACTAATTTTCAAAAAGGTGACTATTGACCTTTCTATGAACCCTGTGAAACAAAAAACTGTTTAGAGTTTAGTCCAGTAGCTTCTGTGATTTTTATACTTAAGTCATTTTTATTACATCTTAGTACAAGTCAAACTAAATTAAAATGAGAAATGTTGTCTTGACAACTAGCTGATATAATTTTTTATATTTGTATTATATTATTATATTTAATTACATGAATATTTATATAAACATACATTTTATTTAAAGTAATGTTTTTTGTTGTTGTTGTTTAGATTTAACTATAATAACCCTGGTTACCTGAAATAAAATACACATTAACTATATATATATATATATATATATATATATATATATATATATATATATATACACACACACACACTTTTACACATATATAGCTGCCAAGGGAACACTTAGTTTATTTAGATGTACTTAAACTTCTAAAAGTGAAATAAAAATAGAAACTATATACAAAAAGTACAGATGAACAAAATACTAATATGACAAAAACCAACACACAAAAAAAGTATGTCAATTATGTCAAAAAAATATATATAAAAAAACTCTAATTTTGGTTTTGTCCGTGTCTTTGAGGTCATCTTTATGCTAGTGCTTCTAAAAATACCTCTTGGAAAACAGATTATGATCTTAAAGGTTTTTATTTATTTTATCATATCTCTTAAAATTTGTACTTGTGGATCTCACAGTCACATGCATGAATACACAAACCCTACAGACTTCCTATAGGAAACACACTCAGATCAGCGTCTGTGGAATTAAACAGCTCTCATATAATTAAAATACGTCCCTTCCAGCAGTTTCAGATATGAAGACAAAGCTTTGCATTGTGTGACTGATTGATGCCTTGAAGGGAGACTATAGTAAAACCACTTTTACGAAGCCAAACAGGGAACTGATGTAGATATATGCATGAATAGTTAAGCTAGGCTTTGGACAGGGGTTATTATAGGTAACCAAAACCATTAAACATTTTTAGTTTAATTTGATGTACTAAAACTAATGCTGAAATAAAAGCTATATAGAAGGATTCTTGCACTTGACCGAAATTAAAGCAGACACTAAAATTAAAACCATTAAAAATGTCTCTTGAAATAAAATGAAAAACTGAAATAAATTAACTGGAAGAAAAAAATATATATATATATTTATTGAAATAATTTTTTGTTAAATAATTATTTCAGCTAATTGCAAAGGCAACGTATTACATTTTTAATTAAACTTACTGTACTAAAGTAAATAAAACTGAGATACAAAATTAAAAAAAATGTTAATAGATTTGTAGGCTCTGTAGATTTGTATCATGGCATCTGAAAAATGTTCTAATGTTTTAAAAGAATTATCTTGTGCTCAGCAAGGCTGCATTTATTTGTGCATTAAACATTAACATGCCGGATTCAAGATGAGGGTCTCAAAAAACTAAAACTATAAATACATATTTTACTAACTTATCTATTTTAAGTTAAATTGTGTTTTTTTGGTATATGCTAGAATGTAAAAAAAAAAGTTCGGTGTTAAGTAAATATTCTTTTAATTGTTTTGTAATTGTTTTTATTTTTTCTTAGAAAAGCAAAATAAAACCGTAGAAAGCTAAATTTGGGTATTTAATTTATGCAATGGTGAAAAAAATAGCAAAATGCATGGAGGAAAAAAACGCAAAAAGCGTGTTCAATATTCGGCCTTCGGCCCAGTGTTTCATTTTGTTCAGCTTCGGACAAGAATTTTCATTTTGGTGCATCCCTAATCTTAATGATACTAAAATAACACTGCAAGACATTTAAAATAAATACCTAAAACTGAATAAAAATGACAAACAACCAAACTAGAATTTCCACTAAAATGAAAAGGCAAAATACAAAAGAAGAAAGAAAAAAATGAATAAAAAAAATTATTATATATATATATATATATATATATATATATATATATATATATATATTTATTTATTTATTATCTATTATATATATATATATATATATAAAAAATAATAATAAAAAAAAAAATATATATATATATTAAGTATCTCAATAGTAACACCAAAAATAACACTGCTTCTTGTGTCTTCCATCATCTTGGATTTATTCCCCACTTAGCTTGTTGCAATGCAAAAGTGATGCGTGCAACTATGATGCCATAACATGCATGCACTGTAGGCAGCCCACTAAGTTTTTTGAACAGAGCCCTAGAGTGTTTTTTTCCGAAAGAGGATCCTCGTATCACATATGATGGGATCTGCAACTCAGATCACTTTAAAACAGTCTGCATGACAGCTGTCAGGCAGCAAGGGACTTCACAAAAGTAGTCTGATTGTATGTCGCATGCTACGAATCAACAGCATCCTAAATGCAAAATATCAAACAATGTCAATCAAGCAAGCCTCAAGTTTGGTTCTCTCAGAACAGCACGCGACTCAAATGCTCCCTGAGGGCGAGCGTGTTCTACATGCATGACATGCTTTATCTTGTCCTTGTTGCTCTGATCAAATACTTGACGTGCCAGGCGAGCTCAAAACGCTGGCGTTTTATGCAAGTGTTGTGATGCTGAACTCTAGAAAAATGTTTCAGATGGAGCGGTCCGACTCTACTGATGCTGCTAATGGAACTAATAACCCATCAGCATTATTATACCACAGGAAATGAGGGTATTTGGTGGTTTTCAAGGTCAAAGTGATGCTGTGGATATACAGTCCATTTTTAACTTATCAGAACTTGGGGGGTGGAGGAGTAAAAAAAAAATAAAAAAAAAAATAAAAAGTGCTCACCTCTTCCACCGAGCACGGCAAGACCACACGACTGAAAGAAAAGATAAAACAAGAACAATTATTTACAAAATTAAATAAATAATAATAATAAAAATTAGAGAAAACACTCATTTTACACACACATAAAAATGCAGTTAAAAATAACACACTATTTTCGTGGCTGTTTTTTTTTTAGTGCAATGCCAAAAAACGATATATTACTGAAACAAATTTCTCGTTCGCTCACTAAATTTTATTAATATTATAAACACATATTATAAATGTAATTACAGTAAACGACATCTTGTGGGATATTGAAAGCAGAATTGTAAAAAAGACAGTAAAGTAGGGGTGAGAAAGGGGAAATGAGATCAGCACAGGACCCAGTTTAAAAAGAGCCACCAGCTCTTCTACGAGCGTGTGCACAAGACACTGCTGCCCAACACGCACAAGTAATCATCCTGGAACAATGTTTTGTTCTATTACTACAAGTAATCATAATTGCTACTGTAAGTTAAGCTATTATACATTTTAACATATAAACAACATTCACTGCTCATCTTGAGAGCTCTTTGGAAGCTTGATTTGCTATAATCCCTGCTATATGAGCCAATCCTTAAAATAATTAAATGATCAATTGACAGACAGGCAAAACACTACAGATTTCATCCATGTAAACAGTCTTCTTAAAAGGAAAAACTTACATCAGCTTCTATATTACTCATCGTTTCCTCAATACGGAAACTCCCCTGTAAACCTCAAGAGGCTAAAATGCTATCCTATAACTCAAAGTGACTCAGAAAACCGGCAGTATTGCGACAGACTGAGTTTTTCTAGTACCATTTAAGTCTAGCAGAGACAAAAAGAGGCTGGAAACTCTGACAGTGAGTTTTCTGTAATCAAACCCATGCAAACCTGTTGCATTGCTGCTAGGATCGCTCACATTTGCATGCTCTTGCAAACCCAAAGGGAGGATGCCCTGATGCTCCAAACCTTCAGAGAAGGTTGAAAGGTGCTGGATTTCATAAAGTGGCACATTGTGACATAATCTTGATCCGATCTCTCAGATTAAAGGCTATACAGCTACTGTTTTCAGGCATGTCATGTCCTGTGCAACAGATGAGAACCTAATTAAAATGTGATAGCTAGATCCCAAGAGAACAGAAAGATAAAACCTGGAAGGAAACAAGAATAGTTTGGAAATTCATGACTGCAGGCCCATATAAACGAGAGTTAACCGTCAAACTGACATTGAAGTCCAATTTGGATGCATCAAAGAATGTCTAAACCAGAAAATGCCTAAAAATAACCAAGTCACACGAGTGAATATAATTAGATTAAGTGTTTAACAAACGGGTTGTCAAGCCAGAGGGTAATTGATTATCATCATTAAACACTTTTCAATTATATACGCCAACCTGCTACCATTAACAGGTTTAAAAATAAGATATTTGGGTCTCTGTGAGTTTATTTAAATGATAAACTAAATTAGTATGATATAGTACGTGGTGAATATTTCTAAGGTAACGTTAATTGTTGAGATATAATCTGAAATGTTTTACTCAGACAGACTTTACTCAAAAGTTGCTGACCTGTCAAGCGGTTTCACTGTCATTAATAATGTCTCACTTACATAAACCGGCAAAATAACAGAAAATCACTAAAAAGCGAGTTTTTACTACAACGTGGCATTGTTAGTGATAATAAATCCGCTAACGTCAAAATCAGACACTTACTGAGAACATAAACTGGTATGAATCGATAACTATTTCGTTATCTCCAGTCTGAGGGAACTATCAGATTTGGTGGCGTTTAATCTTGACGGCTAATAAGTAACAGCTAATAGCATCGCGTGCTAAGGCACCTCTCTTTGAAAATGAATGGCGAGTGGTTTCGCTTAGCCTAGCATGCTAATGCTACATGCTAGCGCGGCTAAAGCTGGGCCTCATGCGCGAGCCGGTGTCTCGCGCACTTCCCGGGAGCAATTCCATCTCCTCCAGTCCACATTTCACTCTCCAAAAGAGGTCAAGAACCAGCAGATACACATTTACTATGTGTTATTCGTAAACAAATAAAATGTTTGGCTAGAAAGATAGAAAAACGACTTGCACTTACTATTCCTTGATGAGCACCATCTTCTTTACACCGGTCACGGCTGCGCGCAGGCCTGACGACGTCACCACCCACGTGATACCGCCCCATACAGCCGGGAACGCGCTTTACAAACAACATGTATTCATAAATAATGTACAGCTGCGAAATCATAAACCATTGCGCTTTTGAAAGTGTATGTGGGATTTAATTCATGTAATCGATATATTCCTCACAAAAAGGAACGCACTAGTCTATGAGTATGGCATCAAGTCAAGTCGCAAAACTTCTGATTTGCCACGAAAGTCAAAAACTACCAACTTCATGAGATGCATTTTGGGACGCTTTTAATCACTTTAGGCCTATATCATGGATTTATTTATATTTATGCATTCGCTCCACACTTTTATTCAAAGTTTCAAGCATCAAAACAAAAGTTCAATAGTTTTTGTTTTTTATTTTGTCCATACATTAGAACGTGTCCTGTTTTTTTTTCTGATCAAACTTAATAAATATCATATTATATATATATATATATATATATATATATATATATATATATATTTACCATTTTTTACAGAAGACACACTCAAATATAATTCAGTATTTACAGGCATATTTACAGTAGAACAAGAATTATAATTATATGACATTAAAAATGTAATTTTTTCAAATTGCAATGTTGACAACGAAACATTATTTCACCCATATTTTGACATTTTATTTTCAGTAAGCTATTTGAAAGGTTAAAGTAGGCACTTGCATTTAATGTTTTATACAGTATGTGTAAAAAACAGTTTTGTATGTTTATTTTGATGCAGACACCAAAATTGGACGTCTCCTATATGACCCATTTTCAGTTCATGCTTTCCCTGGAAACTGAACCCATGACCTTGGTTTTGCTAAAACAAAACCTCTATTGTTTTAGCTATGGAATCACTATATTTGGTTTTTGATTTATAAGTTCAAAGGTTCACATAATCATAATAATCAGGGAAATATATATATATATATAAATTCAGCTAAGTGTATACAAACCTTTGGCTTGTTGTATACCATGGTACTAAAATAATAACGTATCAAGGAATAACAAGAAAAACCATTTGCTTGTGTAGATTTGTCAAGCTTTTTTTTAGTCATATTGCAAAATGACAGCAAAATGAGTTTTTTTATTGAATCATTAAGAACCAATAACTCACTCACCTGCACAAAATACTGATACGTAAACAACATTTCACAGAGATCTTAAAACCAAAAAGTGGCTCTCTGTCAGAGAACAATCCAATAATTGATTAATATTGTCTCTGCATACTGATTACCACACATCACTTCCATTTATTTGAGAAATATTTTGCACTCTAAAATACTCATTAGTGAATTTTGAATCAGTATAAAGATATAATTGTCAAGAAATATATATAAAAAAATACTTTGTGGAAAGTGCACTTTTTAAAATTGTTTATTAAATTTATTTATTTGGAAAATCATACCTGGAATTCTTTTTTATGAAGCTATTATAATCTTTCTATTCTGATGTATACTAATATGAAAATTAATAGAAGACTACCACCACAAGAGAGTAAATTAAACTTTTTATTGAGACCATTTTACTGAGAAATGACTGAGATATGTCTGGATGAGAGTCCACATATGCAAAATCTCTGTTAAAAAGACACTGAATCACTGGAGAGCAAGAGAACCCATGCTGTAATACTGACACTCAATTCACATAGAAGTCAGGTCAGGTGCGTCGTCACCATCTCAATAAAAATATGAAAATGTTTTTTAACTTTTTTTGTGCATGGTTTGCTTCTTTAACAATATAAAAACGTATAATACTGATTGCAAAACGTTGATTTAATTTACAAAACAAATAACTGTAATAACAATTACCATCCATAATAATAATAATAATAACAATAACAATAATTATATTTAAAAAAAAAAAAGAAAAAGAAAAATGGAAAAAAAACAAAAGAAAACCAGTCAAAGCCGCATCATTTTCACTAACACAAACAGCGAGCCTTTTTGTCTTTTTGTTGAAATACCATTTTGGTATAATCTCTATTTTTTTGCCTTTTTTTTTTTTTTGTTCTGACATGCCTTGCGCAAGATCAGTCTGCATATATAAACAGTCCTTTACAGTGTGGGTGGAAGCATAAGGATTATATGCTCTCTGCACAGGAAAATAAAACAGTAGGCAGTTTGAGGCTTCTGGGAATGTGCACTTCCTCACCCAGACTGTCCTTTTCACTGTTTTCAAGAGTCATAAATACTCTAAATACTCCTTTATCAAGAGAAACCAGTCACTGAGGGACAGAATCTCAACATTTAGATGAAGGGAAGAACCGTCCCGGTGACAGGAACTTGTATCCGTTTCCCGAAGGCAGTCGGATGGGATGCGACCCTGGACTGCTGCCGGTGGACGCTGTCGGAGAAGGCGTGACTCTCTTGGGATCGATCTTGCGATGGCCGTTGGGTGGATTTCTGTGTTGGAGCGCCACATCCTGGCCATGCGTATCCTGTCCCGTCACACCGTGTCGGGGCGAGAGGTTCAGAAGGCCCAGGACATCTCGTTTGGCGGTGCTCAGTTTCCCACCGCGGAGCGCCCGCATTGGTCCCGAGTGCTGCTGTTGGGTGGCATTGGCCCAGAAGGTCTTGAGATTGTGGATCGCTTGGACTTTTTCATCTATAGCGGCCAATTTGAGTCGGTCGATATCCGGAGCGTCCGCTGGACTGGAGCGCGTCGATCCCGTCGAGGAGTAGGACAATGCCGGAGAGGGTGCACTCCCGGCCGGAGACTGGTGGCCCGAGCTGGGCGAGACGTTGCTGGGCGATCGAGAGATGTGGCCACTGTAGGGCGAGCTGGGATACTTGAGTTTAAACTGGGCATGACTGTCGGAAGTCGGCGACGGTTGGCTGCCTTCCTTTAGGGACGTCTCGGACGTAGCGGGGCTGTTGTATCCCGAGCTGACCTTCTGTAGGGACGACGTACGAGAGGGCGGTTTGGGGCGTGTCGGGAGCGGAGACGACTGAGCCTTGATGCTCGCCCGGCTACTAGGGCGACTGAATGCGCTTGTTTCTGAGGAACGGAAAGCAGAACCTCCGGTTGGGGTCGGGGGGCCTCCACCGCCCATCCCGTCACCCAGCGGCACGCTCCCAGTGCTTCTCTGCAAAGTCTCGACGGCCCGCATGTGGCTTTGCGTTTCTTCCAGGATCTTCTGCGCCAGTTCCTGCGGGTCCAGAGCGCCTCCGGGCGTACGTTCCTCTTGGGACTTCACAGTGCTGTCTGTCTCTGTGCTGGATTGATCGGATTCGCCCGTGTCGGAGCTGCTCACCTTCCCGACCTTCTGAAAGGGCGAGTTGGGACTGGGAACCAGGGTGGCTTTGACCGGAGACGTCGGGGTGCTGACACTTCCCCTAGAGGACACAGACACCGTGTAACCCCTGCCGGTCCCGCCGCGTGCTGCCCCCCGATGGTTCCTGTGGTTTGCGGGACGAGGGAGCGTGTCACATTGGCTACCCAACGGCTCACTGCTGATTATACTGTATCCTTCATACTCTTCATCATCGTGCCCTCCTACGGCTCCATGTGGGGACGAGCGGCTGCGGGGCACTGCCATGTGCCGGTGGGATGCGAACAGCCCGGCTCCGCCCCGATGCCGCTCTAGTTCCTGCTGCCGCGAGCGCTGGCTGATAAAGTCAGAAGCGCCTTCAGGGCGGGACAGGAAGCTCATGGAAGAGGCGATGGAGCTCAGGCTGTAGACAGAGATGGCATCAGAGGCAAGGCTGTCAGGACATGGAGGGGAGAAGGGAGGGTTGGGGTAACCCATAGGCAGATGGTGGGACACAGACTGTGCTGAGGCCAGAGACTCCAGAGACGATGAACTGTCCAGACTCAGACGCTTCGGAAGCTCAGTAGAGTCTGAGGGGAACATTAAAGTGCAATTATTATAAAATCAGATATTATATATCATATTTTCCGGACTATAAGTCGCACTTCCTGTAGTCTACCACTGAAAACATACAGCGCCCTCTCGCGACTCTAGACGGTAATGTTTTCTCTTGGTTCTTGGTTCTAAATAAATGCGACTTATAGTCCAGTGCGACTTATATATGTTTTTTTTCCTCGTCATGATGTATTTTTGGACTGATGCGACTTATA
This sequence comes from Carassius carassius, assembly GCF_963082965.1. Lineage (NCBI taxonomy): Eukaryota > Metazoa > Chordata > Actinopteri > Cypriniformes > Cyprinidae > Carassius > Carassius carassius. The sequence goes on from NC_081799.1 coordinate 23,808,334, forward strand.
CTTAGGTGCGACTTATAGTCCGAAAAATACGGTATATAACACGTTATATTTAAAGGAGTATAGTTAAATATTTTTTATAGAAATTTTTTCCAGTAAAAATAGTAATAGTGATCATTTTATGATTAATATATAATAATATTCGTTTTTTAGTTTTTAGTTTCATTTTTTAAGTAAAATCTTAGTTTGCAATTTTTTTGTCAAATGTTTTAAATTTGTCAAAATGTACTTTAAAATTTTTTTTAGGTTTATCGGTGAAGAAAATATTTCAATAATCAATAATGATTTTTTAAATACACAATTATTTTTAGCATAATAAATAACTATTTTTTTTAAATAATATAATTTTAATAGTTTATATATTAGTGGTAAATAGAATACCATTAATAAAGTTATATTTATGTAATTATTCTAATGTTGTCTAAATGAAAATTGACTATATTCAAAATAATGAATCAAGATATTTTGTAAAATGATTACAACACACAGCAATTTGTTTTTTAAATATTGTGATTTTTGTAATCAGTATTGTAATGACGTATGATGGAAATATAGAATATATATTTTTCACCCCATTTTTTTTTACCGTTTAAGCCATAGTCATTAAAAAAAGGGCTTTACATGAATAATATAAAATGTATTAATTTTAGTCAATTTGTTTTCCTGAAAATAACCATTTTAAAAATAACAGATGAATTGTATTGCATGTGCATTGTTACTATTATTTTAAAATCTATTTGATCTAAATAACTTTAAATTACCAGTGTGTAAGATATGCTATATAAATAAACTTGCCTTGTCTATTAAAAAATATATATTTTTAAAAGAGCTTATTGGACTACTATTGAAGCAAATACTATTGAAACAGCCTTTTTCTTGTCTTTAGTATTGGTGACAAAATAAAAAAACTTCAAATGAATCAATCAGTTTTGTTGTTGTGATCAACAGTGTGAGGTTGAAGTGATGCTCACCAAACAGTGCCAGCAGTGATTGCAGGGCAAAGTGCATGGTGCGACGGTTGGCCTGTTTCCCCGTCTTCAACACCACCTCCTCCTGACCGACCTCACACAGGTCAAACCCTGAGAGAAAGAGAAAGACCGAACCCTCAGCATGCAATACATCATCTCGATCAGTACCCGTGTGCTGAAGCTGCTCTTACCCAGAGCGGCCAGGAACTCATGGCAGCCGGGAAGTCTCCAGAGCTGCACGCTGATGGACACCTGGATGGGCGCGAGAGAGAAATCCTGCTCCTTCTCTCCAGACTGAAGCTGCACCAAAACCTGATGGAGCTGCGGAAAAACGAGAAAGATTTTAATGATGTCAAATATACAAAAGGCTTGTTTCATTGTTATTTACAGCCAAATATCACTGGTAGTATGTTATCGTAGAGTTAGCTGAAAGCATATATTTAAGCACTTACCATTCCCACTACATTTTTAACAGCCTTTAATGGTAAGTTTAGGAAAAGAGAAGGAAAGAGGATTGTTAAAAGCAAACACGAGCATCTCAATAATCCAGCAGGCAGTCATCAAAGCAGTGTAGTTACGCACAGATCAGATGCATGAGCGCAGAACAGTTTGATGCATGCTGTGACATCTTACCCTGTTGATCAGCTGTTCTCCGGTTTCTGATGCTGTGATCAGTTTACACAACGCCTGCAGAGCAGGAGGCGGCAAACCTGCGAACATGAAGGACAAACAACACTTTAAACCCTCGTGCTGCTGTGTTAAAAAACCTTTACCTAATTTGGTGATCCTGGTGAAAAATGTTCAGCCTTGTAAATCTTCAACAAAATTCTCACCAAATCTTTTGTTCGATCTTCTTGTCAACTTGTTTTCTTTAAGTTAGCACAGGCTTTGGAACTGATTCCTCGACTGAAGCCTCATTGATCTGAGCTTATGCACATCAGTTTTTTTTTTAACATTAACTAGAATTTTCTTGTTTAATAGTAAATGTCATACCCAGCAGTGACTGTAGGGTGGTGCTGCATTGCTGTAGTCGGTCTCCGGGGTCAGCGGTGGGGAAGAAGACCGCCGCAGGGAGGCCCGTTCCAGCCGAGTCCAGCCTGAATCCCACCGCGGTCAGCAGAGCCTGCCAGCCCGGCACGCCGCCCACCTTATTCTCCACACTCTGCTGAGACGTGTACATGGAGTTCCTCTGGCCGTTCTGGATGCGCTGGAGGGATTTCTCCACCTGGGGGAGCCACAGAAACACAGAAGATCTGTTTGTACAAAACCTGACAAAAAGGCTGGATACGCCTAGGTACTGTCTGATACTATCATTTCCACTTTTTCAATTCAAAATGAAACCTATGAAAAAAAAAACAATTCTGAATATAAAATGTCAGATCAAAACAATACTTAAAATAAAAACTAAATTACTCTACATATAAAAATGCTATAAATATTAAAAACTCTGTATTATATATATCTATATATGCATGTAATAAATGTATTATTATTTATTGATAATTATATATACACTATATGTATGTATGTGTATATATGTATAAAAAACTGTTACAGTATAAAATGTTGCATCAAATATTTTACAATATTAAATGTAAATATATATGCAATTTTATATATATATATATATATATATATATATATATATATAAAATTGCATATATATTTACATTTAATATTGTAAAATATTTGATGCAACATTTTATACTGTAACAGTTATACTTACTTTTAAACACTATATAGTTACATATTAGTATATTCAAGGTCTATATAAAATTATGCACATTGCACATATAAAAAAAACAAAAAATTATCATAAGCATATAAAATCTACTATATAAAAGAACAAAATAATGATTGTATTATTTTGATTACAATTATTAATAGCTGATACATACACACACAATTATATTATTACATTTTATACTTTTAAACAAAAACATAAAATACCATATAACAGATAAAAAACAACAAAAAAAACAACAACTTCTATATATCTACTATAGTTGTATTATCTATAACAATATGTAGTACATATGTATACTGTATTATTGCATGTGAATACTATAAGCAAAATGTATACAAAATAATATAGAACTACTGAAAGCTTAAAATGTACTTTAACAGATTAAAATATATACTCGCTACATACATTTATATTTATAGCATATTCTTTATATACTATAGTAGACTACTATATGCAGATGCATAACATATATTCTTAGTAAATGCAAATGAGGCCAGTAGTCCTGTGTTTCTCACCAGGTGTAGCAGAACCCTAAGGGCATCTCTAGCTTTGTCTGGATACAGCAGGATCTCAGCCAGAGCCTGACCAATCAGAGACGACGGGCTGTTCAGTTTCACATCACAGCCAATCAGCATGAAGCCTGTGGAGACATATTCAAATCATGAGGAGAACAGCAAACAAGCCTTAAAACTACCCACTTTATACTCAACACTGCTTACTATTATTTTAAAGTGACACTTGTGGTATGCAGTAGCAGTGTGCTACATGGCATCACTGTATTCACCATGGTATGATTTGGTTATATACTGCACATGTTTCAATGCGGCTGTGATCATACCTGCCCAGTTTGAGGGGTGTGAGAACTGTTTGCTGCTCTGGACGGACTTCATGGCTTCTGCGAGGGCCGCGCTGGCTTTGGTGCCGTTGAGCAGAGCACTGTAGAACGCGTGGATGAACATCTTGGACGCGGCGATGGGAACCGGCCACAGAGACACCAGCACACACTGAGCTCCAGCCGCCAGGAAAGCCCTGGTCAAACCCACCACACCGTCCGCCGTTACTTTACTGTCCGACTCCTGGTACGAGCTGCAGGGCATGAAAACACACTCTATCAGCATCATGGAGCAGTAATTCACCAGAATACAGACGCTATTATCTTCAATAGACTGTTAAACTACTGTGGATGTGGCTGCAGTCAAAGTACAGCGTGTTAAACTGAAGTGATGTAGAGTAGATGAGGGTGGGCAGTATGAACGAAAGCATATATAACAGTATAAGTTATGATTACAATAATGAATATGCATAATGAGATATAATATACAATAATGAAAATAATAGTAATATATACATTCATACACACACACACACACACACACACATATATATATATATATAAATTGACTTGATGAATTACATTAATTTATTCAAAAGTTAATTCATTATATATTAAAAATAAGCCTATATGAAATTTGAATATATTCTAATATTCCTAATTTAAAATAAAATAAAATGTTTGTTTTTAAACCTTGATAGACATAAACAAAAAGATCAGAGAAAAAAATAAATAAAAACAATTAAACAAAATAAAACCAAAAATTGCTTCACATTATGTAATGAATGAAAAATAAATAGTAGCACTACTACTACTAATAATAATAATAATTTATAAAAACTAAAATATAAAAAATAAATCACAAAATAAAGTATACATATATATATATATATATATATATATATATATATATATATATATATATATGTTTATATAATACATATATAAAAAATATATAATAATAGAAATAATATATATATATATATATATATATTTATATATACACACATAAAAATTAAATAAAAAATATCGCAATTACACAGACATAACAAATCAACACAGCCAAATTACTAAAACATTAACTAAAATTAAAATGACCAACAAAAAAAAACAAATTAAAACTATTATTAAAAACTATCACTGGTCTACTGACCCCAGCACGACTAGTTTTGTGGGCAGCCTGAGATCGAGGATGTCGGCTGCGGTGAGCAGGAACTCCTGCAGCGGTGGGCTGTCACAGATGCTTTCGGCATCGCTGGCATCGTCCGGCACACGCAGACTCTCTGGGATGGTGTAGTTAGATTTGACTCCGCTCTCTCCTCCTCCTGCTCCGCCGCTGGGAGCCGCGGGCACCGGTCCAGAGCCACTGTCCTGGCTGGGTGTGAGGACAAGAGCCGCCAGCTTCCAGGAGATGTGCGTGGCGAAGTGAGCGCATTCGGCCTGCGTCAGGGCACTCATAACCCGCTCCTTAGTGGCGGTGGGACCGGCCAGTGGCTGACAGCCCAGGAGATCGGCCACCATGTGAGCCTCCTCCTCAGCGGAGGGCATCGGGCCCCAGAGCCAGCGGTCCATCACTGACGGCGGCAGACGAGGATTGCCCACCACTGCGGCCATAGAGCTTCCTCCATTACACAGAACCGGACCGGTCCGCCGAGGGTGAACCTGACCAGACAAACACTGCGTGAGTTTGTGGGCAAAAACAGTCAAGGTAAAATTAAACCTTATAAAATCATTAAGGCAAATAAGGTGGTAAACTACAATGAATTAACCAGGATCAAAAAGGTAAAAATTGAAACAACACTCCTTAATGATGGTTAAATCATTGTAGCACTCAAGTCTCATGTGCCTTAAATTAAAAAAAACTAATGATAAAAAATACATAAATTAAAAATTACAAATTGTATTCTTAGATTTATTGTATTTTTAAAAACATGTATATTAAATAACCAAGTCAAAACGCCTATATGTATTTATATATATATATAAATAAATTTTTTACTTGGATGCAAATTGTTAATTCAGGAAATACATTAAAAATATTAGATTAAAAACAGCTTGACACTGTAATGCTGAAAAAAAAAACAGATGACTCAGAACAAAATGTATATAAATAAATAAATACAATAATAATATACAAATAGTCATATAGTAGTATATATCACTGTTGGAAAACTAAAACTATTAAAAATAATTTTTGTTATTTGAAATAAACCTAATAAAATAAAATATTTGAAAAACTAGAACACTAGAAAAAAAAACAGATAATAAAACTAGATGAAAAACAGAAATGCTGCCCTGGCATGTAACTGAAATAAAATAAGTCCTAAAATCACTAAAACTAAAATTGAAATAGATATAAATTGAAGTTAAATAGAAATAAAACAAACACAAAATGTGTCATTTGATTGATATAAATAAACACTTTAATAATATATAAATACTAGTAAATGAACACTGGCCTACTTTGGCTGTGCTCCCCAGACTGCCGATGGACGGGACGGCGATGAGACTGAACCGCTCGTACAGATACTCATTAGACGAGCTTCCCTTCAGCAGAGCAAACGGGATGAGATACAACTCTCCCTCCAGAACCAGAACCAGCTGTCTGTGTCTGCCGACCGGACCGCTGGAGTGCATCAGACCCTGCAGACATCACATCACACACTCAAAACTACACCAAACCAGCCAAGAAGCACTGGACATGCATCATAAAATAGCTTGACAAATAAAAGAACAGCCAACGTTAGGGTAGCAGAACAAAATAATATAAAATAAAACCCTGGGTATTACATTAAATATATACTCAATTCTACAAACCAATTAAGAAACGGTCATTTAGTGACTGACTAATATGTGTAATTGTTTCTGAAGCGTGGGTGCAGTCGTACCCCCTCCATCGGGGCGACGAGCAGGTCGTAAAGGGCTCGTAGCGGGGGTTTGCTGAGGGCACTTGTGCGGCGCGGTAGAGACGAGGAGCCCTCCTTCACCGGAGACACCGTGTTACTGAAGAGACTCGTCATACTCTGACAGCTCCTGAAATAACACACTCATCAAACACTAGCGGCCAGTACTTCTTGTATGGCTAAAAAAGCAGCATGCAGTCATTTTGGAACCTTTGGCAGTCGGATCAAAATAACTCCGGAAAGAGCTGCCAAATATAATGGATAATCCCGTATCCAGCTCATTCATCACAGTGGAAATACAGTATGCAGACTCTTTCCGCATAAAAACTGTAGTGTGCTATTTCAGAGACACTCATAGTGACATATGAGAGAAGATAAAGTGACATCACACCATCTCAGATTCTATTATTTACTGAAACACCGGAGGGCGCTGTTCACCTGAAAAACCAGCAGCATTTTTATTTTTATTTGTATATTTATTTTTTTTAATTTTTTTTCAACGTTTGTGTTTCATGTCAAAGATGGACAGTTGAGATAATAAAAACACCCAGAAAGCCATTTCAATTAAATAAACATCTTAAATAAAACAGGGTAACAAAATGTGCTACTAAAAGAGGTCAATGTGGACCTCTTAGAATAAAAATAGAATTACAACAGTAACAATACATATAGTGTTATATTACATATTAATAATACTTATTAAAATAATTAAGAATAACTGATAGTTTATTGTGTTTACTATCTTATGAAATGGTCATTAGTGTCATTTATGATATAGCCATAGCTATCATATAGCCGTGTTTTGGAGATTTTTCCATGGTGTGTCAAACAGAAGCCCTTTACTGTGGTTTATTGCTTTAATCAGTTGTGTGTCCTGCAGGAACATGTCACTGTGGATCTCTTGAAATATAGACAGAAGCCACACATCACCTTGCAGACCACAATCAAAACACTTCGTTATTAAAGAATCTGTGTAGGTGTAATGACTCCACATACTCCAGGACTAATCGCCATCACTATTGAAACCGAAGAGCTCCCGGAAAACATCCTTCCCACTTCCTGTCACAGTGCTTTATCATTTATCAAAGAGACACACACGAGGGTCTCGGCTTCTCATAAACTCTGGCCTGCGTTTGGAGGTTAGCTGGGTGATCAAACTGTTTAAATGTTTAAATTCTAAATATTAATAAATACCAAAATAGCTAAATAAATATTTGTTCAGCGATTCTGCAACCTGGATCCAACGATTCATTGAAAATATCCATCTCACATGAATTCATAAATGCCAAATTCGTTAATGAAATATTGTTTTGCATTGGATCTTTTTAATGAATCATTTAAACACTACTTGTCTCATGAACTCTTATGAACGAGCCAACGGATCCATTTAAACAAAAATCATAAATATCTGATTCATTTATGAATCATTGTTTTGTGTTAAATCTTTTTAATAAATTATTCGATCACTACTTGTCACATGAAACCTTACGTGGATTTTCAGTGAAGAAAACGCTTACATTTAGGTCTGTTCCTCACACAAATCTATCGTTTATGACAAAATATAGTGATTAAGAGATTTTTAACCACCTGGAAGACACTTTAGTGATGTTTACTTGTCATTCTGCAGCTTCATGTTCACTGCACTTAAAAGAGCAGGACACTCTTCCAAAATTCTCCTTGTTTGCGAAGAAAGTGAGTGAACGATACCAGAATCATCTTTTTTAACTGAATTGTTGGTTTAACGTGTGGTGCGTGCTCATTAGGGCAGACGAGGAGTGAACGGCGCTCTTGTTTTAATGAATATGGAGAGATGTGCGGCGCTGAGAGCTCTTAATGAGGAGCAGAGCTCTAATGATGACCGCTCTGACCCCGTCTTTAACAACGCACCGCACAACCTCGCTTGCAGTTCCTGTCCTAGCTGTCCTTTCTTCTTTCAGTGCTAATAACCATCTCTCTTTCTCTCCTAATGAATCAGGATGTGAAGGACTCTTTCCCTCCGTACCGGCTCTATAATTATCATCCGTCTGAGCTGAGTTTAGATCCATTAGCAGCAAAATGTTTACTAATTGCTTAATGATTTAGTGTCTGATTGGGGTTTTTCTTTACTACTTGAGTGGTTTCTCTTTCTTTAGATTAATACCAAATAGTTTATTTCGGTTAATATAAAAAAGAACTAGATCTAGGAAAAGAAAATTGCTTTTTATTTATTTATTTTTTTGTCAATTGACTGAGAATTTTTTATTTTATTTTTCATCATAAAGCACTGAAGAAAGACCCGATCAAATGGCTTTTTCTTCACTATTTAAGTGGTTTCTCTTTATTTAGATTAATACCAAATGGTTTATTTTGGTTAATATTAAAACGAGTCAGATTTAGAACAAGAAAAGCTCATTCTTTTTTTGCCAGTGGACTGAGAAAAATAGATTCATTATGAGCATGATTACTAATTGCTTAGTTATTTTTTCTGAAAATATAAAAATAAATGTTAATTCGAAATTGAAACCAGTGTTAAAAATTGTTTTCTTTAACTGATATAAAGCATGTTTGAAAATAAAGGTGTTTGATTGGGTTTTTATCTGCTTTCTCTTTTTAGATTTTTTAAAATTCTAAAATAACATCTAGAACAAGAAAAAACTATTTACCAGTGTAATGGGAAAAATGTTTAAATGATGGGTTTCTCAGGTTTTCTGGTGTGTTATGATGCTACGCAATCTTGTTAAATCTATATTTCTCATCAACTCTCATTAATATATGTATTTTCAGGGAATAAAACACTTAAATCGGGATCTGTTCGTCACATGTGTCTCATATGACTTTAGAAGACTATAGAATATTGTGATTTGTGAGTCATTTTTACCAATTTTATGACACATTCATTAGTAATTTTGGAGCTTGACGGAAAAGCTTATTAAACATTTGATCACTACTTGTCTAATTAACTCAAGGTGGATTTCTTTAGTTAAAACATAATATAAAAGTTTTATAATAAAGCAAGTGAGTCATTTTAACCCATTTTTAAACTGGTGTTTATTTGTAATTTTGACCTCGTTCACTTTCAACTTTCACTTTTTAGGTCTCAAAAACACTTAATTTCGGAGATTTCGGAGCTACTTTATATGATGAATGTTGCGTCTGACCTGTTGAAGAGGTTGTTTCTGGAAACCATCCTCAAGAAACCGGTCGGGTCAGTCACTGAGTTGAGTTTATTATTCAGTTCTTCAAACTGCTGGTCCAAAAGGTCTCCAGCTTCGCTCTCCGTCTCGCTGCTGGAACAGGCTCTGAAACACCAAACATAATGTGACTTATTCAGGGAAGCTGTTGGGTACAAAACATGGTACAATTACTGCAGATGAATTCGGCTTTCTTGCTTTTTTTGATGAAAAAACAAGTTCAATAAATAATTACACAATGTAAAACGACAATAATAACTATAAACATCACTTCTGCCAAATAATATAGTCGATTATTAAACAACACCGTGAAATACTTGATTCTACTGACTCATTTGTGTCTTTTTTTATTTCTCTGAATGAAACGTAACTGGTTACTCAATTAAGTTTCTTCAGTGATGAAAGCACAACATCTGAGCGATGAAACGCTCCCACTTATCAATACAGCTGTCAAACACACTGGCTTTTATATCCAGACATGAACGTTTGTTGACTTTTCATTCCCGGCGTCCATTGAGATGCAACGCAAAATAACAGAAACAATTTTACAAACAACTCAAGCACAACGGCAGCCACAATCACAGATAATTATTCACGAGTCTCTCTTGGCATCTGGAGAACACGTGAGCAAATTTTTCTGATTAGCTTTAATGATAAAACTGATCTCTCCAGTAATCTGACTCATCTGAGACGACACACTTGGATTCCTCTATTGGGTTAATAAGGTTTTATCCACCTCACCTCAATTACACACAAAACATGCTTCATTTGCACCTAATGCACGACGCAGATGTTCCGTTGATTATTTTGGACGCATTATCAGATGGCATTAAACCATGTTGGTATGAAGAGATTCGAATGCTCTACAGACGCCTGAATAGCTTGTTAGTGTGTGTTTGTTTAAGCACTTTGCTCTGAGAATGAAAGAGAACGTCTTCTTATACTCTTCCCTATACCTCAAAAGTTTAATTTATATATCTCATATTACTGTATGCATAATCTGAATTCTAACATTATGACTTACTATATCTCAAAATAGGAATGTTTAGCATAATATTACTACACATCTCACATTAACTAAATACTATATATTCTCATATTATATATACAACATACAACATTATTTGTCATTATATCTCACAATTTGACTATATATTGCATAGTATTATTATATATGTCACAACATGGTTTTATTTATTTCTATATAACTTTATAAACCTCATAATACAATATACTCATACTACTACATATTGTACAGTACATCTCACTTGATATCTCACATTAACATATATATAACATATTTCTCAAAATATGACTATATCTCATAATATGACTATATATAATATAACTTCATATCTCATACTACTACATACATCTTACTTGATATCTCACATTTACGTCATATTTATCAAAATATGACTATATATCTCAAGACTATCTATCATGATGTATCTTCATATTTTACAATAACTTAATATTTCTCAAAATATTACTATTTATCATAATATTACTATATATCTCATAATATGACTTTATCTTAAAAGGACTATATATCTCATACTACTACATACATCTTACTTGAAATCTCACATTTACATAATATTTCTCAAAATATGACTATATATCTCATAATATGACTATGTATCTTCATATTTTACATTAACTTAATATTTCTCAAAATATTACTATGTCATAATATTACTATACATCTCATAATATGACTATATATCATAATATTACTATATATATCTCATAATATGACTATTTCACATTGACTTAATATTTCTCAAAACAGGATCTAAAATATATTCCACAATATTATTATGTATCTTACAATATGGCTTTACCTTAAAATGACTATATATCTCATACTACTACATACATCTTACTTGATATCTCACATTTACATCCTAATTCTCAAAATATGACTATATATCTCATAATATGACTATATATCATAATGTAACTTCATATTTTACATTAACTTTATATTTCTCAAAATATGACTATATCTCATAATATTACTATATATCTCATAATATGACTAATCTCCCATTGACTTAATATTTCTCAAAACAGAAACTAAAATAAATTTCACAATATTATTATGTATCTCACAATATGGCTTTATCTCAAAATGACTATATATCTCATACTACTACAAACATCTTACTTGATATCTCACATTTACATCATACTTCTTAAAATATGACTATATATCTCATAATATGTCTATATATCATAATATAACTTCATATTTTATATTTACTTAATATTTCTCAAAACAGGATCCTATATATTCCACAATATTACTATGAATCTCACAATATGGTTTTGTCTCAAAATTTAACTTTCATTATTTCATATTCTTATGAATATAAATCACATGACTTCATATCTCATATTTATCTCAAAATATGACTATATATTACACAATATGACAAAATATGCTATAAATATATTTCACAATATGACTAAATTAAGTCACAAAACGACTTCGTAGCTCAAAATATGACTTAATATATCTCATAATGTTACTATATATCTCACAATGACATACGCTTTGAATATATATCATATGTCTTCGTATCTCAGATTTATTTCATATCTCAAAATATGACAATGCATTTCATATTGACTTAAATATCTCAAAATATTACTTCCATCTCATAACTATTCTCATTACTCACAATATGACTCATCTTATTACATTGACTATATATTGAATGTTCTACAGACGTCTGAATAGCTCATTAGCGTGTTTGTTTAAGCCTTTTGCTTTAAAAATTAAATGGAACGTCTGCTAATCCTCTTCCCTAGATTTCTGAACTATTCCAAAATGTCAGAGCACCAACATTCTTCTCGTTTTGCATTTTTTATCTCTGCAAACATGTTCCGGCTCCCATTGCACTCCCTCTTGAGATGGAAGCCGTCCCAAATCCTGTTGAAATGTTAATTTAATTCTTTGTCAGGGTACAACCCTGTAGGATGGGAATAATCTAATTTTGGTGCCAACCAGAAATGAAAAGCACCGGAGGAGCCGGAGAATGAGATCTGCTCTTCATATGTTTGGGCTTAAAGTGACAGGCTTTGACCCAGTCGTGGGGCGAGCGCTTGCATCTGTGACCTGTCTGCATGCTCTCCCAAACCTGAGCTGCTGTGGATGCGGCCCCAGGCCGATCTGTTTGGGAAGCGTGCATTGGAAATGAAGATGGCTCAGATGTGGAGACAGCGCAGTGGGCCTCGTGTGGCAGGCAGAGATATGTGAGGATGCTCTGAAAGGAAAACCTTCCTATAGTGAGCGGCTCTCTAACCTGATCAGGTAGGTTAACTAAGGTTGTTCACACTGGGTCTGAGTTTGATTATGCCTCTGGAGTAACACCGTGAGCACAGACAGAAGCTGTTTACCAGCTACTAAAATTGAACATTTTGTCTGTGGCGGATGCGTTTGAAAGCTGTTTCTGCTGAGAAGAGCAGCAATAAGAATGCATTAGTCTGTAATATGCAAATTATAATAAATCATCAACAGCAGTTAATTTCTGCAAATTAGGCCGAATTGGTTTATGAACCATAACTCAAACCACAGCTTGTATGACAAGCAAACAAACTCAAATGGACCTGGGAAAGCACTAGACACTGTAGTGTGGAATGCCCTAATTAGTGGTGTTTACTACGTCATCTATCATTGTTACTACCGCTCATACTGAGTGTTAATGATATGATCAAACTCTCAACCATATATACAGTCTTCCTGTAACACTTGTGCCACAGACATTTGATTCCTCAAATCATGTGTCATGTTAAAGAGGATAATAAGGCTTATGATTTTCACCTGCTGGATGATGAAACAGGCAAATTACTTCATATTTCACATTATGAATTAATATATGTCATAATGTTACTATATACCTTACATTATGACTTCATGTATCTCATAATGTTACAATATACCTTACATTGAGACTTTGTACATGTCAAAATATGACTTTACATATCTTGAAATATGATTTTCACCTCCTTCAGTGTTCCTTTCATAAATTAGGTATTAATATATCTTATAATATTATTATACAGTATATCACATAATATTACTATACTAATACTAATATATCACATGACTTCATATCATATTATGGCTTATTTCTTAAAATGACTTTATATGTCTCATTATGTTACAATATATCTTACAATGACTCCCCATAACTTACTATATATATCATAATATGATTTTATACCTTAAATATATTACTTTATATTTCTGATTAAACCCTCTAGAGTCGATTAACGCATATACGCGCTATGAGGCATTTTCTCCTGATAACCCCCGAAAAGAAGTTAAACTACACTTTCAGTTTTGATCGTACAGATAAGAGCAATACATCAATCAAATCTGTAAAGGGTCTACTTTTTTTGTATACAAAAAAATAATATTCTGTGATAAAGTAATCCATATGAAAACAACGCGATCTCTGTTTTTCATGTCTCCCTTCATTATCTTCTAATGTGACCACGCCCCCGCGCTGAACGCTCTATTCAGATTCTAATGTTTCACTGAAGCGCGCGGCTTGAATACGCCACACAACAGAAGACAACGCAGCGAGACTGTTCTTCAAGTTCTTTTTATTTTACTATTTGCTTCGCGATGAGAGAAATTAGACATAATTCACCCCAAAAAGATGTGATGTGGATTACCTCAGGATTTGAGAAATGGATTTCCTCAGAAAAAAAGAATGAAGCACTTTATTCAGCAGAGATCATAAACATGATTAAGCCTCTTTTTATTTATTTATATACTTGTACTATAGTTTTCACATAACGTGTAAACATTTTACTAGTAAGACTTTTTTCCAAAGACTTTTTCCAAACTATAATTCCCAACTAAATGTATAATGAAGTGAAACATTATGAAGTTTCAATAACAATATACAATACTATACCATTCAAAAGCTTGATGTAAATAATATAAATGTAACAAATAAATGTAACTGTAACAAATGTAACAAACAATGCTGTTCTTTCAATTTATCACCCCTAAAAAACCTGAAAAAAATATTCTCAGTTCTTTTCAACATTAATAATAATAATAATGATAATAATAACAATAAATGTTTTTTTTTTTTTTTTTTTTTACAAAAAAACCTTATCTCATAATTTTCTACTCAGAGGTGAAAACAGGCTATCATATCCATTATATCTAGAGACCAGAATAAAACACTGGGGCATGGTTTAATTTGCAACTATACAGTAACGTCCTGGCAACCACCCTTTTTTTTGCATGGGCAAACACCAGTCACATGAACAATCCGTGCATTAATCTCACGAGCGGCACTCCAGTCATCAACACGCACAGATCCTACTTAACTAAAGGATGGAACAGGTCTTGCTAAACGAGCCATAATCGTTCATATTGCAGCCGGTCGTGGGTTTCACAATTCCTGTTCGTGCCTCTTTCTTTCTGCACAATGAATGGGGTCTTCAAAGGTGGCATATTGCATCCAACCAAGTGGAAAAGATTGCTCGCAGCCCCTCAGTAAAGCGCTAAATTATCCTTTAATGGGCAGGGATGAGCGCAGAGCTCTCTGGGAGAAGCCATCAAACCTCTAGTGACTAATGCACTGGCACCGGCAGCTTTCCACGAGTGTAGAATAATGCCCTTTGTTTCAGGCTGCTGCTTAATTCACACCAAGAGCTTCTGACTTTCTTCCGTCCTTCTCTCTGCATTGCCTTTTCTCCAAACCTGCCAGCGTCTTCAGCTAATTGCATGTTAGAGTGAACTCAACACCAGCACTGCTTCCTCCATGCGAGAGGTGAGTGACTCCTCAGCTGCCACCCGGTTAGCGCCAGAGAGCCAGAGATCAGTGCGCTCTGGCCTCCAGTCCTGCCGCGGCATATGACAGCATCGGTGAGCGCTGAGATGTGCTTCCTGCAGGGCATGAACGCGCACACGTGCACACTCTGAGGACCGCATCCTTCAGGGTATATTTAGGAGGATACAGACATTTACACTAACACGAACACAGCAGCGCTGTGCGTCACTTCTACTGTAACATTTTAGTTGGGAAAAGCATATTCTTCAGTATTGCTTTTCAACCTAGCCATCCATATTTTATAAAACCATAAAACAAACAGAAACAGAGACATTTACCAAAATGCTGCTTAGTTAATTTACTTTTATTTTACACAAATAAGAAGATCAAAGGGTGTAACATGATGTTGTACAGTGTTCTGTGAAAATATATTTGCAAAGTTTAACCTGTTAGCTGCCACCTGGCCCCTCGGTGGGCTGCCTACATTTACTTCACTATATTACAGTTAACTCCTAATCTAATCATGACAAACTATAAATCGTTGGAAAGGTCTAAGACTCCTAAATAGATATTTGACCAATCTTTTTTGTTAAAAATTATGTAGGAAAAGTAATAGATTAATTTATGACAAGAGTGAACCCTCAAAAATCTACATCATAACAGGAGTTTGTTGCCTTTTTCTCTATCACACTTTAGAAATCATCAGAAATTATATATCACAATTTAAAATATAAAAATGAATCCTTTGAAACCCATTTTAACAAACATTAAGAACACCCTAGAAACCACCTAGACACTGCAACATTATTACACCCTATTAAACCGTAGCAAACTCTTAGCAATGCCCAAACAAATATCTAGTACAACTTAGCAACCACCTAATGAAGGCTTAACAAACATCCAGTACACCCTAGCAACCACCAAGCAACAGCCTAACATCCAGTATACCCTAGCAACAACCTAGCAAAGCCCAAAACACTTTAGCAACAACCAAGCAATGGCCTAGATTACATCATCAGAATACATCAGTTGAGAAACTCCTTTTAAACCATAAATAACAGTCAGAAATGATTTGAATATATTTCATAAATGAATGGAATATAAAGTGGAACATAAAAGGTGACCTGACATCAGAATGTAGCTGCGGTGTGTAGGTGATCATGTTGTATGGAGGCTGTGTGATTGAAGCGTTCACCTGCTGTAGTATGAATCCACACCCAGAGCTTCCCGAGCGTTACTGATGTGCTGCTCCAGAGACGAGCCTCCACAGCTGCCACCCGCGGGCACAGAGCCACCACCGCCCTCCTGGAAGTCTGATGTACTGCCATCCGACCCGCCCTCGCCCAGATACACCTCATGAAACTTCAGGATACCTGTGAGACGGAGAGCAGAGATGAAATCTGAAAGATAATGGTGATCATGGTGAATATTGCTGCTGGTGATGTTTTATAAAAGTAGTGCACTATAAAAGCTTTGTGATTTCACAAATGGTAAAGTTCAATCTTTAAATGATCAAACCTAAAGGTCAGATGTAAAAGACGATCATCCAGTAGAGTTCAGGCTGGACCGAATGCTCTCAAACTCCTGAGAGCGTCAGTGGTTCAGACACAACGCACATGCTTTGCGTAATAATGAAGTTAGAATAACGTATAGAGTCACGAGCAAGGTCAGCGCTCTCCTGCGAGAGGCTGAAATGTTGTTAGGTGAATATTGTAAATGAGCAAAAGCACTCCACGCTTTCAGACATACGTCTGTTTCATTGCATGAGCTTGTCTTTCTGTTACAAAACACAGAGGTTGGAATAAATAAATGAGCTTCAAGTCCACAGAGATGAAGATGTGTGCATGTGCAGGGTATCTCAGTATACTAAAACTAAGATGGAAATGATTGATTTAAAAATATTTTCAAAGCTGACATGAGTCTTTTATAAAAAAATCTGAAACTAAAAGTATGTTGCATAAATATATACACAAAAATACATAATCAATAAATACATATAAATAAAATTGTCAGCTTAATATTTAGCTTTAATATGACTATGAAAAATAAAAATAAGCAAACAAATATAAAATCTGAAAAAGGGGGATAAACAAATAAAAATATAAAATATACATATTTAAAATATAAAATGTAATATAATAAAATCAAACACACACACACACACAATTTTTTCAATATTATTATATATTTAAAACAATAAAATAAAATTATCAAAATGTAAATGTAATATAAATTATGCTGAAAACGGCCTAAATAAATAAATTAAAATATATATATATATATTAGGGGTAATACGGTTCACAAAATTCACGGTTCGGTTCGATACAATACACTGGTGTCATGGTTCGGTTCGGTTCGGTTCGGTACGGTTCGGCACGGTTTAGGTACAGCAAAAAGAAAAAATTGGCAGATAGATTTCCATGATTTTTAAAAAATGTTTTATTTATTAAAACTAACAAAGTATGTTTCTTTTTTTTTACATTGAACAATGATGGAGCTATTCTTTACCCATCTTCTATGTTGTTTTCTTAGCAGCATACTGTATAAAACAAAAACAGCTCCTTATAAAAAAAAATGACAATGTTATATTAGTTATGAACAAATACAAAGATGTAACTTTTTATATGGAACTCTATAACTCTTTATATTGAGTGTGTTTTTACTCAATTGGTTCTCTATAGGGCTTATGTTTTTTGAAACAAAGCAGGAATTACGGTCTGTCTGAAATGAGCTCCTGAAGGAATATTGTAACGGGGGTCAATTACATTACGCATGTTCTTAAAACCTACGTTTTCCACTACAGAGTAAGGCGCTCGCTCACTCAGTACGCGCTGAAGGCTCGTTGCAAAATGGCTAATGCGTTTAACAGACCAGAAATAGAAGATCCTCCAATAACCAACAGGTCTGGTGTTTGGGTGCACTTTGGATTCCCTGTAAGCTATAATGGTGATGATAGAATGAATGGTAAATAGTAAGGTCTCATATCCGCGGCTATAACGTAAATGTAGCCTACCAATCACCGTGGTGATGTCTTTTGCCCGGTTTGAATCCGTTGGAAATGTCTGTCTAAATGCTGCGGGGATAGTTTGTTGCGTGTATGTTTCTCCTTTTTTTCGTCTTTTCCCAGATACTGACACACTAAGGTGATGTCGGCGTAAATGAGTTGACATGTTTCAAGTATTCCCGCTGGTGTACCCTAGATGTGACATATCGTTGTTTTTTTTATCCACCACTCTCTTGCCATCACCATTATAGCTTACAGGGAATCCAAAGTGCACCCAAACACCAGACCTGTTGGTTATTGGAGGATCTTCTATTTCTGGTCTGTTAAACGCATTAGCCATTTTGCAACGAGCCTTCAGCGCGTACTGAGTGAGCGAGCGCCTGACTGAGTAGCCTAACATAAACATATAAGTTGGTGTTTTTTTCTTCTTCGGGGGTGTCAGGGGCGTTGCCTGCTACGTCGTTTGGGTTATTGGGCTACCTTGTTGAACGCATATCATTATATTTCACAATTTTTTTATTTTCCAAATATAATTAATTAGTCCAACGAACCGTTCGGTCCATAATGCGTACCGCGTACCTAACCGAAAGCCTCGTACCCGAACGGTTCAATCCGAATACGCGTATCGTTACACCCCTAATATATATATATAAATTAAATGCTTTATGAATATAAAATGTAAAAATGTTATATGTACATACATACATACATAAACCTTAAAGAAAAAATACATCACA
Organism: Carassius carassius; assembly: GCF_963082965.1. NCBI lineage: Eukaryota > Metazoa > Chordata > Actinopteri > Cypriniformes > Cyprinidae > Carassius > Carassius carassius. The sequence continues at coordinate 23,827,499 of NC_081799.1, forward strand.
AATATACAAAACATATATCAAACATTAAAAAACTTAATATACCATAATATAATTAAATATATGCATGTCTGTAAAACTGAAATTTAACTAAGTATTAAAATTAAACAGCATTAAATTAAAAACTGCAAAACGGTAACTCCTTAGTGTGTGTTTTAGGAGTGTGTGGTTGTGAGGGTGGGATTACAGAGGCAGGTGGTACTGCCGCTTTGCATTAATTCACAGCTTTTTATCAGCTTCACCAAACAGCAGGCGGCACAATGAAGCCGCGGGGAACAGAAGGTGTGAGGAATACGACAGCGACAAATACACCGATCAACTGAGCATGTGCATGTGTGTGTGTGTGTGATCCTGACATAGAAAGCAACTCCAGATTTGATCAAATAATTGTTTCTTTGTTGTAGGATGTGGTTCAACCAAACTTTTCGAGTAAATGGCTTAAAATAGCTGACATCAAATTTTCATAGCTTTTAAAACAGAATATTTTTTTTTATTAACTTAACTAACTTAAATAGGATTATTTAAAAAAAATCAAAATAAATCAAAATAAATCAATAGCAGGCCTATACAACTGATAAAATTGCAATAAGGAAAAAAAGATTAATATTAAAAATAAATAAGACAACACAGAGTTTCTGATTTTCTGATACATTTTAGATTAATTAAAATGAATGGGCTTGGGTATAGGGCAATAAAAATTACATTTTCATCAAACTTTTAAATAATTGTTGTTAAATTGTATACTTTTTATAATTTCCATTATTTAGACATGTTTCTTTTTTATTAATACAATTGTATTCCAAAACAGAAGGATTCAATTTGATAAAAAATTACATTTGAAAAAAAAGATTTCATAGGGCCCTAAACATTTTTATTTGCTAAATATTTAATACATTTTCATTAAACTGTTTAAGACATGCTTATTGTTTATTAAAATTTAACTTAAAATTTAAAAAATGACAAAAATTTTAAGTAAAATTTTTTTTTTAAAAGAATTAAACAGAATAAAAAATAAGATTAGGATGATAAAAGCTTTACTTTTATTAAACATAAATAAATTGTTGTTAAATCATGTAAGTTTTTAAATTTACTTAAAATTAATTAAACATACCTTATGATTGCTAAAACATAATAAAAAATGAAAATGTAAGAAAAAAGAAAGAATTGAAAATTATATATATATATATATATATATATATATATATATATATATGTATGTTTATATATATGTACAACCCGAATTCCGGAAAAGTTGGGACGTTTTTTAAATTTTAATAAAATGAAAACTAAAGGAATTTCAAATCACATGAGCCAATATTTTATTCACAATAGAACATAGATAACGTAGCAAATGTTTAAACTGAGAAATTTTACAATTTTATCCACTTAATTAGCTCATTTAAAATTTAATGCCTGCTACAGGTCTCAAAAAAGTTGGCACGGGGGCAACAAATGGCTAAAAAAGCAAGCAGTTTTGAAAAGATTCAGCTGGGAGAACATCTAGTGATTAATTAAGTTAATTTATATCAGGTCTGTAACATGATTAGCTATAAAAGCTTTGTCTTAGAGAAGCAGAGTCTCTCAGAAGTAAAGATGGGCAGAGGCTCTCCAATCTGTGAAAGACTGCGTAAAAAAATTGTGGAAAACTTTAAAAACAATGTTCCTCAACGTCAAATTGCAAAGGCTTTGCAAATCTCATCATCTACAGTGCATAACATCATCAAAAGATTCAGAGAAACTGGAGAAATCTCTGTGCGTAAGGGACAAGGCCGGAGACCTTTATTGGATGCCCGTGGTCTTCGGGCTCTCAGACGACACTGCATCACTCATCGGCATGATTGTGTCAATGACATTACTAAATGGGCCCAGGAATACTTTCAGAAACCACTGTCGGTAAACACAATCCGCCGTGCCATCAGCAGATGCCAACTAAAGCTCTATCATGCAAAAAGGAAGCCATATGTGAACATGGTCCAGAAGCGCCGTCGTGTCCTGTGGGCCAAGGCTCATTTAAAATGGACTATTTCAAAGTGGAATAGTGTTTTATGGTCAGACGAGTCCAAATTTGACATTCTTGTTGGAAATCACGGACGCCGTGTCCTCCGGGCTAAAGAGGAGGGAGACCTTCCAGCATGTTATCAGCGTTCAGTTCAAAAGCCAGCATCTCTGATGGTATGGGGGTGCATAAGTGCATACGGTATGGGCAGCTTGCATGTTTTGGAAGGCTCTGTGAATGCTGAAAGGTATATAAAGGTTTTAGAGCAACATATGCTTCCCTCCAAACAACGTCTATTTCAGGGAAGGCCTTGTTTATTTCAGCAGGACAATGCAAAACCACATACTGCAGCTATAACAACAGCATGGCTTCATCGTAGAAGAGTCCGGGTGCTAACCTGGCCTGCCTGCAGTCCAGATCTTTCACCTATAGAGAACATTTGGCGCATCATTAAATGAAAAATACGTCAAAGACGACCAGCAGCTGGAAATCTATATAAGGCAAGAATGGGACCAAATTCCAACAGCAAAACTCCAGCAACTCTTAGCCTCAATGCCCAGACGTCTTCAAACTGTTTTGAAAAGAAAAGGAGATGCTACACCATGGTAAACATGCCCCATCCCAACTATTTTGAGACCTGTAGCAGAAATCAAAATAGAAATGAGCTCATTTTGTGCATAAAATTGTAAACTTTCTCAGTTTAAACATTTGCTATGTTATCTATGTTCTATTGTGAATAAAATATTGGCTCATGTGATTTGAAAGTCTTTTAGTTTTCATTTTATTCAAATTTAAAAAACGTCCCAACTTTTCCGGAATTCGGGTTGTATGTATGTATATATATACACACACACACACACACACATTTTTAACAAATTGTTGTTAAACTGTTTAAGACATGTTTTTTTGTTTACTGAAACTTAACTGGAAAAAAATACAAAAATTAAAACCAGAAAACAGAATTCGAAAAAACAACAACGTAATTTCAGAAACAAATTAAAACGATTTCATAGGACCAAGAAACTTAACTTCTTTCAAACATTTTTAAATAAATTATTGTTAAATTATGTAAGTGTTATCATTTTAATTTCACATGCTTTATGATTACTAAAATGTTGAGAAAATGAAAAATTAAGTAAAAAGAAAAGAAAAAGAAAGAGAATCTAGAAAATTTTAAACAAGAGAGAAAAAAGAAAGATTTCATAAATTTTTTTAACACTTTTAATACATTTTTAAATATATTATTATATTAAATATATATAAAAAAAATTTGATTACTAAAATTATAACAGAATAATGAAATACAACAGCAACAAAAATAATCCAGAAAAATGGAAAAAAGAACAAATCTGAATCTGGGAGAAAGAGAACATACTTAATATGGCCCTACAACCTCTTTTCTGATATTTCTCTAAGACTGCATATAGTTATGCAGAACATTTCTTGGTATTTAGGCTTGTGCAAGGGCATGTTGGGAGTTCATTAATCAATCCTTTGTGAGGTTTGAACCCGAGTGTCTTACCGGAGCCGGGGGCCAGGAGCCAGCTGTACAGGTATCCTGCCGCCAGAGAGAAGTAGAGCACCAGGGCCCTCTGCCCGTTCACAGTGTCCAGGATGTGCTCCACCGTCACGGGCGTGTAGGGGTCAGAGTCCTGCTGACCCGTCTGTCTCTCCACCAGCAGGTCAGCAAAGGCCCGAGTGCGTCCACGCTCCGCCACGGCCAGAGCTTCATCATGGTGACCTGAGCAGAGGTCAGAGGTCAGCGCTGGTCTTCATAAACCCATGAATACATGCAAGCACTTCTAATTTTATTTCCAGAGGTCTCTGAGCGTTTAATGCATATGCAATGAACTGCAGGCCAAAGAAAGCAGTGATTTCATTATTGTTCATCATAAGGGCCAAAATAAAATTGATGCTCAACTGGTAGAGTGTTATGTTCATCACATAAAGCCATTATATAACTTCAGAAAATTAGCATAGGAGCTGCTTTTATTTAGTTTTCATAATGCTTTTTGGATCTTGCCAGCCTTTGTATGCATTTATTCTATGAAAAAAACTGATCAATATATACACTGCCATTCAAAAGTTCGGGTTAGTAAGATTTGTTAGAAAGATGTGTGCATAAGGATTAACGTACAGTTCTTACAGCAGTAAGAAGTAAAGCAAGTAAATGCTTGTTATGTGGCTACACTGCAACATGTGACTTCTTAATGAAGTCGTTTTTAATAAGCTGTTCTGTTCTCTGAATGGATAATGTATGACACAAACAGGAAGAAATAGGAGGAGGATATTTTTACCGAGGCTGACAAGGACCCTCTGGAGAGCCTGGTACGAGGAGGTCTGCAGGTCGAACAGAGACAGCTTGTAGTCGGTGCTGTGCTGCGCTTCATGACGAATGGTCTCGAACAGAGCCGAAGCACGGTACAGCTGTAAGGCAAAAACAAGACTTTCTGGGTTACTCACACATGTGTTAATAATAAAAGCACTGACCTGCCCTGCCACAGAAACACTGGCAATGTGTGTTATCACGCTACAGAGAAACATGACGCCCAATGAGAGCAGTGCATTTGAATTTAGTGCTCAGATGAGGACAGCAGAGGGCAGCAGACCTCCACACATAAAACACACCAGTTTCTTTCTACATGTATTTTCTTGTTGCCTTTATTCACATCACAGCAAGTGGAGATGAAACACTTATCTGTCACACGAGCCTTAGAGCAACATAAAACCAATCCAAGCACATGAACGTCTCCACAGTTGTGTTTGCAGTGGAAATAAATGAAGTCTGAATCACAGAGACTGCAAGTCGCAGCGTTTTTGCCGGCCGGTCTGGTTCTCGTTCAGTGATCGAAAGTGTGAGTTTGTGTGTGGTGTGAGTGATGTGGTATTTCTGGCTAATGATAAGCTCGCGTTCACAGCGTATGTCTGACAGACTCGCCGACGCTGTCAGGGAGAAAACCAGCGTGCAGTATTGACATAGACTCGAGAACAAACAACAGTAGCGATGCTATAACTTTACATTTTTCAGTAGTGTAACAGAAATGCTTTCAGATTTTTCTAGCTGTAGACAAATACTGTAGTTATGAGCTACCAAATGCTGTTTTTCATCACATTGTGTTGCACGTGCAATAATTAAACGCACTCTTTCCTCTCGACTTGTTTTGAGATGTTTGATTCATTTTAGCTGGTTGATTCACTGGCATGGTTCATGTACATTAAATGGAGATTCACATATGATTTACAGATCAAATATATGATTTAATGGGTAAATAATTCACTGATGAAATAAATGATTCACTTATGAAATACATTGTAAATAAATATATGATACGCTAATCAAATGAACAAATAAACCAAATATATGGATCACTAATCAATTAGGCTAAATGATTCGATAAATGAAATTCATGATTTACAGAATAAATACATGATTCAATAATTAAATAAAGGATTCACCGATCAGATAAATTATTCACTATTCAATTAAACAATAAATAAACTAAATATATGATTCATTAGACAAATAAACGATTAAATAAATGAAATACGATTTTATATATTTCAGATCAAATACATGATTCAATGATTGACACGTCACTGATCAAATAATTTATTCACTGTTTAAATAACTGACTCACTTATCAAAATTCACATAAAATACATAATTTACAGATCATGTATATGATATAATGATTAAATGAAAGACTCAAGGGACAAAGAATGTCAACAATCAACAAAGTCTTCTTTTTTTAATCTAAATATTTAGTAAAAGCTTGTGTTTTTAATTAAATTGATTGTGTTTTCAAGATTTCTATGTTGTGTAAAGTTAATGCAGTCACTTTAATTTACATGTCGCTATGCCAGAAAACAAAACTGTTTACTGCAGAATTAAACCACATCCGCTAATAGTTATATTATTATTATATTATTATATTACAATAGTGATATTGTCCCCTTAAATAGCTCAATGTATTTCTAGCCAGCAATATTAACTTTGTTTTCCCATAAAATATGTAAATATTCCTAAAGCAACAGAAATTAACTCCACAAGCAAACTGCACGCTTACAATTGCATAAAAGTAATAACTTGTTTTAATAAAATACATCTACAAATGATTTTTTTTATTTTCTTTACACCCCACTGGCAAATATTTGCTTCTTGTTTTACACGCAAATAAATCTAAATTTAGTGGGGTTAAATTCAATTACACTTAAAACAAGAAAAATGTACTTACGTAGAAAGAGAAATATTAATATCTTATGCAATCTGCGCCAAGCAAATGTGTCTTGTTTAAAGAATATTTAGATATTTTTACTACTAAACTAATCAAAAATACTGTTGAATGTGTTGGACTGTAGTTGTCATGCTGTCCTGAGGAGTAGCTTGTGGTCTAGCGTCCCCAGTGCTGCCTGATGTTGCATGTGTGAGTAATTATGTGTTTTTTTCGAGATGTGTTTGTTTGTGTGTGTCCGAGCATGTGTGTGTGTGTGTGTGTGGAATGCAGCATTTCTCAGGGGTTCAGCTGCAGAGAGCCCTTCATCAGCATACAACACGACCAGCCTGCAATCAATTAAGAGCGGAATGCATCAGCACACACACACACTCCATCTGCAATCTGCAGCGCTCCAGAACTGTCTACACATCACACACACACACACACACACACACACCAAACTGAGTCACCAGGGAGGAAAGCCATGAAAAGCTACTATTACTACACTCACAAAACACACACACACACACACACACACACGCTGTACTATCAGCTGACTCGCGTTTCTTTTCATTTTCTCCACTCTACGGCCTGAAACTCTCTGCAAACGCAAACACAAATGCACATTCACAGGAGTGTGTACATACTTAAAGCTTTAATGTGTCATTGGGAAGTAACAGTTTGACCAAAAATGAGCATTTGCTGAAACCCTCAAACCCATAGATGATGTAGATGAGTTTGAATCTTCATCAGATTTGGAGAAATGTAGCATTGCATCACTTGCTCACTAACGGCTTCTCTGCAGTGAATGGGTGCCGTCAGAACGAGAGTCCAAACAGCTGATAAAAACATTATAATAACCCACACCACTCCAGTCCATTGGAGAAGTGAAGACAAAAGCTGGGTGTTAGTAAAACAAGCCCATTATTCAGATGTTTAAGCTTCAAACCATCTGTTCCAGTCCTTTATCCCTAACATTGCTTTCTCCAGTGAAAAAGTCATCTTACCTGGATCAAGAGAGAAATAAGCACATATCGAACACCATTTACAAGCGGAAAAAGTCCAAAACAGCTCTTAACAAAAATGTTGATGTGAGAAGACAACAGTAAATTGACTTCAATTGTATGGATTATGGAATTCTATTTTAACCAGAAGCAACATTTTAACGTTAAAAAAACTTCTTGATGGATTTGTTTCTTCCAAACACACAGCCTTTGGCTTCTCGAGATGTAAACTGATGGACTGGAGATGTTTGGATTATCGTGATGATTATCGGACTCTCATTCTGACGGCACCCATTCAATGCAGAGCATCCATTGGAGATATTTCTCCAAATCTGATGAAGACACAAACTCATCTACATCTTGGATGACCTTGGGATCTATGTAGAGACAACACAGTAAAAAAAAAAAAATGCTGAAAATACTTTAACAACAACCTAGCAACCATTTAAAACAGCCTAGCACTGTGGCAGTGAGTTCTGCATTGGCAAACATCACTCATATTTGTACACTTTTTCCACTTACTGAGCCAAGAGAAAGAATCGAAACATTTGTTTTTTTTTGCTGGAGCAAAGGAAAAATGTCACAAAAGTGAAGTCTCCTTGTGAGATCTGGACGTCTTAACAAAAGCGGCACCCATCCGAACGTCTCTGATATGATCGTATAGCACGTTGCGTGTTTGTTTGACTGACAGCTGCCGCCAGAAGCGCGTGAGACTCCGGTCTGACGGTTTATCGCTCTTTCAGACTGAACTAAAGCACGTCCCTCAATGGCACAGCTGCCTAATTGAGAAGACTGGCTGCACGATGATCTAAACACATTATCCTCTAATCTTCCGTCTCCCTGTAGACGGTCGGCACATATGTGATCAGCCTCTCCTTCTCCACGCCAGAGACCCGAGACGTGAGACTCCCTCTGCAATTTACAGAGGGAGAAGAACAATCTAGAGCCTTCCTCCCCAGACGGCCATGATGAAATGTGATCCGAGCTGACGATTACAGAGACAACTACAATCACTGACACCGTCTGAGACGACGACGACCTCCAGAAATCATAAAAGAAATCAAATAAAATCTGTCACTTCGAGCTCAAAAATAATCTCAGGGGTTCAGTACACCTCAGGCTGGTTTTATGTTATTGATTGAAAAGTGCAGTCCACAAAGCAAGCCTAAAATATTTCAGGAAAACAAACAGAGATGTCTAATTCAGATCAGAAATGCTCGATGTTTGCAGACAGAAAACATTTTTTATATCTTTATGAGCATGTTTATTTATTTTTTATATTTTCCATCAAAAAAACAAAACAAAAACATTTTATATTAGTTTATTTATGAGGCATAAAAAAACAGATATATGGGCTTTTAAAGAGTTCAATTAACTAACTAAATAATTTATCACTGTCCTTTTAAATTTAGACTATAGAATAGTCTATAGAATATAGAAAAATAGACTAGAATAGATGAACATCCAACACTGAACGATATTTACTACCGTTCAAAAGTTTGGGCATGGTACGATTTTTTTATGTTTTTGAAAAAAGTATCTTCTGCTCACCAAGGCTGCATTTATTTGATCAAAAATACACTAATATTGTGAAATATTATTACAATTGAAAATAACTGTTTTTTATGTGAATAAATATTACAATGTAATTTATTTCTGTGATCAAAGCTGAATTTTCAGCATCATTATTCCAGTCTTCAGTGTGTGCTGATGACGAGGGTCTGGTTTGGGCTGACAGGCCTGAATCAATTAGGGCTAAATGCAGAGGCTGTGTGTTTGTGCAGCTCGCCTCCCTGAACAGAAGATTCGGCCTCTTTGTTTGCTTCACAGAATGATGAAGTCACAAGTAAAGAGTCCGACAGTGATGACAAGTCCGCAAACATCCGAAACACACACTCACACACACATGCATCCATCTACTGGCACATCATTAGAAGAAGCAGAGACAGTGGAGTTCTGTCAAGAAGAGCGTTCATGAGCATCCTGTGCATCTGTGCGGAAATTGGCTGTGTGTTTGAGTGTGTGTGTGTGGACGGTACCTGGTGCTGGGATTCCTCCAGATTGCCGCTGGCCCACAGCGAGAGCCCCAGACGGTGTCGGATCTTGGCCTCGTCCTCCCGACGGCCCAGCTGCTCCGCTAGACGCAGACCTTAGACACAAAACACACAGAAACATGCTTTCCAGAAAGAGTTTTCACTTAATACTTCACATGAAAATTACCAATTATTGATCTACGCCACTCGTTTTAATACAATAAAGAAAAAAAGAGTTTTATAGCTTTAAGTTTATGTGTCTTCACTTTGAGGCAATATAATATCATACATATTTCAAGCATTCCTAGAATATTTCTAAATGCTAGATGACAAAATGTAATATACAATATTCAAACAGACATTTAAACTAATAATTTCAGGTTAATTGGCAAAACTGAGCAAAAACAGACAATATTGTGTTCATTTTAACAACACTGATTTGACAAAAATAGTCATAAAAATGCCATTAAAGTAGTTGATTAATCAAACATACTGTATTTGGTAACAAAATACAGTTGAATATACTGTATATGAACACAAATTGCATTTGAGATTTCCAGAGAATAACAATCAACATTTTTGTCTTTTTTTTGTGAAAACACATTTTAATTTTACTCTACTAATGACATTTTTTGAAAGAAGTAAATACTTTCATTCAGTGATGATGCATTAAATTATTCAAAAGTGACCGTACGCACTTTTATAATGTTACAAAAGTTTTCAGATAAATGCAGCTCTTTTGAGCTTTCTATTCATCAAGGACTCCTAAAAAATGGATCAAAAATATTAAAACATACATTTGATTAACTGGGACGAAATTACATTTTAAAATATATTGTATTCTCTGATTTCTTCTTGTTTCTCAGGATGAAAGAAAATCATATGGGTTTGCAGCAACAACATATATATATATATATATATATATATATATATATATATATATATATATATATATATATTTTTTTTTTTTTTTTTTGGATTAACTATTCCTTTAATAAAAGCATAATCAAAACTCTCAGCACTTTAAAGCCAGAAGTGGTTAAAATCGGTTGAAAGCAGCTCTGGTATGTCTTGTATTTAAATTCATATTTGCAGCTTTCTGAAATTAATCATCCTTAAATAACATTCCCTTGTCTTTTCTTCCTCCTTACTCTTCATTGTCTCTGTTTTCATGTTTTTCATCATCAATCTTTGACACGGCTGTCGGGACGCTCTGGTATTTAGGTCTCATCAGGCACTGATCTGAAGAAAAGCCTCAAAAAAGATTTTTCTCATTCAACACAGACTTTAATCGCCATTTCAATCCCACTTTGATTCCTCCGTCTCAGTGAAGTTCAAACTCAAAACAAAAGAAACGTACGGTAAAACACACCATCTACACCACCGCATCGATCTGAATTATACATGCATACATATGAGAGCATGTCTCTAATTGGTAAACAGTGTTATTTTACACTAGTTTGACCTTAATCTTTGAGATGCTCTCATTATTTCTGACAGGAAGCACACTTTCGGCACACTTTTGGCAGTCAGATAATGAAATAATCAAAGGTCTTGCATTGTGGAATATGCTAATACTCTGGCTGTATATTATAGGAGGTTATTGTAAGGACACAGAAGATTTGTATCATGCACGCAGAATACCTATTACATACTGCAGCAACACTAGAAACAGTACGTTATTTGAAATGTAATTTATGTGAATTACTGTATCCCACAGTGTGATAAATGGATGGCAATATCAACTGTGAGTTTATTGGCTCATTATTTCATTATACTGCCAAAGGTTGCATTTGAATGATTATAAATGTGCAATAACCTTTTATATCAGAGATGATCATTGCATGCTATATACTATGTTTCACATACTAGGCCTCACTCATAAAATGCAAGCTTATTTTTATAGCCAAAGTGTCACACTGAACTGAATGCAACAACCATTTAATAAAGGTTTTGCAAATAAAAATGTGTAGAAAAAGAAAAAAGAAAGAAAGAAAACACATCTAAATATATCAATGAATTAAACAGAAATCTAAAATAAGAAATATGCATGAACAAAAAACAAACAGATATGTAAAATAAAATGTATATAAAAAATTTAATAAAAATAAATATCAAATAAAAAAAGTATACCGTACATAAATAAAAATGTAAAAGATGTATGTATAAATATACAAAATAAATAAATTGAAATTATAAAAAACATATGTAGATACAAACAGAAATGTAAAAAAAATTGTTAACTGTAAATGTTAATTTACTTTAAAATGTAAAAATAAAAATGGCTTTTGTTGAGTCCCATTGTCTATCTATCTGTCTGCATCAATTTCTTTACTGCCGTTTTTACAAACAGAAATATAAAACAAAAATAAAATGAATAAAAATGTATATAAATAAATAAAATAATATATAAAATATGTATAGATAAATGCAATTGTAAAAGAAGTGTAGAAATAAAATAAATAAAAAATATAAAAGTAAAAATATGTATATATAAATAGACAATGTGTTTAATCATCAATCCCCTTCAGTGGGACACGAGCAGCACCTGACATTCTAGCGTTCATCGGCCCGCACGTGTCCATCTCTACACAACTCTAATCTCACAAACACCAAACTGAAGTGAGAGCGAGAGCTTTCCTCCCATCTGCCGCTCGCGCAGAGGCCGCTCTCAGTTAATTGGCGGAGGGACGCGGTGGCCTTTGGTGTAGATCCTGTGAGGCAGGATACACATTTCTCTGGCCTTTTCCCATTCTCTCGACACTCTCGCAGCAGGGAAGCAGTGAGGTAATTGTCAAAGTCCTGGATGAAGGTGATTAGAGCATCGTCTGAGCGAATCGCCGCCCGTGAGCTGATCTGTTCCTGACGGCTTCCCAAAGTCATTTCAGAAAGACCAGTAACCAGTAATTCAACTACAAACCCTTCTAGTCTCATCATGTACGGGCGAGCGCTCTCTCCATGAATACACCTCAAATGGGATTATTATAGCGACATACGGCTCGATTGATAACATGCTCCGGTTCAGGGTGGCACCAGAAGCCAAACAAATGAGCTGAATCTCAATGTGCTCTTGTGGGAGCGAAGCACCAGACGTCTCTCTGAGTGTGTAAACATGAGCTTCAGAGGTTTAAATGTCACATTTAAACCTCAATCAACAACTTCACGACAACTTTATGGCTCGTTTCCACTGAGCGGTACAATACAATTCGGTACGGGTAACCCTGATCAGGCTTGCGTTTCCACTGCCAATAGTACCCTTACTTGGTAGGCGCTGTGTATGCTGGAAAGTAACGATATACGATGAACTGCGATAATAAGGCAAGGCAAGACCAATGTGCTGTACAGATCCTAAAAACATAAATAAGCATACAACTGTCAGGGCGGTGGTACCCAAAAGTAGACAGAATGCTCTCACAAGGATTTATTGTAGACAAAAACAGAAAACAAAACCCACGAGGGGGCAAAACAAGACAAAAGGCAAAAGCCTTGACTAGGACTTGACTAGACCTTACTAACAACAAAACAATTTACATTATACGTAGAACAGAACTCTAGACAAAATACTCACAGCGAGATATCATTAAACATAGACAGTGACAAAGCTTGACACATCTGACAACACTTGACACTATTTGACACAATTTGACGATATTTGACAATGAACCGACGCAGGACAGAGAAATACAAGGGGTTATAAAGGGAGGCTAATAATGAACACAACAGGTGAAACTGATACGCTAATAATTACAAAACGAGGATCACAAGGGGGCGGGGTTACATGACGAGACAACGCAAGCACATGTCCTTTAAGCATGCGAGGAGAGGTTCTAAAAAGTTGCCTTTCTTCTTTACAGGTACATAGATCTGCGTATCATCAGCGTAGCAGTGAAACGATATACCATGTTTACTAAAGATAGATCCAATCGGCAGCATATACAATGAAAACAGAGTAGGTCCCAAAATGGAGCCTTGTGGGATCCCACATGTAAGAGAGGCAGTTGATGATGAAAAATTGCCCAGGGTAACTGAAAAGCTCCTATTTGTTAGATAGGACAATAAACACAACTCTGCCTCTTTTTTTGTAAATGTAAGTTTTAATGAACAATAATAGCCATTGTAAAAGTGAGGCTTATATTGAGAAACGGCTAAATGGAGAAACGGTCTGGGTAAAAATATAAAATTATAAAATAAAAGGTTATATTTTATATGAAAGTGGTATAAAGGTACAGATATCATATATTCAGTTTTCATTAAACATCTACATTGCAAAAAGAGATGACAACTAAACAGGTAAACGAATCTCTACTTAACGTTTCCATTAAAGTTATGAATTTATGCTGGGAGGTATGGGGTCAGTGAGTTTTTTTTTTTTTTTTAAGAAACATTTTTATTTAGCAAAGATGCATTTAATTGATCAAAAGTAACAGTAAAGACATTTATAATGTTACTATTTTATTTGTTCTTCTGAACTTTATATTTCTCAACGAAACCTGGAAAAATTTATCACGGTTTCTACAAAAAATAAAAAATAAAAATAAAAAAGAATGCTATACAAATAAATTTGACTTGACATTGTAAATAAATAAATATTATGTTTTGTATTTATATATAATCATATTTATAATAATAATAATATATGTGTGTCACATTAAAAACAATAAGATGACAATATCTAATCATTAATTATTAATATTAATCACTTTAATTAAACTACTAATATTAATATGAACATTTTCTAATATATATATATATATATATATATATATATATATAAAATTATTTTTTAAATACAAAATCTGATTTGTTATTAGATAAAATTGAAAATATATATTATTTAATTATACATTAATATTCAACTGATGTGTGGTCACAGCTTTACACATATATTTGTAATATCAGAAAAACAAAAACAACAGCAATACAATAAAGGACAAAGATATCCAATCAATTATCATTAATACTTATCCTTTCAATACATTAATTATTATTAAAATTAAAACAGCTCTTTTCTAAAAAATTCTACACAGCAAAAGAAATTTCAACTAATTTGATTTACATTTTATTTGCATCCTGGTGTTTGAATCCAGCCTTTTTTTTTATATCACACTTTTTGCATTAACATATGTGGATGGAATCCTGACTCGACAAAGTATCAAAAAGACTCTTTTAACTCGTGACTGTAAACAACCACCTTAGCAACCAGACAATAACATTCCAAATACCTTAGCAACTGAATAATACTGTTAATTTGAATTTGATATCGTTTTCTCACTAAACCTCTGTAGTCTCTTACCTTCCTGCAGGTACATGACGGACTGTGAGTAGTTCTGCAGAGCGTGGTGTGTTCGTCCCAGGCTGCTGTAGGCCAGAGTTTTGGCTACCAGGTCGTTGGTCTGTGCTGCGATGCTCAGGTGCTGCTCCTGATACACTACGGCACGCTCGAAATTACCCAGCGACTCGTAAGTGACTCCCAGGTTCCCGTAGGCCCGTCCCTGACAGCTGCTGCTGCCCGTCTCCTCTGCGATCTGGAGGTCCAGCTGGTGAAACTGAAGGGCTGTGTCGTGTTCGCCCATCAGCTGGTACACAGCGCCCAGGCCGCAACTGGCATCACCCTCCAGCAGTCGATCTTGTGTGTCACGGGCGATGGCGAGCTGCCGCTCCAGGCAGGAGATGGCCTGCTCGTAGTTACCTAGCTGGCTGTGCAAGGTGCCCAGTTCTCCGTACGCCTGAGCTTTCCCCCCACACTCACCCAGCTCATGTGCCACCACCAACCGCTTCTCAAAACACACCAGAGACTGCTGAAGGTTCCCCATCGCCCTGACAAACACAGAGAAGCACCATTAGACACACATTACATATCTAAAGGAAGAATCTTTAGTGATAGTGAACAATCTGATTGGCTCAGACTCTATAAGTGTACATGCAGTAAACTCATGAAAACAATACATACTAAAGTATATAGCAAATCTCAACTGCATGATTGTAAAATACTCAATGTGAGGGAATCGCGAGGGACAGCGTGTTTTAGATCGATACGAGCTATTCCAGCAACACACAGGTGGCAGGACAGAACCCATGCAACTACATTTAGACAGAGAAATGTAGTCCACACGCTCTAATCCGTCGGGAGAACGCGATTGAAATGGGCTTCGGTACCGGCTCTCCGTGGAATAACAAAACCAGGCTTAATTCATACAGGCCGGGGACTCGCTCACTACTTAGGCAGCATAAAAGTGATGCATCATTACCCCTTGTTGTCCTGTCACTTGAAATTACAGCAACATCAGTCTTGTTGAAAGGCCCTGCCTCATTTCAATATAAATGAAACACATAGCTTTTAACGCGAGCCTTTAATGAGGTTCTTGTAGGATTCTTCTGTGCTATCTGAGGTAAAGCTCCTCTCCACTGAGGGGAGTCCAAGCGTATTGTCACAACTGACAGTCTAATTTAACTTCCTGTTGGTCCACGCGAAGAATGGGGGTTTGGGTTTTAGATGAGCTTGGCTCACTGAGTTCTCTTCCCACAATCCACAGCGTCGAGCTCTGACAGGACCCTGCAGCAAACCATTCATCATATTTCCATGCCCATATACTCGTAGGTAAGCAGAATCCACTAGGGTTTGTGATGGGAGCTGGAATGCTTAAAGGGCTGATTGGATGTTAATTAAAATGGATGAATGGCGGCTTACGCTGAGGATGCTGGGTAGACATGGAGTGCACAGCTGTGCACAGAACAACTCACTTTTGTATCAAATCTTTGAATCAGAGTTTTAAAATTTAGTCTCTAATCAGTTTGAACTGATTCACAGAAACAGACTGAACTCATCTCTCATATCTACCAGTCATAAGGAGAAATCACAAAAATTGTAAATGACACTCCTTAGGCGACAAAACGGCCAAATAAGAAGTGCATTAAAATAACGGTACCATTTAAGATGTTGCCTAATTTTTATTTGCCTGCAGAATATTAAATCTTGTAAATATAGGACATTACCCACCATGAATAGCAAGCATGCAAATAAAAAATACTGTCAATTCAAATGCAAATAAGCACTAACATACAGTAGATAAAATACATGCAACAAAATAAAACATCTATAAAAACAATTATCTACTATGCAAATAAAAACTGACTGTGCAAGTGAACATTTGGAGAGATTCTGCTTCTGACACAGATTCCCCAGTTTGGGTTGTAAGAAGCACAAAAAGTGCTTTTATTCTGTATGCATCTCTGTGTACATGCGTGCAGCCCTGCATACTGTCATTTCAGCATGCATGTTGAAGGTGGGGTCATGTTCTGATACAAAACAATTCCATTTTTCAATCTCTAGCATGTTGTGAGAATGTCTTCTGAACTAATGGTGTCAGTCCTCATGCCGCCCTGAGTAAGTGCCTCTATCAGAAGCAACTAGAATAACAAGCAGCCTGTTGCATCATCACGAGACTCCACAGCTCATGAATGCCTATACATCACTCACACCATGTAAAAAGAATTAAAATAAAAAATAAAATCTCATCTTATCTAAGAGTATATTGCATTGAAGTATGACAAGTTGACAGTATGACATTTTTTACAGGGGTGTCAGAAAGTATTTAGGCAGTTGAAGAAACAGTTTACACTCATGCCAATCTAAATAAAAATGAAAGTCAGTGGGGTCCAATGTTGTTTTGAATCCCATCAACTTCCATTGCATGAATGAAAACAGAAATATTGTTCAAAATATCTTCTTCAACAGATATAAAAACAACTTGAAGGCAAATCATAACAATTTTCATTCTTGGGTGAACTATCCTTTTACGTCACTTAAAAATGTATGAATTCTATCTGATCAGATAGCAATATCAAATCAAGAGGCAGTTCACTAAAATAAATTTGTTAGGTTTTAAATCAAAACATGTACATGTCTATATACTGCAAAATAAGTATTTGTTTTATTTTCCAGCTAAAATATAAAAAAAATTCTCTCAAGGTATAAGACAATGTCAAGATACATTTACCACAAATTCAGTTCAGGACATTAAAAGGAGACATCTTAATCAGTTCTTAAGAATTGTAACTTTTTTGCAGTTAAAATATTAGAAAATCCTTAAAACAAGATACAATTTAGTCGAGTTACAACACTGCATAAGATATTAGGTCTTAATTTTTAACTAAGTGTATTTTGTCTCACTGCACTGGCATATTGTTACACTTGTTTTAGGTATAAACAAGTTAAAAACAAGTTTAAAAATCTACCAGTGCCGTGAGACAAAATACACTTATATTCAAGATGCAAACTATGAAAACAAGTATGAATATATTTATAAGTATCTGTATCATATTTTAAGGATATTTTGAAATAAAAAAGCGAGTAAAAATCAATTGTTTGCAGATGGAACATGGTTTAAAATGTTTTCTACTTGAATGTCTTCAATTCTTACCTGTGTCCATTACCAAGACCTCTGTATGCCTTCTCTTGGTCCTGCATATGGTTGAGGCTCTGTGCCACGGAAAGATACTGGTCATAATACTTAATTGCCTCTTCAAAATCTCCCAGCGAGTCATAGCAGTCTCCTAAGTTCCCATAAGCACGACCACGGTCCAGCACGGCCTCGTTGCCACTGAGCTGCTGCAACATCGCCAACTGTTGCTCAAAATAACCAATGGCCTCCTCCATTACTCCCATGTTCATTTTCGTAATACCCATGTTACCGTAAACCTGGGCTTCAATGCTGGGGTCCTTCAGTCGCTGACCGAGCTCAAGCTGTTCCTCGTAGCATTTAAAGGCCATGGTGTACTTTCCGAGAGACATGTAGACGGCAGCGAGGTGTCCATGAGCCTGGCACTCTCCCGGGATGTCGCCCTGCTCCTGATACACCTCCAGTTCCTGGGTGTGGTACCCTAAGGCCTTGTCAAACTTCTGTAGCATTCGATAGGCGGCTCCCAATGCAGCGTAGGCGTTCGCCTCCATTTTGCGATCTTTGACTTGGTGTGCCAAGGACAACTGCTGTTCGTAAAACTTGACGGCTCCGGGAACGTCCTTCTTACAAAGGAAGATGTCTCCCAGGTTGCCCAAGGCGCGGAATCGAGCCTGTGAGTTGTTCAGTGACTGCGCCAAGGAAAGAAGGTACTTCTGGCACTCCTCCGCCTTGCTGTAGTCGCCAAGAGCCTTGAAGGCCAGGCCCAGATTACAGTAGGCTTTGGCTTGACTTAACTTGTCATGGAGGTCCTTAGCAAGTGCCAGATCTTGTTCGTAGTACTTCACTGCCTCTTGGAAGTTTCCCAAACAGTAGTGTGCGTATCCCAAGTTGTGACAGACCTTACCTTCGCTCTCCATATCCTGCAAGTCTGGGGAAAGCCGTAGGTACTGTTCATAGTAGGGTACGGCTTGGGGAAACTCTCCCCGAGAGCAGTGGAAATTACCCAAATTGCCCAAGGCACGAGCCTCACTCTGGATGTCCCTCAACTCTCGGGCAATGTTCAGATGGTTCTGGTAATGTTGCAAGGCCCGATCATGCGCCCCCAGAGCCTGGTAAGCCACCGCCAGATTCCCATGCGTCGAAGCTTGTGAGGCACGATCGTTAACCTCCATGGAAATCTGCAGCTCTTGGCGGTGGTAGCGAACGGCCTGGTCGAAGGCACCGAGGGCATTGTAAGCATTGCCCATGTTTCCGTACGCCCTTCCCTGGGCGGCATAGTCATTTAGCTCCTGGGCGATGGATAGATGAGCCTTGTGCAGCTTTAGAGCAGTCTCGTAGTCCCCTTTCATCTGGTGAATGATTCCTGTAAAGAAGAAACGAATAGTTTCATTCAGTCGAATTGTGCTTAACATGCTTCATGGGATAACCAAAATGGCTTTTCAATATCTTCGATCTTTATAAAAGAGGCTAAAGATCATGTTTACATTTAAAAAAGCCCTGATTGACAACGTACCCCAAGCAAATCATCCAACTGGAAAAAAGGGAGTAAAATCTGAGAAAGCCCACTGATGCTTGTAGAACTATCTTTTAATTAAAAAGGAGATCTGACCTGATGTGTATTTTCGATTCGCATTCAATCAAAGTTCTGCACCCCAAAGATATGCCAGTATGAGGCGATGACAATCAAAACAGCCAGATCTCCTCAGCCCTGGGAGACTTCTTGCAAATTTTGGGTCCCCCTAATGTTGCCTTACTACTTTTCAACAAAATTATCATCACCGTCATAACATTACAGTCCCGCCTCTCCAGTTTCAGTACAGTGCTTTGGGGAAAGTATAGGAACAGGGGAGGAAAAGGGCTAATGAACACTTCTGATGGAAAAAGGGTTTGAGGGCACCAGCAATGGGAAACTTTAACTGTGGTCCACACCACATCTCTGTATGCTTTAGCCGGGTTTCTTTTCTTTTGAAAGTCAGAGCTAAGTATCGGGGATAAGGAAAACTGCAGGGATGAGCGGAAAACAAGACGTGTCAGAGGGGCACAACTGGGAAGTCTGTGGCGACCATTTATGTAATTGTCAGAGATTCGGCTTACCCAAAAATGAGCTCTGGGAATAAGATGCCAATGAAAACACATCGGAGGCAAGTAGCGTGTGTGTTTTTTAGAGAGTTGTGGAGCCACTGTTGACAGAGTGGTTTGGCATCTTGAGGGAAATTGTTCTGTCTGCTGACTGAGTCACGGGCCACAAGCGTGTCCTTCTGCGTGTGTGGAAGCAGGAGGTGACGGGGGGTATCAGAATGGGTGAGGGGTTGTCCATCTGCTCAGTGTCAATAATCATGTGCCAAGGCAGGATTACCAGCATGTGGTAAATCCAATTAGATCCAGTGCCAAGCTGATATACTGACACTGAGGGCCCATTAGAGCTCTTCTCTCTTCACAAATAGTTCCTCTAAAATAGCCCTAGTCTTCAGTGGCTAATTATCAATACTTAACCCCATGATTCTTAATTTATCAGCAAGCAAAGCTTTAGACAAAAGCTTGTTTGAAAATTAATCCTTTGAGACGTGTGCAGTGAAACGTGCCAGACACAAAAACCTTTGATGAAAGAAACCAACACCTGCAGGTCTGTTTTTATTAAATGACTGGTCCTGCTTGTACTTTTAAACACTTTTATGCTGGCTCTGTCCAGTGTGACTGCTAGGAACACAACAGACGGTGCTAATACGACCTAAAAAACTTCCTTGAGCTAAAAACAGAAATGCTGAGCTGAACAATTCTACACTGTCAGGTCATAAATACTCCCGACTGTCTGCAAATTAACAGAAGGGACTTCTATTAATTCACAAACTGTAGGGAGTGTTTATGTGCACAAACTACTTAAACTAATGGATCATTTACATCGGTTGTTCTTAAAATCTGGCACGCTGAGTGCCCCCTGGTGGTATGAAACTTGGCTTAAAATTCATAAAACTAAAACGTGTATATGTAAGATTATATTTATTTACTCACTTAAATAATTGGTAATTAGTAGTAAAATGTAAATACTTTATACAATTTTATAAAAACATATTAACAAAAATTCTATAAAAATATATATAAATATAAACATAAGTACACTTGCAGCTCAAAAAGATGCACATTTGCATAATTTAAGCAACAACATGATAGCACGCCATTGTGACTATGACAGTCACACCACAGTCAGCATTTCGTGTTAAGTACAGGGTCACGGCTACAAAAAAATAGAGCACCTCTTTGATAAGTCAGTCAAGAGGATTACACGGTCACCTGCGGACGCTGTAGGAATGCATATGGCCCCATTGTTAAAGTTAAATCCCCAGAGCCAACATGTAGGAGAGGGTAGGATGAGACTGGGGAACAGGATCTGAGACTGATCGGAGGTCAGTGAAAAGGTTAAAAAATCTCCTCAGCGTCTGGTCTAAGGGGTGAATAATAATTGCAACACTGCAGTATTTGGCTAAAAAAGACACAAGACTCTAAGTGGCTCTGCCTACATTAGCAGAAGTGGGATTTTGACGATGTCTTTCCAGCTTTGATGCCCTGCTATGTGGAACGAGTGATGGGCAGCCCTTCAAACAAACATTAAAAATACTTCTCACCCCAGGCGGTTGTTTCGCCCGAATGCATGTGAAATGTAGTCATTTAATCTTCAAATGGCACAATCTACAACCCCAAATGACTGAAATGCCATGACTTTTTATTTTATTTTTTACTAGGTCCTACTTGAACTCATTACATAGCTGTCGCTTTTCAAGCATTCCTGCTCCGAAGGCTGTGACATTCCGAATTAATTTGCTTTAGTGTGGTCTCGCCTTTAAAGCTCGACTTCCTGACGAGATTTTGACAGCTAAATGAAACTAATCAAACCAGCAGTCATCAGATATGAGTTAAATTCTTAATATAGTACATTTAATAATGGAACGCGTTTACTCTGATTTCATGTCAAAATCATGTCATGATGACTATTTTGAAACATGCAAGAAAGATGTTAAGCTCAAAAGGGGAATGTGACTATCAAATATAGGCTGTGTGTCCATCAAATGAGTAAGTACTGAGCACACAGTTCAATGACTGTGTTAAGGGAGGAAAAATGATTATTATTATTTCATTTTTTGTGGGCTTAATTTGACAAATTCCCACTAAGATGATGAAAAAAATTTATTGAAAAAATTACACACACACACACATATATATATACACATACATTTATATGCAAAAAATGCCTTTTTTAAATAATGACATTTAAATGTATATATATATATATATATATACACACAGTATAATATGATATATTAAATATTATATAAATATTAAATTATAACCAACTATAAATAATGTGACCATAAAACTAATTTTTTGAATGACAAAATTAGTCTCACTCCCTATTTCACAATAAAATGTAAAGTTTTGTTTTTATAACTAAAATGAACAAGCAAGCATTTGTATATTGCAGTATTGTTGCAATCTCCAATGCTTCATGGGAAATGAGATTGATTCTGCTGTAGATTTGTATTTTATTCAAATATTCAAACATGTCTTTGCTTCAAAACAACGTCTGTGATGTTGTGATTCATTTAGCAGAAAAGGCAGACAAACACTGGCAACTCGAAACGACCCCTCTTAATGTCTTCACCTCAAACATACACTCTACTTATTTAACGGAAACCAAAATTGTACGCAAAGTGACCGCAATAAGAAGCGGCTGACGGGAAGCAAAAACATAATAATAATAAGTGCAGCTGTATTTCAGCAGTCATGTCTGTTCCACAGCTATTTTCCTTTGTTATGATTCCTGTCTGTCTCTCAAAACCATTCCCGTCTCGTCTCCTCCCATTCAAACGCAAACGTTAACTAGGCCCAATATTCTGCCGTATGATTTATAGCTCAGAGCCAGTCTTGAAAAACCCTAGGGAAAATGGGTACAAACAAATGGCAGACTTTGAAGATTCTTTCGAGTCTAGGGTCAGCTTTGTTTTTGCCTTCAGACGAAGAGTAAAACAGTTGAACGCTGCGGCTGCCAACAGTTTGCCAGATGCATTAATTTTACATTACGTTGTGTTTATTCTCTGCTTCTACTTTTAGCTAAGCAAAGAGCAGTTCGTGTTTTTTTACCAGCCGCAGATTGTTGATAAACACCTTTTTAATGTCTTGCCTGCGGAATTCTTTGTAATTTTCAAACTGTTTTGAAGATCTATTCTGGAATTTCCAAATACTCCATTTCCGCTATATCCCTGGTGGTTTTGGCGCACTTTTGCATACTTGCACTGCCGCAGTGTGCTGGAGACGGCACTAAACGACTGTCTGTGGAAACAGGGCCTCAAACGTGTCCTCTGGTAATGACTGTTCAAAGCGACACATCAAACAGCCTTTACGCACTACACTTAACCCAGGGTTAATGCATTTTAACCTTGTGTTAATGATGCTTTTAACAGTTCTTTAAGCAACGTTTCACACTTGTAATTTTGAAAAGGGGTGAGCACCCTGAGTTATAAAACCCCTCGGTGATGCAAATCCAGTAGATTGGAGAATGTTATGGTGAGTTGTTTGTCATTAACCAAACATATATATAACCAAATATATATATATATATATATAATTTTGAGCACATTTAAATCCTCATACATTTATGAATGGACAGTATGAAATATCTAAACCTGATTACCCAGAACTAACCAAGTATGAGCACAACTTGTGTAATTTTCAACCAGTGTGGATTTTCATTAAAAGATAATGATTTACTTTACTTCATGAGAAGCTTTTTACTACATTAGAGGAGCATTAGTTCTAAAGCTGCTCTATGGGTCTCTAAATGACTTGGAATATTAATCTAAGGAAAATGAAATTAGATAAACTAGCTAATAATCTGCCGACAGCTATGGAGCGCAGAAAATGAAAATCAACAATGTTTAATGTTCTAAAACAAGAGAATTTCCCACGCAATGGTTAAACTACTGAAACACACACACACAACTCATAGTACTTAAGGCATCAAAATAAGTATTGACATTTTACTATTGTACAAAAAAAAAAAAAAACCTTTACAAGTAGGGTAATATTTCTTATTTTAATATATTTATTTAGTAATAATAATAAGCACTCTATTATAATTCTTAGAATTAGAATATATATATAGAATATATATAAATGTACAATTAATTTTGGTCAAATAGTGCATCTCTACAAATAAACACTGCAAAGCTTATTATTAATATCAAATTATTATAAAAAAATATTATAATTATTATTATATTTATCACAAATATATTTTTTCTTAATTTTATAGTGAAACAATACAAGTAATATTTTCATTTCCATATTTTATTCAGTAATAATAATCATAATAATACAATTTAATTCCATTATAATTATGTTATAGTCATATTGACATATAATCAAAACATTTACAAATTGCGCAGCTCTTAATAAATCAATTTGATCCCCCCCCCCTAATTCTATCCCTACTGAAAACAGACTTACTGCTAACAATATTTAAGTCATTAATATTATTGCAATTATAATATTGTTCTGTGAACCGAAATATGATGGATATTATTATATTTTTCTAAAATATTTTTCGTAATTTAAAATAAAATATAACAATTAGTATTTCATATTAGTTTATTTTAGTAATAAAATGAATAAAAAAATTATAAATGATAATTGATTCGATTTTTTTTTTAAATTTTCAAATGTCACCTGTATGTTTTAATTGGAAAAAAAATTATTAGATATTTTCCCAAATTGTGCAGCCCAACCGCTAACCACACTAAAACACACTTACAACAATGAAACCCTATTAACACACAACCCAGACTGATAACCCTACTGAAACACACACACTTCTGAAGTCATCTGCACTCTCGAATGCTCGTCTGAGCGCGGTGTGAAGTGTGTGTTTACGACCTGCGGCTCTCGATGAGGAGAATAAAGCCTCTAGTTACAGTCCACTCAGCACTATCACAACACAGATCAGATTTACGCTGCTCAGGGCTTAAATATCGCAACAACAACCAAACTCAAAACCTGTTTTAATAAAATATGAGCCGAGATGAAGCATTAAAGCGATACTTGAGAGCGGGAAAGAAGGTGTTTCAGGTGTGCTGGAGGGACAGACCTTTGAGTTCAGTGAAATATGATGAAATTATTAATACCTACTTAAAAGTAACCAAACTTTTATAGTCATTACTAAAATATAAGAAGGAAAATACATTGAAATCAATCCTCCTACAGTATTGTTAGTATGGACTACCGCCACTGTGGTCAAACTGAAAAATGATGTGTGCATATTGCAAAAATTATAGATGAATCACATAATCTAGGTTTTTAATGTATGACTGCACACATTTTTAATAGCCTCTGTATTTTTCCATTTCATTTTCTACAGATTTTCAGTAAAATTGGTTAACTGACTTAAACATTACAAACATTTATTATATGGCAAAAATATTTGCACATAAATTCTGTCATGATGAAATTATAACAATGCATTGTAAGAAATCATGGACAAATCACAAAATTAATATATAGCCTTGATTGCATATTTTTCAAATTCATTTTCTTTAGAATTTTGTGACTTAACACACTTTTATTAGACTAAAAATATTTGCAAATGATAAAAGAAAGAACAGAACACGATTGTTCACTTTATTTCTGTTATGAGAAAATTCTAATCATAATGCTTGGCAAAAATGATGGAAATTACAGACAAATCACAAAATTAGGCTTTTTAATGCATCACTTTTTCAGTAGCCTTGATTATGCGTTTAACAATTAACTTTTACTAGACTTTTTGAAAATATAATGTCTTACAACATTACAAACTTTTATTAGATGCCAAAACTATTTGCAAACCACAAAAAGGCAAAGGCACAACATTGCACACTTAAATTTTGTTATAAGGAAATGATAATCATGATGCATGTGAAATACTAAACCTAATAAAAGCGTATAATGGAAAATGATTGCCTTAAAGTCACTGATTTTAAGTATATATGTAAATAAAAAAAATATTTTAAATATTACATTCACTACAAAATATTAAAGTGATATAAAATGTTTAAATTAAATATGCAATGAATTATTAAATATTATAATATGTAATTAAGGCTTCAGTTATGCCAAGAATGCAAATAAATAAATAAAGCAGAAATCATACAGAATGTTGTTTATCAGTTACTTTTTTCTCTATGGGGAAAATGAATGAGAACACGACTGCAACACTGGTATTGACTACATGACTTTTAGGTGCACATTATAGATATTGAGTGGCTAATAAAACATGTTTGTTGAGCCCAATCAGTCTTAGACTAAACATCTAAAACCTTAAATCAAACATGGCTGCTTCCCCTTTAAATATCGGCTGGCTTCTCAGATTCCACCTTTGACAGCGAGATCAATTTGTGAGATTGTTCATTTTCATAAGCGCTACTTTTCTCTCAGCCCTTCCAGCTGTTATTAATTCGCAACATGGCCAGTGACTGAAGGAGAGCTGGGATGTTAGCGGTCCTGCGTTTTCTAAAGCAGCGCTTGAGTCTTCAGAGGACGCATTACTCACCCCGAGCGCATCTCATCTGTGCAACCTCTCCTACATCATTAGCTCTGAACAATAAACCTGTTCACAGAGTAACAACCTCAGAGACACTGGGAGTAATCTAGTAATATTTATAACCCTCACCTGATCGTACACACTTTCAATACAAATTTATCATGGCTGTACGCAAAAGTGGAAAGAAAGTGATTTCATTTTATTCCACGAGAGAGTCACAGGACATAAACATCACCCTACAGACTTCCTCGTACTACTATGCAAATTTATCAACACCTTGAGTTTGCACAAATAGAACCGATGGCAATTTAAAGACTGCAGTGGTGAGGGTTTTACTAAAGTAGTACTACAACGCATACTTATGGTTAGAGATCTGAACAATCGCTAACATAATTATTAAACTTTGACAAGTAACTCTTCCCGAACTGAACGACAGTACTAGAGCTTAAACTTTATTTATTTCAGGCAGCTTGTCAAGGCATCATGTATATTTTTTTATAATTATATATATTTTTAAGAACAATTTATAATTTTATTTATTTTATTTATAATGTTGAGTGTTTTTAAGTTTAGGTTTTTCACCTAATAATATGACAGTGTTGTAAAATAAAATAAAATAAAATAAAAAGAATAATAATGTTAGGTGAAATACTTCAACTTAAACACTCAACATTATAAATAAAATAAATAAAATTATAAATAGTTCTTAAAAAAATATATATAATTATAAAAAATATACATACTGCCATGGCAGCTACTTGAAATAAATAAAAGTTGAAGTAGTAAAATTATCAAACCAGAAATAAAAATAAATTAAATCTACTTAAAATAAGTATTAAAAAAAAAAATAATAAAGCTAAAATTAAAATAAAGCTTAAGTTGAAGTACTAAAATGACCAAACTTGACATTTACAATTTTAAAATTAAAAATTGTTTATAAAAAATATAATTATAAACTAATACAAATGTTGCCTTGACAAATAAATGAAATAAGTTGAAAGAGTAAAATGCTCAAACCTGAAATAAAAATAAATGTAAAAAATATTAAAAAATATAAAAAATAATAACAAAAAAAAAAACATAAAAATACTAAAACAAACTAAACAAATAAAATAACAAAGTAAGCAAAAAATAAAATAAGCAAAGAAAATGACTAAAGTCATAAAATAAAAAATAAAGACTAAAATAAAAAATGAAAATAGAAAAATAAAAGCTAATTCAAAATATTAATAAATATCACAATAATAAAATAATACTAAAAGAACATTGCTGACTAATGATAAAATGGTTAAAATAATAATATTAATATTAGAATTATTCGATTTTTTGCATTTTTAATTGATTATTGACTGACCCATGTTTCAAGATCAATGAATATTGCACCAGAAGGATTTGTAATCGATGCATTGAAGAAAAGAGTGAATCCTTAACCACTAGTTATGATGCAATTGATGATAATTGTCGAAACAGAAAAAAAAATAAAAAAAATATATATATATATATATATATATATATATATATATATATGCAAGGTAAATTCCATTATTGTGAATATTGTGGAGAGTCATGCACTCACATTTTCCTCAAAAAATTTAGAAATCTAGTACAAAACACCTGATTTCACTCCTAAAGTGTGCACTATGAAGCACACTCTACTGTAATCCTGATATTAACAGTCCTGTGGCAACATTTTTCTTTTTGGGAGTTCATTTATTTATTTATCTGAGAGCGGCGAGTGTTTCGGATCAGATTGATGGAGCCGCAGTCGGAGGGAGGGAACGTGAGATTGGAGCAATAGAAGTCAGAGTGAGAGATTAGACGGGTTTTGAAACACTTGGTTTCGACGGCTCCAATTTATCCAGCGTACGTCTCGCACACCGATGCTTTAGTGCCACCGCAGAGCCTGCTGCAGGAGGAAGAGACGCATTCTAGATGACTGAGTCATCGAGCCGCTAAACTGGAAATAGAACCATAAATATTCATTCACGCTGTTGTTTTTAATAACTAGACAAATGCAATGCGCAAAAGCAATCATGACTGTATATTTTAAGCTAATAATATTATGTATTGGCCTTGATTTATTTTCTTGGGGAGGCTTTGAATTTTAATTTCTGCCGGCTTTGTGTTTAATGAAGGCATAGTTTTAGGTTTTTAGGTTTTCTGATGATCTTAGCTGGTTTGAGCTGGTCTCTCAGCTTGGGCAGCTGGTTTAGTTGGTCCAGTTGTAGCTAAAAACCGTACGTCTTGTAAAGAATGTAACCCAACTCTCACCCAGGTTCGATGAAGCCCTGCCCTCGGCGGCGCGGTCCTTCAGGCCTTCTGCGATGTTGAGCTGTTGTTCGTGATACTGCTTCGCTCTCTCCAGATCCTGCATGCACCGGGCAGCGTGTCCCAGCCCCGCGTATGCCCTCATTTCGATGCTCTTCTCCTCGAGCTCCTGTGCGAGCTCCAGCACGTGTGTGTGGTAGGACATGGCCTTGTCAAAGTTGCGGCGGTAGTGGTAAGCGCTTCCCAGGTTGCTGTAGGCGCGTGCCTCCTCGCGCTTGTTGCAGAGGCTCTTGGCGATGCTCAGGTGCTGTTCGTGACACTGGACGGCGTTATCGAAGTCACCCATTGCGATGTAGACGGCTCCCATGTTGCCCAGCTCCCGGGCCTCGGAGAGCTGATCCTTGGACTGTTTGGCCAGCAGGACGCACTGCTTGTGGCTCGCCAGGGCGTTGGGATAGTCGCCGATGGCCGTGTACACATGACCCAAGCTGCTGAGGGCTGAAGATGCCGCCTGTGGAGAAGAATGAGAGAAGATGCATAAAGCACTGGATATAAGGCAATATAAAAAATAAAATGGCAATGCTTAAATCTGATTGGATGAGCCATGTTTATTGTTGTGCACCAAAAAACAATTCCTCAAAACAAGGTTTGAAGAAAATGATTTCAAAATCAGCTGATTGTAATGGGATGCACTATGTTTGAATTTTTCAATTAGACTTTTGCTGCATATAACAGCTTTAATAATCGGGTAAAGCAGAGTTGTTATTGCTAATTAAAACTATTAAAAATAGCTTTTGGAAATTGAAAATAAAGCCAGAATAAAATTAAATAAAATATAAATATCAGATGGAAATATGTATATATATATATAAAAAAAAAACTTAATGCAAATCAGAAAAAATAAGTTAAAAGTACAAAAAAAAAAAAAAAAAAAAAAGCTATAAAAAATACGAACTAAAACGAATACCAAAAGACAAAACATAAAAATACTGAAACTTGAATAAAAAAAGAAAACTTGAAATATAAATTAAAATGTAAAACTTAAAGTTTGTAAACAAAAAATAAAACTAATAAAAAGTGACAAAAGCATACAACAAGAAACTGGAACAAAAATAAATTAGCTACATACAAATATTAAAATCCATAAAAATGACAGAAGCAGATACAATTACTAAATTAAAATTTAATACTGAAAAACCCCCTGAAAATATTAACAAGAAATCTATACAAAATACGAATACATTTTTTTTTAAAACAAAATAAAAAAAGAAAACTGAAAATATAAAAATGAAAGCAAATTTTATAATTAATAAAAAAAACAGCAAAGAAATCATACTCAACACTGAACTAAACATCCCCTTTTTTGATGTCTGCATAAAATAAGATTATTCAGGTTATGAGGTAGCGAAAGTGATTTCAGTGATTTCATTTTTCTTTAACTCTGGTATAATTACTGATACACATGACTTCTTGTGGCTTGCTGCTTTATTTTCTATTAAACAGCTATTAGATGCTCTTATCCTCAAAACATACGGCAAAGTTGTGTGATGTTACTGCATCCCATTACGCAGCCATTGAGAACAGCATGCAGTGCAGAAAGCACTCTGCCATGTAATGTGTTGTCTGCCGAGAACAAAACCCGTGAAGCCTCTCAAGTCGAAATCCTAGCAGAGACGCTGATCTCTCGCAAAATCCGTTAAAAATATGCTGAGGCCTTGTCGAAATCTCCTTTCTGCAGACGCATGTTCGGCTGAGAGTTGAGAGACAAAGGCTGTCTCCCAGAATTACATGCTCAATGGGAAGCCCATTAGCCACAAACAACGTTATTCAGTGGAATCAAAGTTGTTCATATCATCCAAACAAACCGAACTCTGACGTCAATCGAATAGTGTGAAAGCACCCTTATTTATATTGCTTCTGCATTTTGTTGTTTATGATGAGAGAATTCGCAAGCGCATGCAATTAACAGAACGTTAGCGTTCCAGCGCTGACTAATTTGATTGGCCACTGCATTCATGAGCTACACAGAAAAGCTCAACACTGCAAAAACCAACTAAATGTTGGATGATCTAAATGTAATTCCGCAAATTGACACATTTCATTCATTTTCACGTTTCATTTTTATCGTGGCAGCTGTAACAGATTTAATCTAATCATGCAGGAGCCATTTTTGCCCCTTTATCTTTATTTTTACCATAAGCCCCCATTTATTTCCGACTCTGATGTGCAATGATAAATCAATCTAAACAAGATCAAGAACATGCTTTAGGAACTTAACTAACACTTTTAATCAATTTAATGATAAATCGTTACTATGCATATTCATTAAAAAAAAGTATACAGTACATACTGTGCAGTATCCGTGCAGTAAGCTAGTATTGATTTCTGAATTTTGTCACCCTGGATGAGAAATCTTGATTAAAAGTATAAATCATTTAAAATGTTTATATACAATATATGTACAAATACATAAACAAAACATTTTTCCAATTTCAAAAAGTAAAGACAACTCACTCTAATAAAAAATGGACCATTTTAACCATTTGCATGTTCTGTGCAGTTTCAAGATTATTCGATTATCGTTCCATTAGCTAAGCACCATAATAACATCAAATTCTGTCCATTTCAGTTAGCATGTGCCCTATATAGACAGCAGATTCGGGAACAGAACTTGTATTACACAAGCACTTGACAAACAACAAAAGACAGCGGGTCCAACTTCGGCCTTGATGCTACATCAATCATTGAAACACAACCACATGTTCGGCGCAGATATGGGCTCTATTTAGGGAGTAACAGCGATGGGTGCTCTCTTGATGAGGTGCTGGGACGGATGCCCTGTTAGAACAGAAGGTAAAATGCTTGATTTCGGGGCACATGGACAAGAGAGGAACCTGGAGAGGCTCGTCCAGCCCAAGGCCTTCAGTTTCCCAGCGCCACCTGGAACCAATTACCTCCAGCCGTAAAAACTTCCAGCATTTTACCTGAGTTTAAAGGCTCCGGGACATGTTACACGGCATCAGAAGAGAGGACTTCTTATGATCACAGATACACTATCAGGCCGGCCTGGGCACGTGTGTCCTGTTTGAAGCCGTGGAGCTTCATTTCAGCTCAGTCCTGGATCTAAAGATGACGGGATTGAGGAGGAAAATCTTTTTTTCAGAGTGATTCATATTAAAATTGAAGTTTGGCATCTTATAGTCAGCGTCAACAGCTCTGAGATCATCTGTATATGCTAGTGGGCTTCTAAAAGTTGATAATATTAAAATCCATTTTTAGCAATGATACACACTTAAAATTTTAAATCCTTTGCATTACAAGAAAACAGAAATCATGATATTTTCAATGCTTTCCTCCATGATACAAGATGCAAACTGAGGCTTTACCATGCTGTAATGTAAATTAAAGAACACTGGATATAAAACACAATCAAATGTATCATCACAAGAAAAGAGAACTGGGTTGCTCTGGTTGATTTATTCTGGTCATGTGATAAAATCTACAATGATCTGGAAAACTGGGAATCTTCACAGAAATTGGATTGGTTCTCTAAGAACTACAACTACTTTTTATCTCCTAAAACCTTTGACATGAACCTTCCTCCACAAACCATTAAAGGGCTTTTATAAAATCTGTATTTCCTTAGAAACCTGCAGTTTGAGTGTTTTAAAGAACCCAGGAACCAAAACGCTTTTCTAAAAAACATATTAGGCAATCTCAACTAGTTTATATTCAAAACAAAAATTTACAACCAAACCATCTTTCTTTATATAAGAAACCATTGAATAACTTAAATATTAAGTCTCTAGTTAATTAGAAAACCTTCTTTGCTTTAGTGTTTTCAAGAGTTTAGGAATCAAACACTACAAGATATCCTCAGATATTCCTTTTCCAAAGAAAAAACTTCCAAAGATAAAATCTCTAGTTCCTTCGAAAGGCACAAAACTACTTTTTTAAAGCTCTACAATCACACAGAGACCAAAAACATTTTTTTGGACTTGAACCTGCTGCAAGAAAACGTTAAAGAACCTTTAATGAAACTCTAGTTCCTAAGAAAAACATCTACTGTATGTTTAAATGTTGTAAAGAACCAAAGCACAAAATCTGCTACTTTTTCAATCTCTAATTTCACACAGACACCAAAAATTGTCCTTGACATGAACCTGCGACAAGGAAGAACCTTCATTAAATCTCTAGTTCCTCTGAAACACTTCTATGTTGGAACGTTTTAAAGTACAAAACACAAAATCTCAAGGACCTCAACTACTTTTTTTTAATCTCTAAGAAACATAGCAACCTAAAATAGTTCTTGATAAGAATCTGCTGCAAGGAACTGCTGAACAAAACATCAAATACATATCAGTGACCGCTTCAGAAGACACAAGCAGCCCTCAAACACACATACCAACACACCTGATGCTCACTCCTCAGCGAACACCAATCACCTGACCACTTCTGCTTCTTTTCTCCCTGATTTCATTCATTATTGTACAATTATCCCTTGTACCTTTATTGTTTTGTGTCCTACAAATCAGCTACTCATCTCCGGCTTTGCCCAGAGTTTCAGATCCGTGGAATGGTTTCCTTGGAAACCCCACTGGATTTCTGTTAGAGGGCCGTTCACTGGGAGAGACTATTTTCGATAAAGAGGGATTTTACACCCCCCCACTCGCTGATTTTCCCAAGTCAGCGGCTTGCTTGTGTGTGTGTGTGTGTGTGTGTGTGCTGGCACAGCACGGATTCACATCTCGACATGGAGAACGACAGGAGAGAAACGAGCTTGCTTTTATTCTTTAACCTGCTCTCTTTCTCGCGTGCCCTCCTGCCACAACGGTCTCAAAGGTGGACGGGTTGACGTATACCTTTGTTCTCTGTTCAGAAAGGGTCCTGAAGTGAGGTCATGAGAAAGTTGCGGACATCTATACTTCAATAAAAGCCTTCTGCAGTGATGTCTTTGAACTGACGCTACAGATAATGACAGATAATCTACAGATCATCTACAGAGAGAGAGTGTAATGACTCTTCCTGAGCGATGGACTGACATCACTGAATCAGGAGATGCTTCCTTCAGAAAGAACCACATTAGGACATAAATAACAAAAGTACAAGAGAAAACCCCCCAAAACAAGTAACAAGTGGACTACACAAGACAGAAAAGTCACAAATTAAATCACAAACCTCCAAGAAAGCAATGAGATTGAGTGGAGACCAATGGAGCCTTCTACTTGAGGTAATGGTTATTAAAATATTCCAATTGTTAGAATTTATTATAATTGTATGCATTTTAGGGCTGGGCAATATATCTAACGATATGATCATGCGCATCTAGTCAGTAAATCTGGTTCCGTGATTACCGCTAAATCGCCATCACCTGCTTTCAAATGGAGTGGCATTTAATAGACAGAGCCGTAGATCAGATGCGTTAAAACATTGGTCACATGTAAATCTAGACTCAAAACTCATCTGTTTAGCTGTGCATTTATTGAATGAGCACTGTGTGATGTCCGAACTGATTGCACTGTATTTTACGTATTCACTGTATTTTATGTAAAATCATTTTCTATTTCTAACTGTTTTAAATTCATTTTCCACATTTTTAAAATTGCTTGTTTTATTTTTGTTCTTCATGATTATTTTACTTTCTTTTATCTAAAGCACTTTGAATTATCATTGTGTACAAAATGTGCTATATAAATAAAGAGATTTCAGAAGTCTTTCCTCGGAAAAAGACTCTTCTAGAGCTTCCCAAAAACGTCTCAAATTAAAAATGGAATGAATATAACCTCTGCCTACTCAAAAACTACAAAGAGACCTCTTTAATGTCTCAATCGTTTCTTCTACACAGCAATGACATCATCTGCAGGTGCTTCAGATGTTTCTCCTGAAAAAAAAGACTCAAAAATGTCTTGAATGCTTTCAGAATTTGGACATCATTTAATGCATTTAACCTCAGAAGATCAAACTGAGGTGCCAATAGAGATTTCAGATGTTTCTTCTCAAAAAAATACTCCAGAAATCTCACCTCTTGAACCCCAAGTACCCTTGCAACCACCCTGGGTACCCTAGCAATAGCCCTAACAACCACTCTGAGTACCCTAGCAACCGCATAGCAAACATAGAAACATCTGATACTAAACTGAGAACCGCACTAAAGTCTCCCAAGCTATGAACGAGCAACCTGTGAGCAGTAAAACTGTCCTCTGGGGCGGTTTAAAGACACTCACACTTTAATGGTCCTCAAGAGAGGAGGCAAAACAGAAGAAATCGATGCTCAGCAGTCCATCTCTGAGCTGTTGGGTTCAAGTTGAGTGTCTGAGAAATGATGTGGCCATCATTTGTGCACTAGTGGCTCTATATATTGAATATTAGAACTGTATATGCATGAACATAAATAAGAGCATTAAATCTGTGTGCAAATGCAGATATTACACTTAAACAGAGACACACAAATAATATGGAATATATTAAGGCAAAGTGTTTTATGCAAAAACTTGTGTATGCAAAGAATGAGAGAAGATTTTGCGTGAGAAGCCTCTGCACACATAAGCACATGACGACTAGTGAACGAGACTCATTGTCTTCAACAACTCTGAATATGAGATCTCAGAAAACTGACTCATTGTTTCTCGTCTCTTTCAACTAGACTTGACTCAGCTTTGTTTCTCTTGATGTGTACAGCTGGACCTTCTCCTCTGGTTTTTTCCCTCCACTCTCATTCGCAGGCACACATAGAGGTGCTCCTCTGGTCAACAGGATTGCTGAATAAATATACTCGGCTCCCCGGTGGAGCGCTGCTATCCGCAAACCACTGGCAGCCTGTGTGTTTTTCTTGGGAGAGCATGAATCACCAACATGTTACACACACACACACACACACACACACAGCCCTGGCAAAGTCATCCACGCAGGAAGGACAGTGGAAAGAGAGCTGCATGAGAGAGGATGAGGTATAATGGGTATAACGGCAGTAGGCTTCTATTTCAAACTATTAATACTGCAATGACACCCAGAAACTACTAATCTGACCTATACTATATACTCTTACTCTATGTGTGTGTGTGTGTGCTCTTGTTTTTGTGTCATATCAGGACACAACTCTGTATAATGACATGGGTATGACACAGGTATTACAAGGAGAGGGTGACTTATGAGGACATAACCCATGTCCCCATTTTTCAAAATGCTTATAAATCATACAGAATGAGTTTTTTTGAGAAAGTAAAAATACACAAAGTTTCCTGTGAGGGTTAGGGTTAGGTGTAGGGTTGGTGTAGGACGATAGAATATACAGTTTGTACAGTATAATAACCATTACGCCTATGGGATGTACCCACTTTTCACAAAAACAAACGTGTGTGTGTGTGTGTGTGTGTGTGTATATATATATATTTTATATATATATATATATATATATATTTTATATATATATATATATATATATATATATTTCAGTATATGAATTATTATGTGTGTGTGCTTATTTTTTATTTATTATATAATATATATTTAGACACAAATATATAGTATTTTCTAAATGTTCCCATTAATTATAATACAATAATCACAAGTA
This sequence comes from Carassius carassius, assembly GCF_963082965.1. Classification (NCBI taxonomy): domain Eukaryota; kingdom Metazoa; phylum Chordata; class Actinopteri; order Cypriniformes; family Cyprinidae; genus Carassius; species Carassius carassius. Next base: position 23,863,546 of record NC_081799.1, read on the forward strand.
AAAAAATTTAATATTAGTAATTCTAATTAAAAAATGAATGTATTATAACTCTACAAATTAATTCTTAAATAATCTATAATAAAAAATAGAATATATAAAATGCACAAATGTTTATTTGGATGTATTATATATATTTTATGTTTCATTATGTGTGTGTGTTTTATTTTTTTACATTACATAAAAATGACAAAAGCAAACATTTGTATATTTTATACATGTTATTATTTGATCAGACCAATAAAATATTTATGTTTATGTTTACGATTTTGTGTTTTTTTTTAAAGGTAGACAATATTACATATTTACCTAAATATTAATAAAATAAATATTAAATAAAAATGTGATCGCTCTCTATAAATACATAATACATAAAAAAAAAAAACATTTGTATATTTTATTATGTATTTTTAATTAAAATAAGAGAAAAATAATAAATATAATAATATAAATAATATATACATTAATAAAATAATTTGTGTTGCCAAACGATTATTTGCAATTAATTACATCTAAAATAAAGTTTTTGTTAATGGAATATATTTGTGTGTACTGTGTATATTTATTATGCATATATAAACAGACACACATACAGTAAATATTTTGAAAACATTTACATGTATATATTTGTTTTCTTATCATTTTTATTGTATGTAAATATATTTAATATATAAACATAACACATTTTTCTTAAAAATATCTATGCGTGTGTGTATTTACATATACATGATAAATATACACAGTACACTACAAACTCATATATTATGTAAAAAAAATATTATTTTGGAAGTGATTAATCACGATTAATAGTTTAACAGCATTAAAAATACTACATTATAAACATTTGCTATACACACAGTAGTACAGGAATCCGATGGGAGCTCATTGTCTTTTGAACATTTAACATAACATAACATAACATAACATAACATATAACATAACAGCACCATGTATGTATGATAAGCATTCACTCTCACTTTATATATCAATGTATATATAACTGCTTGTCCACAGCTATGACAAATGTGCAACTTTTAGTCATGTATTAAATTTTGACACCTACCACTTCCAATAACAGGACTGCTCATTGGCTGGATGATTAATTCAGAGGTTAATGGTATTGATTAGAAGCCTATCAGGAGCATCTGGGGAAATCCATTGCATGAGGAAGAGGAAGAGAGGAGGAAGAATATCCAACAAATAAATAAACCAACAAATGAAGACATGAAAACAGGAGGAATGACTGGACAGACCAGCAAGCTTGGTGTCTAATTAATGACTCACTTTACCAGATTAATTAAATCACACCATCTATTAATCATATTATGGGGAATTATTAAGCGTTTGGGCTGGAGAAAGCTTTTCCACAAGCTCCAAATTAGAGGGGCGGTTCAATATGGTCTTCAGCCGGATCAATAGAACATATCCAAGCTTAGTCTATACGGGGAAAGCTACACAAAGCACATCTTTTGGGAAGAGGAGAGGAGAGATGAGCTCATTAATAAGCAGCATGTGAGAGACAGACACAGATTCAAGCTCTTCATCACAGATGCTGCAGCAGAACAACAAAGACCTGCACTAAATGATCACTTATGAAGACGTGAGCGAATGGACACCATCCACAAGGACTTGTCTGTTCATGGATTGCATGAATGCCTATACATTATTTTTATTATTATTTCAATACGGCCCAAGCCATATCTATCACACTCCTTGCAACTAGTCAGAACACCCTCGCAACCCCATAGCAATGGTACATTATAATTAGGACATCTTGTTTCCTTATGATAGGTCGATAAAATGTAACTAATGCTGGGCTCGCAAGAGCTGTTTTAGAGACACTTCAGCAGAAATGCATGTTGTCATACTGGAAGCGTGCGACAAAAAACGCAGCTGTAACGCACAAACGCCGCAGTCGAATCATACGCTCGACTCAGCGCCGCTCCTGAGGGAGAGCGACTCTCTGATCTGAATTTACCTCCAGGAAATCATCCTGACAGTGATGTAAATAAAACATCTCGAGCACTATCAGCGCAGGGCAGAGAGAGAGACGGAGACGACGAGATGACAAACAAGAAAGCCAAGGTGAAGGAGGAGTGTGACAGGGAGAGAGGGATGCGATAACGGATAAAAACGAACGAAAAGCCAGAATCGGCGGAGATGAGAGAAACTGATGAGCGTTTCCTGCAGCCCTGGAGGCGGCAGGTTTAAGATGAAGAGATGAATTATTTAAACGGCTTTATTAGCATCTTCTTTAGTCGTTTCTCTCCCATGCTGTGCGCGATTCCCGCAGGAGAACGAGCACCGGAAAACATGCGCGATCTACTGCCACACACTTGTGAGATTTCCGACAGGCCTGTTTCGCCCACACCACGATTTCAACGTCAACAAAAGAGAGCATCTTTATTGTCAATAACTCGCCTCAAAGCTCTCGTGCATTCTTCGCGCTCCTGATGTTAACAAACCAGATGCCTGCTAATTACACCACCACATTAACGAGGAAGCTTGTGGAGCGAGAGAGGACATTAACTCGTGAAAGGAATGGTGAAAAGACCCGTTCCGGTGTAATTCACACCTCTGGGGCAGGTTATGTTGAGTACGTCTTTATTTTGAGTTGTTGTTGGGGTTTCTCTGGTGGGTTCTCACGCTCGTCTGTCCATCACGTGCTCCTGTGACAGTCGGGCTTCAGTCAGGCCTGACAGCGGATCGATAAGCATGTATAACGCCCCGGGCTGTGTCAGCTCTCTAATGCACTATACACCGCCGCAGACGGCCAGATTCCCAGCACTGACCTGCTGCATACAAAACACACACATTACTGCGGATGCTGAGCATTGGATGAGAGTGAGGGAATCCAGCCAAGAAATGCACAGGACATATTTCAGCCCAGAATCAAAAAAAAAGGGAATAATTAATAGTAATAATTGGCGTTCTTGAATTGTAATGACATTAAATAATTGAAATAATTAAATCAAAACGTATTTTATAATAATACAATTACATTTTCATTAATTAATTAATTATTTTAGTAATTATAGAGTAAAAGAAATCTCTTTGTGATGAATATATATATATATATATATATATATGCATTTTAGGAAAATAATAAAGCAATAGTATTATTATAATTGTTGTTATTATTATTCATTTAATTCTTAAAGTCAAATGGAAAAAAAAATCTATATTTAATTATTACATTTAAATTTATGTAACTATATTTACTTCAGGAATTTAATAGATTATAAAATTGTATTTAACTGTAATGAAGACGTCTTGTGCAAAATAAAGTAAAACAAATACTAAAAAAAGACTAATACTAAAATTATGATATAATAACAGCAATGAAAAATACGATGAAATAAAAAAAGCTATTGTCTGTGCAAAATACATACATATTTAAAACAATACAGAAATAATAAATATAATATAAGCTTAAAAAATATACATTTAAATTATAATTAATATTATATCATAATTAAAATGTATGTATATAATTAACAGTATATATGTATATATGTATGTGTATATGTATATATATATATATATATTGAAATGTGTTTTTTGACTTGGATTAAGGCATGAGAATAAAATTCAACACTCATTTTAATGGCTAAACCATCTTTATTTTGAGGATTTCTCACAGAAGATATTCTAGAGTCAGAGATCATTAAAATGCTTGTAAAGATATCAAAGGAGACGCCAAGTCAGGCTGAGGCATTTGAAATGGATCACAATTCTGGCATCTCCTATAACAAGCTACAACCATATTTAGAGCCAAATTAGTAAGACCTTCAGAGTAACATCTACTTCAAAGGTTGTGACTTTAAACTATACATAGCTAAAATAATAAATAACATTATAAGAGAACAAAGACTTTACAGTGACGGCAGGTGGATCAGAACATTAGCATATGAGCTGTCAACTGCGAGGGTAAAGTTGCAGGAAAACAGGTCACATCTAATTAGCTGCTAGCCATGTGTTTCATTAGCAACTCATTAACCCCTCGACAGGTACAGTACCCGAAGTGTTAGCCATCCATACGCTCACACACACACACAAATACAGACTCTGTTACAAAACCTACTGAAGTCCATACACATAATTTGACTTTAGCCTGTGGCTAAGCTATGTTACTAGCTTACACTGGAAGCTTAGCATTGTTAAATGCGCAAACTGTTGGCTGTAATGATAAAATGTTCCTCATTTGCAAGTCAGTTTGGATAAAAACATATGCTAAAATTACTAAATGTAAATGTAAGCTAGAAATTTGACTGATTCCTCTGCAGAATCATGGGTAATGTAGTTTCACCAGATATTTTACTGTTAAACATGATTATTTACAAAAATAAGTTAAAAATTTAGGCTAATGGTAACATCACAGTTCACAGTGCAATATAAATTACTGATCTAAAGATGATGATTGTTTATATTAAAACAACATATTTTGTTTAATGCACAATATGGATATATATATATATATATATATATATATATATATATATATATTAGTGCTGTCAATCGATTAAAAACTTTAACTAGATTAATCACACATTTTTTCTGTGATTAATCGCAATTAATCGCAATAAAAAAAGAAATGTTTTTGTACGTTTTTAATATATTTTTTAATGTAATAATTTCACAGTTAAATTTAAATACTTGTTTAAATTACATCTTTTTATGAATGAAGGCCAGTATTACTGATATTAATACAGCTACTGATTTTTTTTTTTTTTTTTTTTTTACATTTATTATTAGGCTTCAAAAATATAACAGTTTTTAATTTAAGTAAACTTAAAACAATGCTAACATAAACCCATAATAAATGTCATGTTTACTCCTGCCCTTCCTGTCTTAACAGTTAGGAAATATACAGAAATTTAATAAAGTTATCAAAGTTATATGCAGTCTGCACTGCATAAACTATAAACTAAATAGTTAATCCTTATTAAAGCTACAAAAGTTATTTAGTCAAGAGCAGCGAGTCATTTTCTCTGTTCCCTTTGTTCTTTAACTTTACTGACAGGAAGCTTTATTGGCTGCTGTCCCTTTAAGAGCAGACAGACACGCGGATCTCACCGTTTATATACTGTCTATGGATCTCGCCTCAATCTCTCACAACTCTTTTTGTTCATTTTAGACTTTATATAAATCATTTAAGATTGCTCTTATGAGGATAATCGACAAAACTGGCACTTTGGGATGTTTATTGTTAGTTCAAGCGCTTAAGAGAACTGGATTCTGGCGCCCTGTCTATGCATTGTGTGTGTGTGTGTGTGTGTGTGTGTGTGTGTGTGTGTGTGTGTGTGTGTGTACGTGTGTATGTGTCACATAAGGGCATTCACAGACAGCGCATTCTCTTTTGTCTTGCCGCGCTTGAAATGTTTAAAAGCATTTAAATGAATAAGAGCGTGATCATATAATGTAAAGCTAGCCAACGGATGGCAGAAAATACGGATGCTGCGTTAATTGCGTTAAATATTTTGACACGTTAAACCAGACAAAAAATAATCGCATGCGTTAACGCGTTAACGTTGACAGCACTAATATATATATATTTAAGTACGTGGGCACTAAAGTGTTATTTTGGTGTGATTGACTACAATCATGGCTAATGTATTTTTCACCAGATATTTCAATCTTAAGCATGATTATTTACAAAAAATAAGTTGAAAATTCAGGCTCATGGTTTTAACAAAAGTAAATAACCACTGATCATCCTAGAGTGAAATATACAATTATTGATCTAAAGATGCTGATTGTGTAAATAGAAACAATCTATTTTATGTTTAATACACAAATATTTAAGAATTTAGACAGGCACTAAAGAGTTCTTTTCGTGTGACTAACTTGCAGTTCTCTGATTGGTGGATTTCCTTTGCTGAATCATGGGTAATGTAGTTTTTCACCAGGGATTCTGCTGTTAAACATAATTATAAAAAAAGAAAAAAAGAAAGTGAAATATTACAGGCTGATGGCTTCAACAAAAGCAGATACTATTATTTAACAACCTCACAGCTCATGGTAGGTTTTTAAGAGTTACAACTTATCGTTCAAAATCAGCTCTTTAATGGAGAAAATTAAGGGGATTTTACTTTACTGTTGAACTCTATACAGCTTGAACAGTTTGTTTTGGACTGTTTTACTGATCATTATTTCATAGTACATGAAATTAATAAGTATAGACAACATTTTGATCACTCTGTTGCTTATAAATGCTAAGAAGGCATCGCACTGGATTTTATATTAGCCATTTAAACATTCCTCTAATTGCACATACATTTATGGCTTTTAAACAGATTTTTCTTAGAACAGATTTTTCTCTCTCATGGCGCTGCTGGGAGCCTGATAAAAATCAATTTTCATGAGATTCTCACTCATAACTTATAGATTGAAGACACTTTCAGCCGTTTCACCTTTGGGGAATCTGTGGCCTTTCCAAAGCATCTGTACCTCGCAATTACCATCAGCGTGCAAAGTCTGCGTGTAATTAGATCGATGGGTTTGATTGGATTTTTCCGTAAAAGGGAACGAATCAACAGGAGATTTTCTTTCCTTTCTTCCTCTGATATTTTCGGCTGCGCCGCTGCATTGCTTTGTCATGATGACAGTGATAAATGTGGAATGCAAATCCTTTGTTTCCGGGAGGGTAGTTTTCGAAGGGATTGGAGAGGGAATCAAAGCCAGGGAAACGCTGTGAAGTTTTCAAGGCTGTGTTGGTGCTGTTTTGTCAGACGCACTCAGGGTCTGATGTAGAGGTCGAATGCCTCGACAATGATCACATACGACACCCTCAGAAAAACTTGCGACATGACAATGCAGAAAAAAAGCCTTCTGGGCAAAAACGGCTTTATTGGAAACAGACAGATGAAGACAAAGCTCTAAAAGCTTTACCCCAGGGCTGCATGGCTGTCAACCGCAAGTCTTGACCCAGCGGTAAAATGCCAGCATGCCCACGTAAATATTTACAGCGTAATGGGACATCGAGCAATCAACGAGACAACAGGAACCCCTATGAGATCATAACTGCAGTCTCTTCTGAGGACGCCGGGTCAGGGTTTGTGGTAAACCCACAGTTTTGCCGCTTTGCCAGACATGAATGAAGCTTATTCTGCCTGTCGCCACACCTGAGCGCCTCCAAAGGCTGACGTCTAGGTCAGCACTTCGTTTATTCAATGTGTCCTCGAGTGGATTCAGATCCTGTTCTGAGGGTACAGACACTGTGAACCGTGAATTCAGGTGAAAAGGAAAGAACCAGACAGTTTAAACGAGACAATCCAAAAACCAGGTCACACACATTTGCTCACAAAAATGTTCTTATTACTAGCATACCAACTTATATTTATTATAGAAATAAATATCCACAGTAAAGTTTTTCCATCATTTTTTTAATTCCTTGCAATTTCATATTAGAATGATTTGTGAAACTTCATGTGACACTGGAAATTCAGCTTTTTTGTTTTAATCAAATAAATGCAGGCTACAATGCAATGTGCTTGGCTTTCAATTCTAGTGTGAAAACCTTAAACTTAAATGAAAATGAGTAAAGTCACCTTAAAAAACGAACTGAGATAAGTTTAGGAATTAAAATGACTACCATGTAGATTTTAGAGAAAAAATAAAGAAAAACTAATACAACTTAGAAAAACACTACAAATCTTAAACGAATCAAAATTACAATGAAGACATAAGTAAGAAATATTTAAAATTAAATGCTAATCACAATTTTTCAATTCTCTGTGATTCCCAGGTTGTCCATTAATAAATACAATTTGATTTTACATTAATTTTACATAAATAACTAAATAATATTTTTGCACATTTTCAATTCAATTTCGTAAAAATGTATTTTTGCAGAATGATCAAATGTAAACATCAGAACATTGTTTATTTACTTATTTCCAATTTTTTTTTTATAGTTTTACTTTATATTTCAAATTTGGAAATAATTTGGAAGTAAATGAGCAATTAGATTTAAATTCCATGATTTTTACATCTCCTCGACTTATTTGTTAATATAAATATAAACACACCCTATCTATCTATCTATCTATCCATCCATCCATCCATCCATCCATCTATCTTCGCATTAGATTTTTAATAGCTTTAGTTAATGTCAATAGCACTGTTATGTCATTCTGTTTATGGCCGGTAGTATGTTTATGATTGCATGTCAGATCTCGTTCTGCCAGGTGAACTGCATTATGGGATGCAGGATGATGTGTGCCCTGATACAGGAGCATCCTGGCGTCTTTCAGCCACCCAAATTGACGAAATGAGAGAAGAGAATTACTCCAGGGCTGACATGCGCTTCTGAAATCAGACATCCGTACAAAGATGAGTAAACTGGATTAGTCTCCCCTCAGTCCTGTCTCCGGGGCCGTCGGTGAGTGCAGAAGTACCCGGTCACCCAGGCCTCTTTTGGGAAATCAAACACTTGTCAGCCCAGCTGGCTGCGGTGTTGTCTTTCGTTCTCGCCGTCTCGTTTTCATCTGTTTACATGTGGGAGGCCCCGCTCAGGCCGTCTTGCCAGGAGGAATTGCTTCGTGCAAAAAATTGTCAACAAGATTTGATGTTTTACGGCTGCCTGTCTGAGCACATTACTGAGGCCTGGCATCTGCTGCTCAATTCATTACACTCCGCTTAAGCAATTTGTTCCTCTCCGGCATTTTAAGGAAATGTGATTAGGTGTGTTTCCTCGGCCTGTTCGACTGAGGTTGAGGGTGAGCTGATAACACATATTGGATATTGTTTTCTCTGGGCTTGTGGATAAATGTGACGGATGTGTAGATGAGGGAACGCTGATGGCGATGGTCTCTGTGTTAGTGTTAGCTTTAGGGTAACTATGCATACTAAATACTTTGAGCTTTTCAACACATTCAAAAGATTTTCGTTGCATAAATGTAATCAAAAGTTACAGTAAAGCCATTAATAGTACTAAATATTACTATTTCATATTAATTCTGTTCTTTTGAACTTTCTATTCATCAAAGAATCCTGAAAAGTTAAATGTATCATGGGTCCAACAAAAATATTAGGCAGCTAAAGTGTTTTTCTATAAGTTAAGAGCAGTTAATCGGCATATTAGAATGATTTCTGAAAGATCGTGTGACACTGAAGACTGGAGGAATGATGCTGAAATTCAGTTTTGCATGACAGAAATAAATTATGTTTAAAAAAAAATCAAAGAGAAAACAGTTATTTTAGAATGCAATAATATTTCACAATATTACTATTTTACTGTATCTTTACTTAAATTAATGCGGACTACAATGCAATGCACTTAACTTTGAACTGTAGTGTAAAAAACTAACATGAAAATGAGAAAGTCTCCTTGGCCACTAAAAAAAAATAATAATAATTTTTATATGAAATCTGGAATCTGAAATCCTTTAAATTTGTCCAAATTAAGTTCTAAGCAATGCATATTACTAATTAAAAAGTACGTTTTTATATATTTATGGTAGGAAATTTATACAATATCTTCATGAAACATGATCTTTACTTAATGTCCTAATGATGTGATTTCATGAAAGAAAAATACATAATTTTGACCAATACAAAGCATTTATAGCTATTGCTACAAATAGACCCGTGCTACTTGCTTTTGTGGTCCAAGGTCACATTTTACCAATTTCCAAAAAAAAGAACAAAATAAATAAAAAAAAATTACCAATTCATTATACTACAGTTAAAAATATGTTTTACTGCATACTGCATTGCATACAATAAAACACGAGTGAGCAGTATACAGTAATGGGTTGCACGACAGCTTGTTTTCACTAGACTAGTCAGTGCAACTCCTAAAAAACAGTATATAGTATGCAGTAGTATTCCTTACATGTTGTGTAAAGACAGTTATGTTTTATGCTCATTTAGATTCACAATGTAGTGCTGTGACTATGTGGAATATGAAGTGGATCTTGAAGGTCAGTTCTGAAAGGAAAGAGAGAGAGAGAGAGAGAGAGAGAGAGAGAGAGAGTGTATAATCCACACAGAGAGATATACAGCCACAAAAGAAAGACAAAGTGCAAAGGAAAGCAGAGTCAGCGGCTGGGAGGAGTGGACGGCCAGCCGCTGTGTTCTCTGGCAGCGTGTCAGCAGGCTTGCGTAAGAACATTCCCTCAGCCTGAAAAAATGCAAATTCTCCTCTGGGATGCGGCACCATTTTTACGGCGCCAGCTCACAAAGAATGAATCTCACAGTTGTGGCCTTCTCCACAGAAAGCTGTGCTGCTGTTCCACGAACAAACCGCACACTAGCCACCTGAATATCACTGAATGTTTTGAGATCATCGACTGCATTCAGATGCAACAGTGAATATCCTAAATTATCCTTCCATAGGAATCACTTCCAAAGTGGTGATGTTTATACAGTGAAAACCACAGCTATGCTTATGCGTCTTGTTGCTGTAAACAAGAAACATGGATGCTGAATGTTTAACTTGTTCGGAGTCAGATATTACTGACAAAATGAATAATAGTCAATGCTTCTTAACTGGTTTTGTATCTGATTTTATATTAGAATAAATAAATAAATTAATAAATTTTAAATCTAACTTTGGCAACTTACTGAAATGAAAAGAAGTTTAAGATGAAGTACTAAAACACTGGAATAAAGACCAAAATAAAATGAAATCGCAGCAATAAAAAAATACAATTAATATAATTAATAAAAATTAGAAAGACACATAACGTTAACTAAACTAAAATTATGTGTTGCTGTGGTTAACACTAAAACTGTTACTAAAATAAATAAATAAAATAATAAAATATGTGCTTTTTTAAAATTGTAATAAATAATTAGTTTATTAGTTGAAATATAAATGGAACATGTAAATGAAAATTAAAAAGTATTGCTATGGTAATAAAACTCAAACTTAATAATAATAATAATAATAATAACAAAAGCACATAACAGTACTAAAATGCAAAATAAAATTTAAATAATATGTTCTAGAATAACACTAAAAAAAAGATATTTATATAATAATATAATATATATTTAACACAAAGAAGGAATTGTATGTCTCCACATTATTAATACAATGAACCCTGAATAGGTCATATTATGGTTTCTGTCTCTAAATATCTCTTGAATTGCATCCAATTATATTTATCCTAGTTGCTAGTGAACCTGTACTTAACATGAGCAGAGTCATGTTTTCTTTTACCTTGTATACAATTAGTTTAAGAATTAATTGCATTTTGCATATCTGTTGTCCATAACCTGATCAGAGCACACCAGTTGAAAACTACTGATGTAAGTAACTTAAAGGCATTAATATACTGTTACCTGTAAATAAACTGAATGGGATGAAACTACAGCTGCACAGTGCATGCCACAGAGAAATGCTATGCTCGTGCAAACAGCAAGAAAAAGAAAACAGAGCGAGAGAGAGACAAAGAGCACACTCATAAGAAGGCAAATCAGCCATGAACACATGATGTGAAGAAAAAAACCATTTAAACAGATTTACAACCTGATTGAATGATTTAAAACAGCTTTGAGACTTTTGTCAAAGATGTCTCGACTTAAAAGAACAGAAAGCAGTTTCATCTAAGTCTGCGTTCCTATAGTAGTATATCAACACATCCAGCTCATTATATATATATATATACATATATATATATATATATATATATGGTGCCCAAAAGGAAGTAATATATTTGTCTTTGACCAAGACATGAGATTGACCTGCATAACAGTGTTTGACT